>NC_141913.1:18802500-19107500 GCF_057802395.1 Ceratotherium simum simum
TCTCACTGCTAATGATAGAGGCCAAACTCCTGGTTTAGGATGCACATAAAATTGGGTGGATTTTTCTCTCAGAAGCCAAACCAAATGTTTTCAGATTTCCCAAGCGACTATATCTTTTTGGATGAATGGCCTTTCCTGCTTTAGCGAGGTCGCATAGTCCAATGTTGGGGAATTTATCATATCAGGATGGAAATGTCTTTTAAGTAGGCTGAAGGCAATGCTGTCATAGCATTTGGCTGCACCAACACTTCACTTAGGGATCAGCATCAATCCTTCGTTTGCACGTTCACTGACTTCTCTTCTCAAATGACATTAATTGGCATTATAGATCTACTTTTTACTTGCTAGCACTATGCCAAAATATAATGCTATGGCAAAGAATTATACGGCAATTGCTTTGGACAGGCAGCCTATGTTTACAGTCAGCATCATTCAATGTCCTGCCAATCAGAATTTGATAACTTAGAGGTGGGACACAGAACACACAAAAAATAATAATGAAAATTTGCCAAAGTTAAGAAAAGGCTAATGTGTAAAAAAAGATTATCTCAACTGACTGTGATTGGGAAAAATGGCATAATAGGTTTTCATATTGTCTGAGGCCTTCAAAATCTGGGCCAGAGAAGAATTTTGGGGGAGGTGATACCAGGGGGTAAAATGTGTAATAATGAATGACTTCTAGAAAAAAAAGTGTGTGGGATCAACAGCCTTAGATCATTTTAATTAGTAAATTTTGTAAATTTGAGGGCTGTGCCCCCGATGAAGTGGTTGCAGTTCATATTAACTAACCATTTTAAATTGCAATAGAACACATGTTTAGGATCATATTTTCTTGAGAGACAAGTAGAGAAAGGAGAAAACAAGGTGGACTTTGGCCTAATCCCTACAGAAACTTTTTACATAGGCATTGAAATATGTCACTAGAAATGAAACTTCACATGAAAATAGCTGGGTACAGATCTAGAGAGGACATTCACGGTGGTCAGCCTCCATGTTAGCTACTTCTCTTTATCCTTAGAGTTTGGGGTTATTTCACTTTTGACACTCTTCTATAGGATATATCTTGCCTGAAGCCTCCTTTTTTTTTTTTTAATAAGAAATATTCTCTCAAATAGGTCTAAGGAGTAGTTCTCAAAATCCATAAAAGTTTCTATGTCCTGGTTAGATGGATTTGTTTGTGGCAGGACAATGCACACACTGAGAACAACTAGAAAAGCTAAATAAAATACAGAAGTCATCTTTTGAAAGGTGCCAGAAAATTCCTTAAGCAAGGAGGAGGCAGGGAATTAAAATTCCATATAGAAGAGAACTGCAATCAGCCCTGGAGGCACTTGCGGTTTCTGAGTGTCTGACAGAGATTGAGTATCGAAGGTCTACTTGGAGAGAGAGCAACTGCTGGGGAGAGAGAAACCATGAAGGCTTTTGAAGGGCTTATGGGGCTGGGGTGATAAAATTGGAGAGCTGACTGGCCTCCAACTCCTGGCAGACTTTCCCCTTCAAGTCATTTGCTAAATTCTGAAGGTACACAGAGTGGGAGAGTAAAAAGCTAAGCCATAGACCTCTGAGAAGCAGAGTGGAATTTTCTTACACTTGTGGTATTGAGAAGGCAAAGATTAGAGTTTAGAATCTGTCAGAAGGAAGGACCTCAATAAATGCACTAGGCTCTGTTTTGAAAGCTCTGGAGGGCTATCACCTAGGAAAAGGTGTGGACAAGAGGAGGTAAATGTATTATTAGCAAAACTACAAACCAGTTTAACTGTTTCCTGATTGGATTAAGGTGATTAGCTCCCTAACCCCACTTGCTGAGAAGGGGAAACTGTTATTTCTCTTTGGAAAAAGCTAATACCATTTGTAGCCTCTGTAGTTATTTTATACAAAATGTTTATCATTCCATATACAGCAATAACTAGAAATGCCAAGAGACAGGACCATATAACCAAGAGGAAGAAAAGAGACTCACAAGTATCCAGATATTAAAGTTAGTAGACAGAGATTTTTAAAAAATTAATATGTTCAAGAAAATAGGGGAAAAGATAGAAAAATAGATGAAAAGATAATTTCAACAAAGAATAGGAATCTTAAAAATAATCAAATAGAAATTTCAGGCCTGAAAAAAACAATATCTAAAATTAATTAGATGAGTTAACAGCATCAGATAGCAAAAGACAAGATTAGTGAACTGGAAGATGATGTCAAAATATATCTTCTACTTAACGTTGTACTAGAGATCCTAATCAGTGCAATAAGGCAAGAAATTGGAACAAAAGGCACAAAGATAGAAAAGGAGGACATATAATGCTCACTAATTGCAAATGACATGATTGTGTATGTAGAAAATGCAAAAAGAATCTGCAGACAACTATTAGAATTAATAAGTGGATTTAGCAAGGCCACTAGATACAAGGCGTTATACAAAATTCATTGTATTTCTATATACCAGCAACAAACCAATAGAAAATGAAATTTTAACATTTTTACATGACACCAAAAACATCAAATATTTAGGAATAAATCAGATGGAAACACTATAACTCAACAGAAGTTATAAAAAGATTTTAAAAACCCAAGTAAATAGAAGGATAGATCATGTGCATGGACTAGCTTCATTATTATAAAGATATATTCCAGGTTGATTTATGGACTCAATAAATCCTAATCAAACTTCCAGCAGTTTTGTAGTGTGTGTGTGTGTGTCTGTGTGTGTGTGTGTGTGCGTGTGCAAATTGACAAGCTGATTCTAAAATGTATATAGAAATACCTAAGAATGGTTCAGGCAATACTGAAGAAGAACAAATCTAGAAGAATTACACTACCAGATATCAGATTTTATATACAATCATAGCATTTAAAATGCTGTGGTACTGGTACAGGGATAGACAAATAGATCAATAGAATAGAAATATAAAGCCCACACATATATGGTCACTTTTTTTCTAAACGATGCTGAGTCAGTTTGATATCCATATTTTTAAAAAATTGATCTCCACCCTCTACCTCACAGCACACTCAAAAATCAATTTCAGATTGATTGAAGGTCTAAATGCACAAATAATAAGGTTTCTTGAAGATAACATAGAAAAATACCTTCTGACCTTTGGCTCTGGGGTGATCTGGAAAGATGGATATCATTAGCAGAGTCTAGGTAGAACTCTAGAAAGGGTAGGATGTTCCTGGAGGAGAACTGGGTGCATGGCTTGTCCAGGCACATGAGGTCTCAGGCAATCTCACTGAGTCCCTCTGGACTAAAGTGTGCGTATGTCTGAGAGGCAGGGAGAGCTCCCAGATCCCAGATGTAAGGTGGGCCTGGTGCTATGAGGAATGATGGAATTCACCATAAAATCTGGGAGCAGAATTCAGGCCCATCTGGAGAATCAACATCTGAGACGCAGACCTGCACACGCCCTTCCCACCTAACTCAGCCAACTTTCAGTCAAGTTGGTAGTATCACATAATAATAAGAAGAAGAATAAAAGCTAGCATTTATTAAAGGGCTCACTATATGTTGGTCCCATTATGTGTTTTTCATGTTTTATTTCACTTGATCCTCACAAAAGCCTATGATGGAGCTATTGCTATTATACCCACTTTACAGGTGAATATCCTGAGGCAAAAAAAGGTAAAATAACTTGCCCAAGGTCTTAGAGATAATTACTGGTGGAGCCAGGATTGAAACCCAGGCAGTCTGGTTCTCGAGAGAACACAGTTTTCATTGCTTCAGAAGCAGTCCTGGAGGATGGACTCATTACAATTTCTACCACCTTGAGGGAACAGGAACTCATTACTCTTGGGTTCAAAATTGAGTATTAGAAAAATTAATAAATCTACAGTATGTTTCTTACATATCTAGGGTTGTGGACTAAAGTCTGTACTCTTCGTTCTATAAGAAAAAGTAAAAAAAAAAACTCTGAAAAGTGCATATACTATATGCTAGGCATTTTTCCATATGCAATCTTGAAAGGGAGGTCATTTCATTTTAATTTTAGGAATGAAGAAACTGGAGATTCATAGAGGTTTATATACATAGAATATCAACATATATAAAATGACAGAAGGGAGATTAAATTTTGGGATTCTTCATATCTGGTTCATTGTTCTTTTCACAATGACCAGTCTCGACTTGTTCTGAAAACAAGCTCAATGAAAACTAAATGTCATTAGTTAATAGATAAGAAAAATTTTACATTCAAATCTCTTTTCGTTCCTAGTTATAGGTGAATAGGAGAAAAATATCAGTGAATGATAACCTAATTATTTTCTAATTTAGAGGTATATGTGACTTAGCCAAGGAAAAATAATCAGATATTATTTATTGTGGCTTCTAACCCACTTTCCGGGTAGAATGCCGAGGTCTAGTGATTTTCTTTCTCCCGAGATCCCAATCTTTTGCAAGCTTCTGAAAGCTATCATCCTTTTAAACCATGCCTTTCTAGAGAAGAATATTTCCACAGCAATAACTGCCTTCTGTTGTTACAAAAAAGAAGTAAAAAGAGCAGGAGGTGGACGCCACCAGGAGAAAAAAAGACAGTTTCTATGGCCTTAATTTAGTCCATTCCTGGGCTTCACATTCTTCACTTTTCAGCAGCGGATAAGGGGCACATTTTCTCAGCTAGATCGGTCTTCTTCCTCTAGAAACTTTAGTGCAGGTTTTGGGCTTCAAGTTAAATCCTAAACCTTCATCGATTGACAGGACCTTCTGAGATGAGGTTTGTGGAATTTTCCAATATTAAAAGTGCACCATTTTACTGATAATCTCAGATAATCTTTACAGATAATTTTTATCTTATTTAATCTCTACAATAAACCAACAGGAACATTTCCTGCCCAATTTACAGAGGATAAAACCAAGGCTTAGAGAGATTGGGTTGCTACCCCAAGGTCACAAAGTTAGTAAATAGTAGGGCTGAGTGTTCGCCAACTTCAAAACTCACGTTCTAGGCTCTTGCCTTTTTGGGAAATCTCCTCTATTTTTACAAGGTACCAAATGGGGATTTAGTGTGTTGATATATTGGAATTTTTTTAAAGACTTAGAGAAACATGAACCTCAATTAACAATTTGAAACTGTTAACTTGATGAATGATATGTAATGACTGCACCTGTTCATAATTCCTTGAATAATTGGGCAGCTCATTCATGACCTTAGTCCTCTCCGCACCCTTGGGTATTCCAAAGGCACACTGCTCTGGGACCAGCCATGCTCAAATTAACAGAATCCCAAATCACCTAACAGGGCTCCAGAGTGGGAGAATGTATTTCACTTTAAAATGAATAGAAGGCTTATGTCTTAAGCTAAATATTGACTAAATCTTAGTCAATATTTTCCAGTTGAAATGAAACACTCACTCTCTCTACTTATCTAAGGGCGTTAATTGCTGTAAGTATTCAGATTAATGCCAATGTATTAGCTTTCTATTGCTGTTGAAACAAATGACCACAAACTTGGTTGCTTAAAGCAACATAAATTTATTATCTTACAGCTCTGAAACGAAAGTGGGTTTCACTTGGCTGAAAACAAAGTGTAGGCAGAGCTGCACACATTCAGATCTCTAGGGTGTTAAAAAACAAAAATTCAATTGAGTAAATTGTAAAGACCTTATTGACTTTATTCAAAGATTCATGAATCGGACAGCATTCAATCTAGTAGATGGAAAGGAGTTCCAAAGAGCTGTATAAAACGAAAGACTTTTATAGGCAGAAGGCAGCAGGAACAAGGAAGTTATACTAGGCAAAAAAGTGGGTTGGTTATTGCAAGTTTACTTTCCTTTAGGGGATGGCAGAGGTCTATCAAGTAGGTTACCTAACTAACGCTCATCAGGCAATTCCTGATTGACTGGTTTAAGACACCATTTCTGGGAGATCTGAAACTGTAATTAAGTCTCAGTTTGGTGACATGGGGCTTAGCATAAGTGACTCCATTTGGGGGCTGTTGTCTTGCTATTAACAAGGGGAAAAATCTCTTTCTTTGTCTTTTTCAGCTCATAGAGCTGCATTCCTTGACTCATGGCCCTTTTCTCCATCTTCAAAGTCAGTAGTGTGGCATCTTCAAATCTCTTTCTGTTTTTATCATCCCGTAACACTCTATCCCTCTGATCTCCTGCCTCCTTATTATAAGGACCTCTGTGATTACATGGGGCACACTCAGATAATCCAAGATAATTTTTCCATTTCAAGAGCTTTAATTTAATCATATCTGCAAGATAACTTTTGCCATATAAAGTAACATTCACAGGTTCTGGGATTAGGACGTGGACATCTTGATGTGGGGGCAGGGGCCGTTATTAAACCTACCACAGCCAGACAATATTTTTCTCTTTTACATGGTAAGATAATGGAAAAGTGGTTTTAGGGCATATTATCGATGTTGAACTATTTGTAAGCTTTTTAGGAGTGGGTTATTTTTCAACCAAGCTAATTGTAAATAGTCATTATTATATAACAAGCACTTTCTTTGGAAAAGCTAATAATAAACTAAAGCAACAGTAATGAATGAAGCTCCACTTCCTTGAGATTTGCATGGTAATTGTTCTCCAAAGACGTATTGTTATTTACCTCACTGGTGAAGTAAATAGGAGTCTTGCCCTCAAATGATAAAGAATAATAAAAATAAAAATAAAAACATTTAATATCAGCCACTTGTGCTTTGGAGGGTTTTGGTTTACAGTTTTAAAAGCTTTTTGCAAAACCAGGAAGTTGCAGTAATATTTGAATCAATGTCATTCAGATGTCTTTGCAAGGCAAACAAAGCTCTATCAATGGAACAACCAAACCACTGTTCAAATTAATCAGTAGGAACTTGATAAATTCCACTGATGTAGAAAATTAGCACTTTGCATGTTTCCCAGATTTTGATTTCATTTGGGCGTCTGGTCATGAATTATAACCACTCTTCTTGGACGCGAGCTATTTCACTTGAAATCCATTATTTCTAGCAGAATTATGAGTCTTGTTAGGGAAATGCCAGCTATTTCCATTTAGAGCATCTGCACTGCAGTTCTATTATTAACATGGAGCTCATTTAAAAAAGGGGGAAGAATTAGATTTGTGTCTTTGGGGCAGTGGGGGAGGGGTGGGTGATAGTGACTGGAGCTTTAGTGAAACAAACAAGCTCACAGGGCTGCTTCCAACTGACACAGCTGTCATGTAAATATCTGTCCCCACTGTATAGCTAAGGGATCCTGGGCTTAAAGACCTTGTAGCCATATGTAAACAATGCAGGGCTGATGACAGGTTTACAGCAGTGGAGACAACATGTGCAGCTGTTTCATCCTCCTTCCTATAGCGAGATACAAATGTTCAGGAGGCAGATCACAGATGCTTAGAACTGAATTCTAGAAGCTTACAGGGCTAGTCCTGCTTTTGTGATGTGCTTTGCATCACTGCCTTGCTGGTTAGGCCATGCAGCCCATAGTGTGAACACTTCTGTGCGGGTTCCCTTCTGGGTCTCTCCCTCCCTCTCTCTTCCTCCAGCTTCAGCCCATTGTTTCCCCTGAGGGACAGTTAGGCAAAGTGTCTTAATGCCTGACCCACGGGCTCTGAACGCTGCATTGATCAGAGGGCTCCCCAGATGAAAGGATCTAAGAGACTAATGCCAGACAAGTCATTTGCTCTGTTTCCTGCTTATTGCCCTCTTCTTTTCACGGCATTCTTCTGAGTATTCAGCCCAGGCTCATTACAAAAGAATCAAACAGGAAGTGAAGTATTATTTCAGCCAAGGTTTGCTTAGTAAAAGTGAAAGCTCCTGTGGATGTGACCTGGAAAACAATTACAATGCATATGTCAATTTGGAGGAAAAAAAATTGCTTTGTCTTTCACCACTTCAAATTAAAACTGAGGTGACTATGCACATTTTTCAAACCAATAAACCCCTCATTTTGACTTTTGGATACTTATCTGGATTCTTCTGGTAAGCACAGTATTTCACGATCTGAATTACCCAGATCCCAAAATTATTTTATGTTTTCTAGTCACATTATGTGTCTATGGACACAAGCTCCATAACAAGGCTGATTTTTAATTTTTTTTCTCTTATTTGCGCCACATCCTTAAGAAGCAGTATAGAGCACATTCAGATTTTGAGCTTTACTATTAGACTAAATCAATTTAAATCCAGACATAACCACTTATTAAATCTGTGATTTTGGGCAGGTTATGTAAGCTATCTAAGCTTAAAATTCCTTAGTATAAAATGGGGGAAATAATAGTACTTATCTTTCAGGGTTGTTTTGAGGATGAACTAGACAATCCATACCAAGTCTTTAGTTTAATTTCTGGCACATAAGAAGCACTCATTGAATAGGAGCCATGCTTATGATTCTCATTTTTTAAGAATATTGGCATAAATTAGAACCTCTTACCAAAAGAAAAATAAAACCTTACCAAACACAAGCATAAATAGCTTCCCAAATTCCAACCATGTAACCGCCAGAGATATACTCCCAAAATGAAGTCTTCCCATGAAAACCACCACCTATTCTGGATCTAAGAGACTATATATTACACAGGGAACTTCCCTTTCCATCTCATTAATCTGGAATCTCTATCCTATTCTTTCTGAAAAATACTGGGGCAGGGATCTGAATAAAATCCACTCAGAACTTGGAAGGTCCCTACTTTTATGAGACTGGTGTGGAAAGCACTAATTGATGGACCAAGTATTTTAGGTTGTTTAGTGGTATGAGTACACATGCTCAGCTACACATTGGTAGACAGGAACGAGAATTTAAACATTCAAGTCAACCATTTGGGTATACATACTAATGTAAATTATATTCTTTATTTCAAATTCCAATTGTTTATTGCTGACATATAGGAAAGCAATTGACTTTTGTTTATTAACTTTGTATACTACAACCTTGCTATCATCACTGATTAGTCACAAGTGATTTTTCCTTAATTCTTTGGGGTTTTCTACATATGTGAAAGCACTTTTAGTGTTAACATTCATTGTCTAGGCTCTATGAAAAAATGTCTGCATTTGTTAATTCAATATTCTCCATATCACGCACAATGTATGATTGAATTAACATTAATAAGTTGATATTATATTCTTTGGATACTTTGGGTTAAGGATAAAGAGATGATTTGTAGAAAATATATCTTTAACAGCTTTCTAATGATTGTTAATACCCCTTATTGACAATATGAAAGCCATCCTTGAGCCTTGATCAGGAAACTGCAGCTAAGTAGGACCTAACAGTATTGTTTTGTTTTCACTGCATTTATTTCTATAGTTACCTCTATTTATGGTAAATGGTATGAATTTTCCACTTATGGTACTGATTTTAATTTTACCTTTTAAATAAATGTCTTTAGGTATGAACAGTAAGTTGATACAAAGAAAAAATACATAAAGTAAATAATCATGGAGACTTATGTGATTTGGCAAATGTTCTAAAGGTGGTATACTGGAACAAAATGCTGGAATAAATTAGTCAGACCCATAAATCAGATTGCAGAGGTTATTAATGGCACTGAACAGTTATTAACTATCATAATCCCAGGCAAAATTATTAGGTAGACAAAGATTGTTGGTCAGTAAACTCTAATCACTTTCGAGCTATGAATCTTGCTGGCTAGCGTAAATCCTTGCCATTGGGTAGAATTCAAAGAACATTTGTGGGACAAATGAATGGATGAATGAATTCTGCATGCCCATCTCCTATTTGGCATCACTTCCCCAAGCTTCGAAATCTCTTCTCTACCTACCAAATATCTACATCACTAGCTCTGCCCCTTGGCTGTCACAGTGCCTCTGAAAAACCGCAACTGCACCCTGGAGTTCAAAATTACCTCACCCTCCTCCCACAGCCAAAGCCCCCTATCAATTTTGGCTTGATGGTAAAAGGATGATGTGGTAAAGTCATTCATATGAAGCTATAGAAGAACTGATTATCTAATTGCCTCAGAATGGATTGCATTTCAATAGAGGCCTTTAAGAATCCAAAATAATGTCTACTTGATAAAATGCACTAGTGAAAATCATCTTAAGACTGAAAGCTTCTAATTGTGTCCCTCTGGCAGAAAAGAGAAATCGTGTCATTCATTTGTTCCCCTACTTTTGAAGTCCTTGTCACAGGGCAAGAGAATTGGGAGGGATGGTGGCATTCTTCTTAGCTCTGGTTGGCTGGGTTTCAGAAGCACCTTGGGAGCTTTTAGAATTGCAAAACCCTGGGCCTCACTTCCCAGATACATGTCTTCCATTCTACATGACCCAGTGAATTTAAATGACCTGCACCACGTCATGCAGACTGTTGGAGACCACGTGGAACTAACTTTCCTAACTCCCACTACAGGGATCTTTCTGCTATAGAGACTACAGATAGCAAAAACTGCTCTAAAACTTTTGCTAGATCACAGAATTCTTAGTTTTTAAGGAAAAAAACATGTTACTAACAAGAGATAATTTGAAAATGACTTAATATTTTGATGTGTCTTGCTAGCATGGTTAATAGGAAAGCATCTCATCCAGAATACATGCATTTGTTTCATTGGTTCATCCATGGAATAGAAGTTTCATAGGTGTGAGGACTTATGTGTTTTACTCATCATTTTTACCTAGTATTCACCTGTCCATAATGTATTCTAATCATTGATTGAACTAATAATTAAATTAATACAAATAGTAATAACTAACATCTACTGATCTCTAATTATGTGCCAGTACTATCCTAACCCCATATACATGTGTTATGTTAAAAGAAACTCATGAGGTAGATAATATTATTATAAATGAATTAGTGAATGAAAAAATGAATGAATGAAGGAATGGTAAACAGACCAATATAAGCAATTCAGCCACTATTTAGGGTTCATTAATTACAGATTATTGGAAACTCCACCAAACATTCTAAACACACAATAGAATTTTCCTTAGATAAATTGCTAGCAAAAGGCTTCACAAATAAATATTTATTCAATTAAGATGAAAAATAAATATTTATTCAATTAAGATGAAAATACAAACCAATCTAACATCTGGGAAAATGAAATGCAGTGTATAAAGCAATAACCAATATAAGGTTGTTCAAAATAGGAGAAATAATTAATAACTCAAGTTGTATGATTATGAACTTTCAAAGGCATCTAATTTTGCCATTTTTGTGTATCTCTGAGAGAACTAATGAAACTAAAAAATTATATCTTTCATCTCTGAAAGAAGCATTTACCTTTAGCTGAATAAATCCACTAATAATGTCAAAATCGATTCACAATATGAGAGATATCCTACTCCAAGAGCTGGCATTTTCAAATATTTCTAATTGTAATATTCTAATGAAAATGTTGTAACATGTCTACCTGAGAGGAAATTCTCAAGAAACATTATATTAAACTTCATAGTGTGTACAGTTCTGGTTTCACATTTGATAGATTTATAGTCTCACACTTGCTGTAAAAGAGTGGTTATTGACTCTGTTTTATCTTGTGACTTTAATTTGAAGGTTTCCATATCCTTGCTGATACTGGTAATTTTCAGTATGTGCTAGAAATAATGACTATGTTTATGACACAATGAATATTTTTATACTGTGCTCTCTATCTAATGGGGTCACAAAGTATTTAAGCACAAAGAATTTGTAGTCACTCTAGTATCTACAAACAAAACAGGATGCATGGAATTTTACTGTGAAATCCTAATAAATAAGTATTTCTTGTCCCTCATGCCAGGTATAGGCAGTGGAGATAATTTGATGGAATAAATTGAGTTTTTCTTAATAGAACTGCTTCTCTTGGAATAAGGCTTTATATATTATGGATATATAAAATCAAGAAAGAAATGTTTCAAATTGATAATTTATTATGCATGCATTATCTTGTATTCTATAGCTCAATGGCAGCAGACTGTAGCCCTGCCAACCCCTGCAGAATGCCATCATACTGCTCCCCCATGGAATGAATATAGGACAAATTTACTAATCCTGCTATGTTTCTGCTAATGAGATATACTTGGTGAAATACTTGTTCATTAAAAACCTAAGAACATGATGTAATCTATGCAGAAATAGAAGTACAATGATGTACACCTGAAATTTTTACAATGTTATAAACCAATGCTACTGCAATAAACAAAAAATTAAAAAAAAAAACAAAAACAAACCTAAGAACAGAAATAATGGAATACATGGGAATTGAAGTTCCAGGATGTCTCATCACTAACATGGTACAAATCATAGTCAAATCATATTTAATAAACAGCCACGTATACTCAGACCATGTAACCATCATGTAGCCAGGGGTCTTGCAGTAAATAAATTCTGTCCACCTCACTGTAGGACATAAAATCCAGGCAATGCCTTAATTAGATAGTGACTGGGGAACTGGAAGTGACAGCCAGTAATGGATTCACAACAGAGGCAATTATCTTGCTATCTCTCCAAAACTGTTGCTATATAAAATTAATGCCAAACCCAAATCAAAGAAGCACTCATTTTATTTTGACTTTTTTTTCACATATGCAAACATTCATTTTCAAGAATCAAGGAGATTTTTTTAATCAAGATCATACAAAAAGCACGAAGGAAAATTCCCATATGCTTCCAGGGAAATTTGAACACCGGCCCCGCGATCCTGTAATTTTATTATATTAGAAATTGCTCCTTACTACATTCTCCAGGGAAATAGATTATACCAAAAAGTAAAAATGAGGCTTACTTTGTTCTATCATTCAGTAACTACCTAAAAAAGTAAAGGGAAAAGAAGAGAGAAGGAAAAATAAGTTTATTGAGTGTCTTCTAGGTGTTAGCTATTTTCGTATTTATTATTTGGTTAACTAGGTATGCTAGGCATTATTCTTATGATCATCACCACTTTAAAATGAAAGGTGAAAAACTGAGGGCTAAAAAAGTTAATGAATTTGCTTATCGTCATGGGCTATAATTCGTTTAAATAAATATTTAATGAGTTGTTACTATGTGTCAGGCATTATTCATAGTGCTAAAGAAGTAATAGTGACTCACAAAGTTCTGTCCGTGTAAAAATAATGAAAAGACAGATAATTACAGATTGTGATAAATGCTATAAGACGAATCAAGAAGGTATCATTGCAATAGAGAGTCACTGAGTGAGGAAGTCGTTATTGGTTGGATGAAAAGGCTAGGCTGTTTTGAGGAGGTAATATTTGAGCAAAGATAAAGATGTGTGGGAGTCAATCATGTGTAAAGCTCTAGTAATAGTCTTCCAAGATGAACCATAAATACAAAGTCCAAGAGGCAGGAAGTTGTTTGGTATGTATGTGGAAGGGAAAGGTTAATCTTGTGGGAGTTAACAAATTAAGGAGAGATTAGTCAAGGTAAGGTTGAAGAAATAGGCTGTGGCCAGGTCTTGTAGGGCCTTGTAGAACATGATAGCATATTTGGATCCTATTATAAATGTATTGAGAAGTCATTGATGGTTTTTTTGTTTGTTTTTAGGTTTTCAAAAGATTGCCTAAGGTGATTTTGGAAAATATATTGCAGAGCTTCTGTTTTTGGTAATGACTGACAACATATTGCAGAATAACACTCCTGCTGAGCACAACAAGAAAAGATAGACAAGATATAAAAATCATCTACTTGAATACATCCAAGAGCTAACAAAGCATGAGAAGTTATCGGTCTTGAGCCCTTTATTGTTTGTTTGTTTGTTTGTTTGTTTTGGTGAGGAAGATTAGCCTTGAGCTAACATCTGTTGCCAATCCTCCTCTTTTTGCTGAGGAACATTGGCCCTGGGCTAACATCCGTGCCCATCTATTTTGTATGTGGGACACCACCACCACATGGCTTGATGAGTGGTCTAGGTCCACGCCCAGGATTCGAACCTGTGAACCCCAGGATGCTGAAGTGGAGCGTGCAAACTTAACCACTACACCACTGGGCCAGCCCCAAGGGGACTGTGATTTTTAACTCTTTGTTTTAAGATAAGGTAGAAGGCAAGTTTATGTGTTAAGACCACACCAATTCTGCTCGCTATTGTGTATCTAATGTTTATCACAGTCCCTAAGACATAGTGGAGCCTCCAGTGATTGAAATATGATGACATATATGTATCAATTTCTCACTCTGAGGTTAGAATCAGCTTTTCTTTATCAAACGTCTATGCTATTGACATGGTCTGAAATTGTACTCTATTACCATGTAGATCTGAAGAATGAAAGTTGAGGTATAACAAAAAGTTGAAAATGCCTGGAGCTGTATGGAACCTTGGGTCACACTCTAATTATACGTGTGTGTGTATACATTAAGGCCCATTGAGTTTATGTGATTTGCTCAAAGTAACACAGCAAGATAGTCGCAGAGCTGAGATGAGAGCCGATTTAGACACACAGTTTTATTTTCTTTGCACCATGCTAGATAAGAACTAGACTTTGGAATTAGACAGATATAAATTCAAATCTTGGCTTTGCCACTTACTAGCTTTATGACTTTCAGCAAGTTACTGGTGGTCCTCGAATCTCAGTTTCCTTATTTGTCAAATGGAGACAATAATAGTATCTATCTCTTTGGATTATTGTAAGGATTAATTAAGAACATATATAAAGCTCTCAGGATTGTGCTTTTGCATAGCACTTAATCAATTACCATAGTAGTAGTCATTGATGTTGTTATTAGTATGTACTCTCTTCACCCAGACACAAGCAATGAGCTCGCTTCTCTGGATAAAGGATAAAATATAGCTGATTAATTTCCCACAAAGTATTAATCAGCAACCTCGAAGAAAGATTATCCTAGTGAAATTTGCTCCCTGTTTAGACGTTAAGGAAAGCTTTGTGGTAGCATCAAAAGAATGGTTTCTTACCTTAAGAGATTCAAAGTCCTGCTTTTTTCAATCCTAACTAATGTGGCTAGTGGTGCAAGATAGACAACATTTACCATGTCCTGGATTAAATCAGACACCAATTGTATAGCTAGCTCACACGCTTTAAGTGGATCACTTTATTTTGTGAGGGATTTCTGGGAAAAAAAACAAAAACGGATGTTTGCAAAAGATTTTAAGAATGCTTAGATGGAAACTCAATAGCTCTTGAATAAGAATGAGAACCAGATTAAATTTATGGATAGCATTGTTAACATACTAAAATATATTACATTTGCTTTTGTCAGTAAACCATAGATACTCACATAAATCATCTTGAAAGAACCCTTATATTTAGATAATATCTTATGTGTATTTAGGGGTTAATTTAAAAGATAGTGAGGCCAAATTTGGAGTTGACAATATAGGAATGATTAGGACAAAGGTGATAATTGGAGTCAAAGGAATGAATGAAATTACCCTAAGAGAGCAGAGAGCCCGGGTCACATCCTTAGAGAAAGCCTAAATATGGGGATCAGCAGAAGCAAAAAGAGTTACAGAAGGATAGAGAGTAAGAACAGTCTTTGAAGCAACAGGAAAAAGAGAAGAGCTTTATTTTGGAGGCAAGGAATTTTCTAGAAAGAAGTAGATAACCAGTAGTATCAGATACTACAACACTAATACCTGCAGAATTCTTATGCACAAGGTGCTTAAGAATAAGAAGGAAAGCTAATAGACCCATTAGTCTTGAAGCTGCATTTGCAGAAGAAGACTCACTTTTATTTAGATTGTATTGTATTGAGTATAGGTTGAGCAGGGTGAGGAAGGTGGTAGCAGAAATCATGGGGGGAGAGACTAATGGCCTCCAAGTTATATTTAGTGCCCAAGTCATGCAATGGAAAGTTTGAGTTGTATGTATAACAAGAAGGGACCATCATCTATTCCAATAAAATAGCCACTGGTGATGTTTTCAACAAGGGGGGAGTCAAAGAATTATATACAGTGATGAAATAGAAAGTTTGTTAGAAAAGTTGTCAGAAAACAAGAACAATGGAATGTTAGCTTGATAGAGGGAGAGCGGGAAGGGAGACAGAAGAGTGAGCAGGAGTGATAATATGCAAAGTCAGAAAGGTTTACAGTGGCAGAAATCCACATTAGTTGCCATTGATTGTATAACCGAAGTAGGAGGCAAAGTCAGCTGAGCATGAGTGCTCTGAACTGCAATTACGAATTTGAAACAAATGGAAAATGTTCAGATTGTCTGCTGTACAGAATAAGCTAGGGAGTTAAGTAGGGGTGAACAAGAGGAATGATGAACACGCCCAAGGCCTGGCTGAGGTTGAGTAATAACTACAAATGGCATTGCACCAAATTAAGTGGTATGATTTTAACAAATGACCCAATAAGGTAGAGTCTATTATTATGTTGAGCAATAAGCCCTCATGATGGATCATTGAGTTGGAAGTTAATCTTTGAAAGCATATCTGAAGTTCCTCTCATAACTTTAAATGCTGCCTCCAGACAGCATTTAAACAGGGGTAGCTTAGAGACAGATGAAAATATTTTTAACATTCTATCAAAAACCTATATTTTGTTTTCACAGAAAAAAAGAATATAACTCCTTTTTCAATTCAATGAACTTGTGTGTAGAGGTTTCCATATATAATGTATATAGAGACAATTTACTATCTTTATCAATTAACTATTGCTGGATATTTACAAACAAGAACACAGTTTAACTTTTCTTAACTGGAGAGCTGGTAATAATTATTATCAAAATAATTATTCATCTCAATTGGCATTTGCCGAGTGCCCGTTCTATGCCAGGTCTTATATAAGGCTTTGAGAGTATCAGGATGAGTAAGATGAAATTCTTGCTTTCAAGGATCTTACAGTATAGATAGGAAGACAGACTAAAAAGAAAATGTGTGGGGCACTATGATTATGGTGTGCTCTATAAACCACAGAACACACGTGAGGGCCTCACAACCTTAAATGAATAATCATAACACAACATTTACGTGGATCTAGAGAGATTTGGGAGTCCAGGGAGGAGAGGAATGGTCCTCACAAGTGTAGAGTGCCTTCTTTGTGGCAGGCACTGTGGTGAACAAAGGGGACAAAGTGATGAACAAGGCACAGGTGGTATCAGCCCTCAAGTGGCTTTCAGCCTGTCGAGGGGCACAAACAGATAAACACATTCATTTTTTTTTTTTTTTGAGGAAGATTAGCCCTGAGATAACAGCCGTTGCCAATCCTCCTCTTTTTACTGAGGAAGATTGACCCTAGGCTAATATCCATGCCCATCTTCCTTCTATTTTATATGTGGGACGCTGCCACAGCATGGCTTGGCAAGTGGTGAGTTGGTCCACGCCGGGGATCCAAGCACACAAACCCCGGGCCGCCGAAGCGGAACATGAGAACTTAACTGCTAAACCACCAGGCTGGCCCGGGTAAGCACATTCTTAACATACTGTGCTAGGTGCCATGATGGCGATGGTGCTGGAGGTGTGGGAATACAGAGAAGGCGCTCCCAGCCTGGAGGAATAAACAGAATAGGGAAGGGGTCACTTGCACACAGTGAAGCTTTCCTGGAGGAAGAGACAGCTGAGCCCAAACAGATTTAGGGCTGAGCCAGGTGAAGTGATGGGGAGGGCAGATGAGAGCCTTCCAGGCAGTGGGTAGAGCTTCAAGGCATAGAAGTGAAAAAGAGCATGGTTTGTGTGGAGAACTGCAAGCAACTTAATGTTTCTGGCACCTAGGTTTTCAAGTAGAAAGGGTAGTGGTATCCAGCAGGACATCTCTCCTTTTCACAGATAAGAAAGGTCAGGCTCACAGAAGTAAGGAAAAGTCAGCATTATCACACAGGCTAACAAGCTGTGGAACCAAAATTCCAATTATGTCTGTCAGATTCACAGCGTTTTCTTTTTACATTTCTTCAGAAATAATTTTTACATATATGTGTTTATAACGGTTACATCACAACAAAAGAAAAACATACACTAATTTTTATTTTATCTGTTTTTGTTTAGAAAAAAACTCCCCCTCAGAATTACAAACATATTCTTGAGATAAAAACTAATTAACAGAATAGAGGGAAATAACAATAGACAAAATATTCATATGTATATGAGAGAAACGATGCAAGTTTATCATATTAAAATGGCTTAAATATCTTGCTCATTTGTCAGAAATAACTATATCAAAATTATAACTATTAAGTAACAGATTAGCCTAATGATAAGGTTTGTGACAATCTCCTCTGGATTGAAAATATTATGGACAGATAGAAATAGCTTGGAAGACTTTCTGGTTGTCACTTCTCTGCCTATATTGAGAACTTCCTCAATTTATGATGAGATCATTCTATCTCTTTAAAACATTAAAGTTATGGGGTTTTTTCGCCTTGTTTCATCAGGCTCCGAAATTCACAATCAAGTAATTTGTCATCAGCTGGTCTTCATTAGCAAACTTGCCATGTCCCATCCAATTCCAATGCTCAGAAACAGTACTCAAAGACCAGGGCATGCTTTTTTTTTTTTTCCCCCATTAAAGTAGCTAACAAATTGAGCATGAAGAGAAATTATGGTGATGTGATGAAAATAGGAACAAGGTAATTAAAACAAGATAATTTAATAGCGTATACCTTAGGTGAGAGGAGAATGAACTTCTAAAATGTAACCCATTAAACTGCAGCAGAAGCAAAGGAAGCAGTCAAATTCTGCAAATGCTCCGTAACCCTGGAGACCCCCAATGCAGCCAAGCAACAGACCCCTTGATGAAAAGTGATTTTTATAAACCTCATGAACTGGACACGTAAACAGAATAGCAATTATAACACTGACCCATCGTACTGGATGAAAACATCCACTGTCAAAAATAGATGACATGAATAAAACAACATGTAAAAATGTCTACTTAGGTCTTTTCTACCAAGCAAAAGAAATTGGAAGAGAAGCATCTAGATAACCTATGAGCAAAAGCAGGAAGATGGCTAAGCTAGTTATTGACTACTGTCTACTTAAAAGGCCTAGTTTTTAAGGAATGAGATTTCAGGTCAGGGTCAGTTTCTTGATTTCTTGATTAGCACAGACACTAAAGCCCTAAATATACAAACTTTATTATTCAGTATTATGTTTTGTTGTTGTTTGCTTCTTTGTTTTCTAAAGGACTTTGCAGTTGTAAGAAAAGAAAAAGTCATGAAGCCTCAGGCACTCAACTCCAGCCATCGAGTCATTCAGTGCATGAAATATGCTACACCTTCATTATGTATAGATTGCAATGGTCAACTTGGTACACATTTTAGAAGGTTTTTTAGATTTCTTCCTGATGTATGTTGCATGCACACACAAAAAAAATCCAAAAGAATTAAACTTCTCTAATAATACTAGCCTAAATGAATAGAATATCACTTTTACAGAAGGTCTTAAATTGAATTTCATTTCCTGACCCAGAGTTATATATGCATACAATTAATGGCTCCAGTCCTTCCAGACTGGATTTAATGTAGAGAAGAGAATTATTTGTGAATGAACATATTATGCAAAATTTGGTATGACCAAAATACTTAAATAGATTAAAATTGTGTGATTAAACCTGTAGATTAAATTTGTGTGTAGTTAATACTTACCATAAGAGTAAGTGATAGTTAAGGTCAAGTGTGAATTTATACACATTTTAAATTTGTGAGGATAGAATTAATGAGGTTTTATTACATAGAAAATAGGTGTTTGAACTTTCTAATGTTGCAAGGAGAGACTTAGCTACAACAAGAAATTGCATATCCTAAAAATTCTTGGAGGTGGGAATTAGGAGAAGAATAGAACAAGATCTTTAAATGGTATCTAACTTCAAAGGTTTAGGAAAGGAAATTTCTCAAAGTGGTAGAAACTAAGTTATTTACTCTTTATGTAGTATGCATTCAACCATATCTTAGACAAATAGGAATGAATGAACAAATGGAAAATAGAAATGCAATTTTAGTATTGGTATATATTTTACCCCCAAAGAGTAAATAAACTATTGGTTACAATAAATAAAACTTCTTCAAGAATATATTAACACAGTGGCTTTCAACTCTAGAGAAACATCACGTGACAGTTCCAAAGAGTAAGTTACTGCATTCTGTAATCTGATTGGGTTGTGAAGGGGTTGTTAAAATCTCTGTGGGTATGTATGTCATTTGACAAAATCCTCTCTTCTGATTCTTAGACAACAGTCACTCCCCACTCGGGATTTAGATGCATTAGTCTATAAATAAACAACTATGATATGCCATAATGCTATGTAGTCTCTTTGATTTCAAAATTAAATAATATGGCACCTTAATTTAATTCTAAGTGATGCCATACAGGCCACTCTACTATTTTCCTTTTTCCACTCTGGGAAATGCATTCTTAGCCCTTTCCAACCCAGTCCACGGTCCAAAGAGCCCTACTATGGAATCTCACTTCATTTTACTTTTCTCAACTGACTTAATTTTCATACCATTTCTCCCTTCCCCAACATTCCTACTATTCCCTATCAAAGCATATCTGATCTGGTCCTTCTCTTTGCTTTTCAAGATTTAGCAATCTGAAAACTTAATTCCCCCAAGTACGGTTGTGAAAGAGGACTAGTGATTAATTAAGCTTGCCTCTCATACCCACTTAACTTCTCTGGTTAAATCTGAATATTCAGATTCAAATAAAATTCAGTGAGCACATATTGTCCAGACAAGTATATGATGTTATGAGACATCATCTTCCTAATTTTATGGAGTCTAAACAGACTTGCATTAAATAGCTTGTTCAAAGTCACATAGTTCAGAGACTGGCTTCGAACCATTATTTGTGCTACAATGCAATCTAATATTGTCATCTAATTCAATGTAATAGAATTAGGAATAGGCAGACATCTAGCAAAACTGTAGGAGAGAGATTTTTGGCCAAATGCATGCTGCGGTAGATTGAGAGCTTGCTGGGATAGGTAGGTACTGACTTCACTGATATATAGGTTCAGACTTGTCCCTGGAGCTCTTGCACTGTCCAGTATGGTAGCCACTAGGCACATGTAGCTACTGAGCTATGGAAACACGACTAGTGTGAATTGAGATGAGCTGTAAGAGTAAACTACACCCCGGATTTCAAAGGTAGAATATTTTAAAAAGTAATGCAAAATATCTCATTAACATTTTGTATGTTTTTACATATTGAAATGATGTTTTGGATATACGGGGTTAAATGAAACATAGTATTAAAATTCATCTCATCTGTTTCCTTTTACTTTTTTAACATGGCTACTAGAAATTTACACGTGCGGTTCACATTGTGTTGCCATTGAACAGGCCTTCCCTAGATCCTTGCTGTTCAGAGTGTGACCCCCTGACTAGTAGCATTTCATCCACTGGGGCTCATGAGAACTGCAGAATCTTGGGACTCAGTCAAGAACTACTGAATCAGAATCTACATTTTAACAAGATGCCCAAGCTGTTTGTGTTCATGTTACAGCTTGAGAAGAAGTTTCTTGACTTCAGGAGAGTTTCAGGGCAGACACGGGTCTCTTATTTCTCCATACCTTTGCAATCCCCTGAGCACAGCGTCTACGTACAGATTGTCATAGTTCTATCAGCACCTACAATATGTCTTTGCTGGAGGGCTTTTTCAATGCTTAGTAAATATTGATTTCAGCAAATAATCAGATATTCTTTTTCTATTACTATAACTACTTTTTCCGTATTGAAATGACAATGGCCAAAAATACTGCTTGTGTGACAGTTAGCAACCTTAAGAGTTAAAAAAAATTATATATCTTATACACTAAAGACAACAGGAGACAATGGTCAGGTGAACAGCAGGACATATGAATTTCGTGTATATAATATTTCTCTTCCTGAAATAGCAAGGAAAAAATGACATTAGAACGATTGAATGAGAAAGTCCAACAATGCAGTGAGAGTCTAACTGTCAGCCAGCTTTCCTTTGGAGCAGAGTATACGAAGGTTATTGTTCAACAGTGCAGGCAGGCAGGCTGTTGCCTTTGTCTGCTTCGCAATTTGCAATTTGGGGATGAAGGGAAACCAAGCAATGCTCTTTTCTGTCTCCTTTTTACTTGTTCTTGTTACCAGTAGTTCTCATTCCAATTCCCAACTCTGCCACTACTTATGGAAGAATTTAGATTGAGTTTGTTCATTCTGAAAGCAAAGTGTCATGCTAATGAATCACTAAAAAGAAAGCTGGTCTAATTATAGCCAAATGGTGCAAAATAATCTTACTTATGATTGCCCCTGATTAGGTGTATGCTGCTGTGCTCACTGCAGGGGACTGCGGATTATCACTGATACACAAGGTGCCCACTGACTGCCGGGAGGGGAAGGTTTGCAGAAAACAAAAATACTGCAGCTGTACTCCCTTCTTGTGCTGTTAGTAATGTCTTAAGCTTTCCTATACTCGTTAGTTTGAAATTGGCATTGTTCAATTAATGCTTATTAGTAAATTGATCTCATGTTCAATAAATAAATATTAACCAACTGATAATTAAGTATTCACCCGTAGGCTACCATAGTGTTACAGTCAGGTTTTATTAGCATATAAGGAATATTGATTTGTTTAAGCGACTACAAACAAAGGTTGATTTACTCTAAATCTAAGTGGAATCCCATGGAACTCTAAGATCAGGAGTCATAACAGTGAGGGTCTCAGGATGCTAGGGACCAGCTCTAGATTTGAAATGGTTCTAGAGAACTTACTAGACTCTCAGGGACCTTCCTTCCAGTGACCTGCCGTTGCCTCCCGGGCCCCCCAAGTGGGAATGCCTAGAGCTCTCTCTCTCAGCTGCATTCCTCTGCTGACTTCTAGTTCCCTCCCTCCCCACTCCCAGTTCTTTCACTTCAGTTTCTACCATTCTGGCAGGGTCTCCCCAGCCACAGTCCTATTTCATGATCTTTCAGATGTGGTCTTGACTGCTGTCTGGCAATCATTTCTTTGCTCTCTGGCTCAGATTTTAGAAGAACTCTTATTAGCTGAAGTCATCTTTTCAAGTCAGTCCACCTTTGTAACAAGATGGCTATATGCTGAGACCACTGGGGGAGATGTTTCCCTAATAAATGGTGCAGGAGGGCCAGACATCATAATTGACACATCTAGTACACATATTCTCTTATTAAGAAACATTTATGGAGAATCTACTATGTGTAGGTACTGCTGTAGGGGCTGGAAATATAAAAGTGAGTGAGACAGACATAGTCCCTATAATGTCAGTAGTGATGAATGTTATGCACAGATTTACAGTAGAGTGATGGGAAGAAGATTGACTGAGAGATTGGTTAGATAGGGTCAGCAGAGAAGGATTCTCACAGCAGGTCATATTTAACTTGGCACCTTAATGAAAAAGGGGAGCCAATCATAGGTAGATTGGGGTAAGATAATTCCAGGCATAGTACATAGTGAGTGCAAAGGCCCTGAGGCAGGAAGAAGCCTGGCATGTTCAAGGAAATTTTAAAAGGCCACAATAGCTGAAGATCTGTGGTCAAGAAGGAGACTGATATGAAATTAGGTCAGAGAGGTAGGCAGGGACCAGTTTGTGTAGAGCTTTGCAATCCAAGATAAGGTTTTATATATTATTCTAAGTGAAATGGGAGCCACCGGAATGACATGATCAAATAATCTTAGCTCACAAACTTATCTTTAATAATTGTCACATTTTTTATTTACTTTGATTCAATTTATATGCATCAAAATTGCCAGTAAAACTGAGAAAAGGTGGTCAATTTGATTTATCATTAAGAAAATGTACATTAAACCACAGTGAGAATCTACCACACATCCATCAGAATGGCAAAAAATTGAAAAAGATGAAAAATACCAGGTGTTGGCAGTGTACATTGGTATACCCTCTTTGAAAAACTGTTTGGCAGTGCCCACTTTTGTTGAACACACACATGCATATGTATATGTATATATATATACTTACACACTATGACCCAGCAATTCCACTCTCAGGTATATACTCAATAAAAATGTATATATATGTGGATCAAAAGACATGTACTTGAATGCTCCAATAGCCTTAAACTGGATATTATCCAAATACTCTTCAACATGAGAATAGATACATATATTGTAATGTTCCCCCATTGCAATACTATACAGCAGGGATTGGCAAACGACAGCTGCTGGCCAAGTACAGCTCCAGGCCTGTTTTATTACTGGTCCTTGAGCTAAGAATGGATTTTACATAAATATATATATACATATAAATTTTTTTTGTGAGGAAGATTATCCCTGAGCTAACATCCGATGCCAATCCTCCTCTTTTTGCTGAGGAACATTGGCCCTGGGCTAACATCCGTGCCCATCTTCCTCTCCTTTTGCGGGACGCCGCCACAGCATGGCTTGATAAGTAGTGTGTCGATCCACGCCTGGGATCCGAACCTGCGAACCCCGGGCCACACAAACTTAACTGCTACGCCACCAGCCTGGCCCTTGGATTTTATATATATTTTTTTGTGTGAGGAAGATCAGCCCTGAGCTAACATCTGTTGTCAATCCTTCTTTTTTTGCTGAGGAAGACTGGCCCTGGGCTAACATCCATGCCCATCTTCCTCCACTTTATATGGGATGCCGC
This sequence comes from Ceratotherium simum simum, assembly GCF_057802395.1. Taxonomy (NCBI): domain Eukaryota; kingdom Metazoa; phylum Chordata; class Mammalia; order Perissodactyla; family Rhinocerotidae; genus Ceratotherium; species Ceratotherium simum. The sequence goes on from NC_141913.1 coordinate 18,826,868, forward strand.
CACAGCATGGTTTGCGGAGTGGTGCGTTGGTGCGCATCCGGGATCTGAACCAGCGAACCCCGGGCCACCGCAGTGGAGCGTGCCCCCTTAACATCTTGTGCCATCGGGCCGGCCCCTGGATTTTATATTTTTAAAAGGTTGTAGAAACAACAACAAAAAGAAACAAACAAGAACAACAACAACAAAAAAAGAAGAACATGTATCAGAGACCATATGTGGCCTGCAAACCCTAAAATATTTACTGTCTGGCGTTTTTTAGAAAAAGTTGCCAACCTTGAACACAGCAAAGAGAATGAACAAACCACAGTTACAAGCAACAATATGGATGGATTCACAGGCAACATGTTGCGTGCAAGGAGTTATATCCACAAAGTGTACCTGCCATATAAACACAGCCAAAATCAACATGTGGTCTTAGAAGTCAGGTTGGTGGTTACACTTGACCAGAGTAGTAGTACCTAGAAGAGAGGGTTAAGTGATGCTTTCGAAGAGCTGCTTGTTTCACAGGTCTGTTCAGTTTGTGGAACATTTGACAAGCTGTATCCTTATGACATGTGTAAGCATATGTTATTTGAAAAACTTGCATTTGACCGATTATAGAGAAAAGCAACTTAAATTTTTGAAGTCCCCCCTCCTCTTTCTCAAGTCATGTAAAAATTTTGGGGGGCTTCTGTGGTAACCAGGAAATTGAGGAGGGACTTTTCATCTTTGGGTGATCATGGTTACCACGATGTCATTATTTTCTAAATTATGTATTCCTTTCAGGCACCGCTACTTACGTACGAAACTAGGATTTTCTTTTCTTTTTTGACTTGATACTGAGACCTCTGCATCTTAGGTTCTTGGTTCCTCATTTGATTGTGGTCTTTCTCTCCTGTCTCATATCCAAGCCATTAGGCATTCCTGTGGACACTACCTTCAACACAGATCCACAATCCAACCATTTTTCTCCACCTTCACTACTACAAACGTGGTTCAAGCTGCCATCATGTCTTCCCTGGCTTCATACCCTAACTAGTTTCCAGGCTTTTTCCCTTGAGTCCTGAGTGTGCAACACGTCCCCTCCATTCCCCAATGGTCTATTCTCAACATAGAAACCAGTGTGATCATTTGAAAATAAAGATGTGTCTCAGCTTAGGACAAAATCCTTTCACTCAGAATAGAAGCCAAAGTCCTCACAATGGCTAAAGGCTGTCACTGTCTCTCTGTTGTCTCTCACCAACACACATTCACTCCCCTCTGCTACACTGGCCTCCTTCTCTTCCTCAAAAGTTTCAGGAACATTCCTGCCTTGGGGCCTTTGAACTAGCTGTTCTCTCTACCTGGATTGCTCATTCTCTACATGGAGATATAGAGGCAAGCCCCTTGCCTCATTCTGGTCTTTACTAAAATCTCACCTTTTCAAAGACATGAAGGCTCAATGAAGCCTATTGTTGGGCCACTTCTGTTAATCCCTTTGACCTTACTTTTTTCTTAATTGCAATTATTGCATGTGACTGTCCTATATACTTATTTATGACAGTCATTGTTTATTATCTGTCTTTTCCAGCTAGTATATAAGTTCCCAGAGGGCAGTGATTTTTTATTTTTATAGTGATGTACCCCAAATGTCTATACCAGTGCTCAGCACATAGACAGTTTCTGTGAATATTGTTGAATGAATGAATAAATGGAGTCCTGCCTCACACGCACACCATTCTTTTGGCACCTCTGAGTCTTGCCACATCCCTGCGGTGCTGCTACAGAGAGAAATGGGCCATCACTACTCAAGGGCCCCATGATCTCTATTCTCCATCTAGCATGGGAACCATGTCTTCTTTCTCTCGGGGATTCTGTGCTACTTCTGATATAACCCTTTTAGAAAAGAAAGCCATGAGGGAGATTATTTTTAGACAGCGTAAGCTTTCAGCCTTGGCCCAAACCTTCTCTGCTTGGAATGAGAAGGGGAAAATGAAAGACAAACAATAATTTATCCCAACGTCTATAGATGTCCCTATCTTTCCTAAGAGGGTCAGCTGTGAGAGTTCCAGGGCTATGGTGGGTCTATAACTTTTGAGAGCAAAATTTAGAGGTCTCTGCTTCAGGCCTATTGATAATGACTTAGTTTTCTGTGGCTTTATAACTAGGACATTTGGTGTCACTTTTATTATAAGACCCAGTATTTATGCTTTATTTCAGTTGGGCATTGAAAGTTAGTAGTCTGTATTTTATGAAACTAAATAATTTTTAAGTCCATGTTATGCTGTCACATAAAATATACCAATTTTTCTGAACTTGTCTTCCAAGGTCATGTTTAAACAATTATTTGCTTATGTAAATGAAGCATAAATGCTCTCAACAGTGGGAACCCAATGTAAGAGTTACTATGGAGAAACAGATATTCATGTGAAACTTAGGATCAACATTTAAAATGTTTGGTCCTGAGTGAGAAAATGGTTGATAGGAGAGAAGTCAAGACGGCGGTGTAAGCAGACTCTGAACTCACCTCCTCCCATGGGCACAGCAAATTTACAATTACTTGTGGAAAAATTACCCCTGAGACAGAACTGAAAACTGGATGAGAGGAACTCCTGCAACAAAGGACAATCCTAATTGAGGTGGAAGAGGCAGAAACTCCCTTCTGGAGAGAAAAAACTCCACCTTCACTAGCCTCCAGCTCCACGACTGCCCGGGAGCAGACCACAGGTACGCAGCCCTGCCTGGAGGAGTGGGGCCCTGAGCCAGGAGTGCTCCCGCTGGGGACAATTTGTGGACCCAGCACAATCGAGACGAGTGGCATAATAGCTGACTTTGCCTGCTACTAAAACATTGGGGAATACCCCAGAAAAGCTGGTTCACAAAGAAATTAAAACCGGCTCTTAAAGGGCCCACACGCAAACTCACCTGTTTCAGAAAGCAATTGAAAATCACCAGAAAGGTACACAGTGCTTGGGTGAAAAGAGACTCACCTGATAGGCTCTGAGTGCATTGCAGTGAGAGGTGAGACCTCTCCAGTGACTGGGACATTGGCGGCGGCCATTGTTGTGGCCTGGTGTGGGCGTGCTGACACAGACACCATTAGAGTTCTCCCTGGGGCCTGCTAGCCCAGGTCTACCCCACCAACTAGAGCACCGATTTAATCCAGCTCAGCCAAGGCAGGCAGCCCACCCTAGAGACTGGCCTCACCCAACAACAAGCCCTCAGGCAACTTCTGGGCCTGCATAGATTGGTGACTGGATTCTCCTCAGCCTGGCAACTGAGCCAACTTCAGTGGGGCAGGGTGTGCACAAGGAGTGGGTGCAGAGTGTGGGGCAGTGGTGGAGTGTGTGGGGATCCCACTATGGAGAGACTGGGTCCACTTCAGGAGGTCGGGGCGCACACATGGGGCAGGACTGTGTTGACTGTGTGTGTGGACCTGTGGGTGGCAGGGCTTGTCAGCTGCAGAAGACTTGTGCTTCTCAAAGACCCACATAGGGGGTTTGCCCCACCTTCCAAAGCCTGAAACAATTGGGTCCTCCCGTGTCTGAGGCCAGGCCCACCCAGCTACAATCCTCAGAGAGCTGGCAAGAGACCTAATAGGCTAGAGGCTTACAGCAATTGTAAGGCCCTGAGCCTAACAACCTGCCATGCTGGGGGCCTACTCACTTAAAAGAAATACTGCAACACAAGTGTGGTATTAGAACTTGCAGCCAACTGTTCTGGGGCTCCCCACACCTGATAAAGAGACTGAAGGGCCCACAACAACTACAAGCAGCTGAGCATTACAACAGCTGGCCAGGAGCATAACTCAGCCTCCCTGGGTGCCTACAGGGAAAGCAAACAGGCCACAACAGAAGGGCACACGTAACCCACATACGGGTCACCCCTGGAACATTGAGAACTGAGGGAAGCACACTGAAGGCCTCCTAATGCATCACTTATATAAGGTCACCTATCCAGAGCAGGAGACGTAGCTGACCTACCTGATACGTAGACACAAGCACAGGGAAAGAGGCAAAATGAGGAGGCAAAGGAATACATTCCAAGTAAGGGAAAAGACAAAACCCCAGAAAAGGAACTAAGTGAAACAGAACTGAGCAACCTACCTGATAGAGTTCAAACAAAGAGTGTTAAAGATGCTCACTGATCTGGGGAAAAGAATAGATGAACTCAGTGACAATGTCAACAAAGAAATGGAAGATATAAAAAAGAACCAATCAGAAATGAAGAATACAATACTGGAAATGAAAAATTCACTAGAGGGACTCAAAAGCAGAGTAGAGGATACAGAAGAACGGATCTGTGAGCTGGACGAAAGACTAGAAGAATTTACCCAAGCTGAACAGGTAAAAGAGAAAAGAATTAAAAAGAGTGAGGACAGTCTAAGGGATCTCTGGGACAACATCAAGTGCACTAACATCCATGTCATAGGTGTCCCGGAAGGAGAAGAGTGAGACAAAGGGGCAGAGAATCTATTTCAAGAAATAATTGATGAAAACTTCCCTAATGTAAGGAAGGAAACAAACATCCAGATACCGGAAGCACAGAGAGGACCAAACAAGATAAACCCAAAGAGGCCCACACCAAGACACATCATAATCAAAATGTCCAGAATTAAAGATAAAGAGAGAATCCTAAAATCCGCAAGAGAAAGACAAGTTACATACAAAGGAAACCCCATAAGGCTATCAGCTGACTTCTCAGCGGAAACCTTACAGGCTAGAAGAGAGTGGCACGATATATTTAAAGTGCTAAAAGGAAAAAACTTACAGGCAAGAATACTCTACCCAGCAAGGTTATCATTCAAAATGGAAGGAGAGATCAAAAATTTCCCAGACAAGCAAAAATTAAAGGAGTTTGTCACCAAGAAACCAGTGCTACAAGAAATGTTAAAGGGACTGATGTAAGGGGAAAAAAGAAGACCAGAAATAGGAAAAATTATCTATTTCCATGATAAGAGGGTAATGGATACAAATGCAGAAAAAAGAGGTTAGATATGATATTAAAAACATAAAAGGAGGGAGGAGGGGAGTTAAAGAGTAGAGCTTTCAGACAGAGGTCAAACTAAAAGAACCATCAATTCTTTGTAGAAGGAGAAAGGAACAGAGAAGGACAACTAAAACACTGAGGAAAAAAAATTTAAAAATGGCAGTAAATACATACTTATTGATAGCTACTTTAAACGTGAATGGACTAAATGCTCCAATTAAAAGGCATAGGGTGGCTGATTGGATAAAACAACAAGACCCATATATATGCTGCATATAAGAGACACACTTCAGGCCTAAAGACACTCACAAACTGAAAGTGAAGGGATGGAAAAAGATACTTCACGCAAATGGCAATGAAAAGAAAGCTGGGGTAGCAGTACTCATATCAGACAAAATAGACTTTAAGACAAAAACTGTAAAACGAGACAAAGAAGGGCATTACATAATGATCAAGGGAACAATCCAACAAGAGGATATAACACTTGTAAATATCTACGCACCCAATGTAGGTGCACCTAAATATATAAAGCAATTATTAACAGACATAAAAAGAGAAATAGACAGTAACACAATAATAGTAGGGGACTTTAACACTCCACTTACACCAGTGGATAGATTATCCAAACAGAAGATGAATAAGGAAACATTGGCCTTAAATGAAACACTAGAACAGATGGACCTAGTAGAGCATTCCATCCAAAAACTGAAGAATACATGTTCTTTTCAAATACACATGGAACATTCTCCAGGATCGATCACATATTAGGCCACAAAACAAGTCTCCATAAATTTAAGAAGATTGAAATAATACCAAGCATCTTTTCTGACCACAGTGGTATGAAACTAGAAATCAACTATAAGAAGAAAATCAGAAAAGCCACAAATACATGGAGATCAAACAAAATGCTACTGAACAATGATTGGGTCAATGAAGAAATCAAAGGAGAAATCAAAAAATACCTGGAGACAAATCAAAATGAAAATACGACATGCCAGAATTTATGGGATACAGCAAAAGAGGTTCTAAGAGGGAAGTTTACAGCAATACAGGCCTATCTCCACAAACAAGAAAAATCTCAAATAAACAATCTAACAATGCACCTAAAGAAACTGGAAAAAGAAGAACAAACCAAGCCCAAAATCAGTAGAAGAAGGGAAATAATAAAAATCAGAGCAGAAATAGAGACTAAAAAAACAATAGAAAAAATTAATAACACCGAGAGCTGGTTCTTTGAAAAGATAAACAAAATTGACAAACCTCTAGCTAGACTCACCAAAAAACAAAAGAGAGAAGGCACAAATAAGTAAAATCAGAAATGATAGAGGAGAAATTACAAGAGACACTTCAGAAATACAAAAGATTATAAGAGAATACTATGAAAAGCTATATGCCAACAAATTCGACAATCTAGAAGAAATGGATAAATTCTTAGAGTCATACAACCTTCCAAAACTAGACCAAGAGAAATAGAGAATTTGAATAGACCAATCACCAGTAAGGGGATCGAAACAGTAATCAAAAACCTCCCCAAAAATAAAAGTCGAGGACCAGACGGCTTCCCTGGTGAATTCTACTAAACATTCAAAGAAGACTTAATACCTATCCTTCTCAAACTCTTCCAAAAAATTGAGGAGAGGGGGATGCTCCCTAACTCATTCTATGAAGCTGACATTACCCTGATACCAAAACCAGACAAGGACAACCCAAAAAATAAAATTACAGGCCAATATCTCTGATGAACATCGATGCAAAAATCCTCAACAAAATACTAGCAAATAGCATACAACAATATGTTAAAAAGATTATACACCATGATCAAGTGGGATTTATTCCAGGTATGCAGGGATGGTTCAACATTCGCAAATCAATCAACGTAATACACCACATTAATAAAATGAAGAATAAAAATCACATGATCATCTCAATAGATGCAGAGAAAACATTCGACAAGATACAGCATCCATTTATGATAAAAACTCTGAATAAAATGGATATAGAAGGAAAGTACCTCAACATAATAAAGGCCCTATATGACAAACCCACAGCTAATATCATCCTCAATGGTGAAAGACTGAAAGCTATCCCTCTAAGAACAGGAACCAGACAAGGATGCCCACTGTCACCACTCCTATTTAAGATAGTACTGGAAGTCCTAGCCAGAGCAATCAGGCAAGAAAAAGAAATAAAAGAGATCCAAATTGGAAAGCAAGAAGTGAAACTCTCACTATTTGCAGATGACATGATTTTATATATAGAAAACCCTAAAGAATCCACCAAAAAACTTTTAGAAGTAATAAACGAATATGGTAAAGTTGCAGGATACAAAATCAACATACAAAAATCAGTTTCATTTCTATACACTAACAACGAAGTAGCAGAAAGAGAAATTAAGAATACAATCCCATTTACAATTACAACAAAAAGAATAAAATACCTAGGAATAAACTTAACCAAAGAGGTCAAAGATATATAGACTGAAAACTATAAAACATTGCTGAAAGAAATTGAAGAAGACACAAAGAAATGGAAAGATATTCCGTGCTCTTGGATTGGAAGAATTAACATAGTTAAGATGTCCACACTTCCTAAAGCCATCTGTAGATTCAATACAATCCCTATCAAAGTTCCAACAACATTTTTCACAGAAATAGAACAAAGAATCCTAAAATTTATATGGAACAACAAAAGATCCCAAATAGCCAAAGGAATCCTGAGAAAAAAGAACAAAGCTGGAGGTATAACACCCCCTGACTTAAAATATACTGCAAAACTATAGTAACCAAAACAGCATGGTACTGGCACAAAAACAGACACACAGATCAATGGAATAGAATCGAAAGCCCAGAAATAAACCTACACATCTATGGAGAGCTAATCTTCAACAAAGGAGCCAAGAACATACAATGGAGAAAAGAAAGTCTCTTCAACAAATGGTGTTGGGAAAACTGGATAGTGACATGCAAAAAAATGAAAGTAGACCCTTACCTTACACCATACACAAAAATTAACTCCAAATGGATTAAAGACTTGAATGTAAGACCTGAAACTATGGAACTTCTAGAAGAAAACATTGGGAGTACGTTCTTCGACATCGTTCTTAGCAACATATTTTCAAGTACCATGTCTGACCATGCAAGAGAAACAATAGAAAAAATAAACAAATGGGACTACATCAAACTAAAAAGCTTCTGCACAGCAAAGGAAACCGTCAACAAAACGAAAAGACAACCTAACAATTGGGAGAAGATATTTGTAAACCAAACATTGGATAAGGGGTTAATCTCCAAAATATACAAAGAACTCATGCATCTCAACAAGAAAAAAACCAAGAACCCAATTAAAAAATGGGCAAAAGACCTGAACAGACATTTCTCCAAAGAACATATACAGATGGCCAACAGACACATGAAAAGATATTCAAAATCATTAACTATCAGGGAAATGCAATCAAAACTACAATGAGATACCACCTCACGCCGTCAGAATGGCTATAATTAACAAGACAGGAAACAACATGTGTTGGAAAGGATGTGGAGTGAAGGGAACACTCACACACTGCTTGTGGGAGCGCAAACTGGCACAGCCACTATGGAAAACAATACGGAGATTCCTCAAAAAATCAAGGATAGAACTACCATATGATCCAGCTATTCCATTGCTGGGTATTTATCCAAAGAACTTGAAAACATCAATGCGTAAAGACACATGCACCCCTGTGTTCATTGCAGCGTTATTCACAATAGCCAAGACTTGGAAGCAACCTAAGTGCCCATCAAGGGACGAATGGATAAAGAAGATGTGGTATATATACACGATGGAATACTACTCAGCCATAAGAAACGATGAAATCCAGCCATTTGTGACAACGTGGATGGACATTGAGGGTTTCATGCAAAGTGAAATAAGTCAGAGGGAGAAGGTCAAATACCGTATGATTTCCCTCATTAAGTAGTAGATAATAACAACAATAAACAAACACAGAGAGACAGAGATTGGATTGGTGGTTACCAGAGGGGAAGCAGGGAAGGAGGAGAGCGAAAGGGATAATTTGGCACAAGTGTGTGGTGATGGGTTGTAGTTAGTATTTGGGTGATGAACATGATGTAATCTATGCAGAAATAGAAGTATAATAATGTACACCTGAAATTTATACAATGTTATAAACCAATGTCACTGCAATAAACAAAAAATTAAAAAAAAATAAAAAGTAAAATAAAATGTTTGGTCCTTACAAGGTAAAGAATAAGATTATGTTATCATAGGGAGATGATTTTAAATTCTACTTTAAAATATATTTGGTTCTATGATCGTACACTCCAAGCAGAGATCTCATTTGATAACAGGAATGATAACATATTTTGATGTTAGTTGACTTAAGTGAGAAGGTTTATTCTACCATGGAGAGAAGGACAAATGAATGGCAAAGCAAAAGCTCTAGAAATGCAAAGCAAGCTAATCAAAATGTCGAGGTCACGTAGCAGAAATAATAATAGTGGCTACTCAAAAATCATAACACACTATCAAGGGTTGTTTTCATTAAAAATATTAATGGCATGAACTTTTGTTCACCAAATACATCTACAAAAACATAACTCACAAAACACACTAAATAAATGGTTTTTTAGAAAATCTTTATAACTCTTTTATTTAAAAAAAATGCCCACACAAAGTTACTCATGTGTAAGTGATTAATTAGCATTTTACTCCAAAAGGTCTGGTAAGGTGCTCAGTATCCACTGGTAATTATCATTTTTTTTGTAAATTGGGTACCCAGAGAACACTCCTACATATCATAACTGAGAAATTAAAGAGGAGCCCTTGATCTGCTACAAAATAGTCCATGCTTCAAATGTAGACTCAACAATCAAGTTGACCTTAAGCAAATTACTTAACTTATCCAATATTTAGTTTCCCTACCTATAAAATGAGGATAATAAAAGTGCCCACTGCATAGGATTACTGTGAGGGTTAAGTAAAATAATTTATAAAGTATATAGTTCAGTGTCTGGCACATAGTATAAATTCAGTAAGTGTTAGTTGTTGCTTTATTATTATTGCTATAGTTTTTTTTTTTCCTAAATGGGCTTTGTGAATATAGCTTGACATACTTATAGCATTATTTTTTTTTGCATTCAGGAAGAGAACTTTAGACTTATTTCCATTATATGTCTTCTTATTAAATGCAGCCCATCTCTCCACATTATTACTATCACCTTAGATCTCAAATTTATCATCCAACTTCTCCTCTATCCCTCCTAGCCTCATACTATTCACAATTCTGATTGTCATGTCATCTAAATCATTACCCAACTCATTTAAAAACAGCAGGCAAAACCGAGTCCTAAATTTCAGATCCCTAAATTTCAGCCTTATGAGTTTAATTGATAATAGGCCAAAAACTAGCTCTCTTTGGGTAAAATGATTCTATCTGTGATAAATCTCTAAATGTTCTTTCACAGAGTCAACATTGCATTTATCATGCTATACTTCGAATAACAGTGATTTTTGTACATTTCTTGATTTCTCTACTATACTGTAGCCTCCTTGTTATTAGGGACCATGACTTATTGATCTTTATTATTTATCTATTTAATCCACAGTATGTACCAAAGTGCCTTACATATGCACTTGCTCTGTAGATGTTTTCTGAGTTAACAGGATGAAAACATGATTTAAGGAAAAAATGAATATATCCTTTACGTAAAAATACTATGCCTCAATTGACAAAAAGGTCACCTTTTTCTATGTAAGGTACAGCTTCTAGAAGGAGATCAACCCACTTTTGAGATCAATAAAGTGACAGTGATTGTAGAAAGGTCATCCTCATTTCTCTTTCATTTTCCAAGCATCACATGCTTCTTTTTTACAGTCCTTCTTGCCTTTTTCCACCTTAGATCCCCCTGCTGTGAAGCTTAATTAAACCATGTTTGCAAAGCATATCTTCGGGGTAAAGATGCTCTGGAATTGCGTTATGTGTATGGTGATGTGACATCTCTGCTCTTTCCTTGGTTGTGTCTATAAATCCCATGCTACTCCAAACTGGAAGCAGCAAAGCAATATATAATCTGAGGTGATATAAATATATAACACATCTCCATTGAGTGTTCCTAGAAGACTTTAAGATTGTGTTTACTTTTATAACATTTATCCCTTATAGTTTTTACTGCTAACAGGCAATGAGCAGAAGTTAGAAACAGATTCCAGCCCTGCCAATAACTAAGTTTGTTTCATTGAACTACAATGGACAAATTGAACAATCTTGGACACTCACTTTACATTTTAAACCTCAGTTTCTTCATCAGTGAAACATGGAGTCAGAATAGGTGATCTCTCACCTACCTTTGAGACCTGCCAAAATGTCAAGCAAATAAGGTAGTGTAATATCTTATATATTATTTATATGCACCATGGTATATGACATTACAATTATAATTCAAGGCCTCAAAGATTAGGATGACAAATGCCTTCATGATTTAAATATAAGTGACTAAGGATCACAAAATTGAACTGATCGTCTTAAATGTTAACTGCCTGGAATGTCCTTCCACTTACTCGTCACATCAGATACATCTTGGCCACCCCCTCAAGTCCAGTACTATGGAGGGTCCCTCTTCTGAGCTGTTCTATGTTGTTATTTTACTTTATTTGTCTACACATTTTTATTCTCGATCTAAATTATAAGCTCATTGAGGAAAGGCATCATGTCTTGTACTTCTGTTTATCTTTGAAAGGACCTACATATCTAGGCATTAAGAGACCTTGAGCCGTCAATGATCAAGTAGCTTTTATAAATATCTGATGACTCTTTCAGCTGCATTACAATTAAACATGAGCAACTTTAAATGCCCAGGTGATATATTATGAGAATCAACATGGGTCCAACACCTGACTCTGCCATTTACCCAAGGTAAATCTCCCCTCAATTTCCAAATTTGTGAAGAGTGAATTGTCACTTGCCTTTTAGAGATATTATGAAGATTAAATGAAATAATGTGAGCCAAGCTGATACATAATAGATATTTGATAAATGGTAACTATTAGTATTATTATTATTAGAGTGAGCATGATAGCCATACATTTACTTATGTACGTTTACACAACTAATCCATGCTCTTTGACTTCTATGTGTGACAAGATCTCCTGGGGAGCTCCTCAAATATTTAGCTTCTTAGGACCCAGCCTTACAGAGTTTGACTCTGGTGATTCTTAAAACTTGCTTTGAGAAATGCTGTCTCACAGTTGAATTGTTCATAACTCATTCCAATTCTTAAAATTCTTAAAAGACATTCCTCGGAGTTCCAGAGTTAAGCATTTGACTCTTTACTAAGTATGAAAATATTAAAATATTTTGATGTCTGCTATCTTGAAAGCTAGGGGGCTTGTTGAAACAACCCGTAAGCTATTAGTTCGAAAAACAGGGATGAAAAATTACCTAGTGTAATTTTTCTAACCAAAGAAAATAATTGCTTTCTCACAGCCTGAAAATTACACAAACTTTTTTCCCCTCTCATATTACAACTGCCATTTCCAATTTCCAAGTATGGCTAAGGCCTCAGGTTACCTACAGATTCTTTGAACTTCAACATTTTAGACAATTATTTTTAGGGCAAGGTTTATACTGGATTTCATTTTGCTCTTCTGCCACTTGGCAATATCATTATACAATTGATATTAAAACTGGTGTCAATAAATTGCTTCAACTGATACTTTTTGATACATTGTCTCTTAGCCCAACTTTCAAGCACTTTAGAATTTGGGGAGCAGATCACAAAAGATTAAGGGCACCAGGGAAAAACGTATTAGGATTATAGATGTAAGTAGTTTCTATCAGCACAAATTTCCAAACTATAAAATTATTTTAACCTTAGTCTTTAAACTTTTTTAGCATTTAAACTTTTAGTCTTCTCTTCTAAAAATCTAACCATTGTGAAGAATGCTAACTGGGGACAAATAAAATGACTTTACTCTTCCCAGAATCTAAGTCATTTCCTGATGTATTTGTTAGGGTATAAGTTTCATTACCATAAGAAAGAGATCAAAATAATGGTGATTTAAAGATATGAAGTTACTTTTTTTTCACATAAAAGTCCAGGTCAGTTATCCAGAGGTGGTAGGAGGGACCACAACCAACAGAGGCCCACAACCCTTCCATCTTGTTGTTTTGTCATCCTCAACACAGAACTTGCACTCAAGATGGATGTTCCAGCTCCTGCCAATACATCCACATCATGACCCATGGGAAGGGGTCATTGGAGGGGTCAGGCTTGCTTCTTCTCTTGAAGTGCATAACCCAGAAATGGCAACTAAACATGTATTCTCATCCCAATGGGAAGAATCTATTCGCATGACCACACTCAGATTCAAGGAAGGATAAAAAGTGTAATCTTTCTGGCTGGCCCGATGGCACAAGTGGTTAAGTGCACTCACTCCACTTCGGTGGCCCAGGGTTCGCAGGTTCGGATCTGGGGCGTGCACTGACACACTGCTTGGCAAGATTGTGGCGGCGTCCCATATAAAGTGGAGGAAGATGGGCTTGGATGTTAGCCCAGGGCCAGTCTTCCTCAGCAAAAAGAGGAGGATTGGCAGATGTTCACTCAGGGCCGATCTTCCTCACCAAAAAAAAAAAACAAAAAAAAAGAAAGTGTAATCTTGAGCTGACTGTTATATAAATTTTATTTATATAAATTCTATAATTTATAAATTCTATTGCTACATAAGAAGTTAAGAATGGATATTAAAAGACATCTAGCTTCCTCTTCTACACCTGATACTCAATAAGTTCAAGTGGATTGATGCAATGCGCAATGAGTGCTATTGAATCAGTTTACTAACTAGAGACCTTAGGGTGCTCTACTCTCTGACGAGGATGTAAGAAAGGTAGAAATAGTACTAAGGGAAAGCCAAAATCCCAGAGACAAAATGTGCTTACGTTATATCAATACTTTTCCCAAGGGTCAGCCTGATGACTTAATGATCTAGAAATGTTCAGATATTTTTCTCAACATCTAACTTGCTAACGAGTTAAGGGAATCAAGCATTTTTATTACATACCACCCAGAGAAACTTGGGCCTTGTCTAAGGAAACCAGTACAAACCTGATACCAAGTATTTAATTTTGTCACCAAACCAATACAAACTCCTGTGAATGCTAAAATTTGAATATATATATTTACTCTGTAATATATCCCGCAATCATTCCATAGAAGTATAAAAACTAACATTTATTCCCTTTTATAGCTGCTTAGTATTTCATTGCGTGAATGTACGACAGTTATTCAAATACTTCCCTCTTGATGATAATTTAAGTCATTTGCAGTCTTTGCTGTGACGAATAGTGCTACAACAAGTGGCCTTGTGTGACTATTATTATTATTTTTTACAATATTGGCAGCATATCTAGCACAGTTCTTGGGAGTGGTATTGTATATCTTTAGGTATTTAAAAACATTTGTGGGGACCGGCCCAGTGGCACAGCAATTAAGTTTGCACGTTCTGTTTCGGTGGCCCAGGTTCACTGATTTGGATGCTGGGCACGGACCTGCTCACTGCTCATCAAACCATGCTGAGGTGGCATCTCACATAGAACAACTAGAAGGACCTACAACTAGGATACAGAACTATGTACTGGGGCTCTGGGGAGAAAAAAAGCAAAAGGAAAATTGGCAACAGATGTTAGCTCAGGGCCATACTTCCTAAAAAAAAAAATGGTTTTTGTTTTGTTCTAAAGATTAACATTATACTGTACAATATCCTTGGTTCTTTCTTTCTCGGGGGCATGGGGTTCTCTACTATGAGCAATAGTGAAATTAGCCAGTAACTCCTCTCTCCCTAACCCTCTCTTTCCCCTCACAGTTTATTTTGAAGTAATGTCCTTTTATTCCCCATTAAAACCTATAAGATGATAAGCTTATTCTACTGTTTCATATATTCTCTCCAAAATTCCCGTATATTTTGTTGATTGTCAAAGAATACAACCATTATATACTACACTGTCCTCCTTAGAACCATTATTTAGTCTTAGTTCTACAGTTAAATAAATATTTAATGCTCATGACCAGTCCTTATGCAGATGTTACTCCAACAGCCTTGGTTATCCGAAGTTTATTCTCTAATAGACTTTTCAGAGAGTGCCCATGGGAATAATATTTCATGAAATTTGTAAGCTGATAATCACTTGCCTTTGGCTTTTATAACATAAATATCCATTTGGGTCACATGTTTTTTCCTGAGTATCTTAAATACATTACTCCATCTGTTTTCTGGCATAAAAGCCAAAAGGTCTGATGTTCTTTCCCTTATAGGTTACTTGGTCCTTTTGACTGGATGCTCAAAGGAGACTATATATTTATATATAATTTCTTCCTTAAAGTCCAATAGTTTTACTAGACTATGTTTCAATGTTGACCATTCTAGGTTAATTTTCCTGGATATGCAGTAACCTCTTTCAAGGTTTCCAATCTTCTTATCCTAGGAGATATTTTTTTATTTGTATTTCCAGTGTTTGTTCTGTTTTTGCTTGACTTTTCTTCTTTGGCAATGTCTATTTTATGCACAGAAGATCTTCTTTGCCTGTAATCTATATTTTTCACTTTCTCTTGCATTCTTTGTCTTTCTCTTTACTTTTCGAGTTTTAAATTTTTCTTCCTTCCAATCATCTATTTTTCTTAAGGTATTATCTATGAAGTGTCTTCACTCTTGAGTTCCTTATAGTTTAATGTTCACTTCTGAAGTGATTTTTTTCTTTTATTTCTAAATCTTTCTCGAGCTTTGACAGATCTCTTTAAAAATTTTTCTTTCTCCAATTACGTCATTTCTGAATTTTTCTAATTGTCATTTATTCTGTTTATCCAAAGCTGCTATTTCTAACATTTTGTTAACTTCTTTTCCGTCATATTCAAATATTAGGCTAGACATTGCAATTATTCTATGGCCACGTTCTCTCCTTTATAATACCTCTGAATGGAGTTGTTCCACGGTCCTTTTCCATTCTTATGTTGTTAGCTGAGTTTTCTTCTTCTTTTAGGAGAGGAGGTGAGGCTAGAATAGATTCCTGGCTTCATAGGTCTGGACTCCCTCTTCTACTGTGTTTGTGAAGAGTTCAAACATGAAATCTGGTACATGCTGAGATCTCCCGGTTCTAGTTCTCTTTACCATTTTTATCTGGAACTTCTCTTTTCTTTGTCCTACTGCCCAAGTCCTGATCAATTTTGATTCGATTCCCAGAAGTTTCTCCTCTATGTTAGACTTTGTTCTTCAGTTAGGGTCAGAAGTGCTTGCTGCCCAGACTGCTCTAGCCCAGACCCATATACCACCGTCCTCCTGCACTCACCCATGAACTGGGGACAGCACAGACTCCCTCCATGTTTCAGCTCCTGATCAGATTTACATGTCCAGCTTTCTATGCCGTACCTGTTGGTTATTCTAGGTTTGCTGGTAGTCAAGACAGCTTCTCTCTCACATGCCTGATATCATACGAATCTTGTTCCTGTTGAATTTTTCCATTTACTTACCTTTTAGAGTTCATGGGGATTTCTTGTCACTCAGTTGTGTTATGTATAGTTGCTGTGGGGCTTTTGTTTAGCTATCCTAGTTCCCCTGTGTGTTTCTGTGTGGGATTCAGTGCAGTTATGCTGCCCTCTTCCTAGATTCTTCATCCTTGACCACGTGTTATTGCAGAAAATAGAGTTAAAAACAACCCACATATTTGCCTGAATTCATTTGGCCATGAGATTACTCAGTGCTAAACATCTGAACTGGTGTATGTACAGGATATACAGTTTTGCTCCATTTCCCTCTATTTTTCCCCCATCTGCACTGTCATCATGTGGTGGTGAAAGTTATATCAGCTTCTGTAATAGCAGAGGCTCACCAGTCAAGTGGAAAGTCACAACTATTACATGTCTTTCCTAACGAGTGAGATTTCAGTAAGTGGCAACGAAGCAAGTAGGTATATATTCCAAATGATGAGAATAACATAAGCTAAAGAGGCATTGAAGAGTAGAGTATAGATTGAGTGGCAAATAAGGAAGGAGCTGTAAATGGAGCCAGATGCTTAGGGTTTTGACTATCATACCAAAGTCTGAACTTGATGGCAAAAACTTTTGAGGAAGGAAATGCCATTTTTGGATGTACGTTTTAGCAAGATGACTTCGGTAGTAGTGAAAAGGATGGAGTGAAGAGGTAGTGTGGGGGCTAAGGCCACTGCCATCATAAAATTCACCATGTTTTGGATTCTTGAAGTAGGGAGAAGGAATCATTTGATATAGGTGAAACAGTTTCCAAAAATACTTAGGTATCACTTTCACTTTAGGAAAAATGACATAAATCATAAAAACCTTTAGGCTAGAGGGAAGTTCTCACAATCAATGGGTAAAGAAAATCACCCTATGTGTTGTCTACTCCTGAGCATAAAAACCCACCAATTGATTGAAAACAGTATGAAGGTTCCCCAAAAAATTAAAAATAGAAATACCATATGATCCAACAATTCCATTTCTGGAAATATATTAGAAGGAAATAAAAACACTATGTTGACAAGATATCTGCACCCCCGTGTTTACAGCAGCCTTATTTACAATAGCCAAGACGTAGAAACAACCTAAGTGTCCATAGACAGAGGAATGGATAAAAAAGTTGTGGCGTATATATACAATGGAATATCACTCAGCCATAACAAAGAAGGAAATCCTGCCATTTGAGACAATGTGGATGGCCCTGAGGCCCTTATGCTAAGGGAAATAAGCCAGACAGAGAAAGACAAATACTGACAGAGAAAGACAAATACTGACAGAGAAAGACAAATACTATATGATCTCACTTATATATGGAATGTAAAAACAAAACAAAAAACTCATAGAAGAAAAGATCAGCTTTGTGATTACCAGAGGTGAGAGATGAGGGGAGGGGGAATTGGATGAAGATATTCAAAAGGTACAGGCTTCCGGTTATAAGGTAAGTAAATACTAGGGATGTAATGTACAATATGATGACTATAGCTAACACTGTTGTACAGTATATTTGAAAGTTAAGCAAGTAGATCCTAAGAGTCCTCATTGCAAGGAAAGAAAACATTTTTTTTCTTTTTCTTTATTTTAGTATCTATACGAGATGGTGGATGTTAACTAGCTTATTGTGGTAATCATTTCACAATATATGTAAGTCAAATCATTATGCTATACACCTTAAACTTATACAGTGCTATATGTCAATTATTTCTCAGTAAAACTGGAAAAAAATCCCATCAGTTAATGTCTGTTGCAGCAGAGGAATATAATGGGAAACTACCTTTCATCCCAGCCTATGTAAAGCACATGAACCTTGGTTCTGCTGGGTAAATTACTCATACAACCAAGGAAAGTGCAGGTAAGAAATACAAGGTAAAATATTTTCTACAATATTTGCTTGTTTAGAACCAGTTAGTTGTATCTGGAGGAGTTGAGATTCGAGTATCAATAGCACAGTAGTGAGATAAGTAAGAATATAGACTAGGAGACCTCAGTCAAGGGACTGAACTTTGAAAAATAATAAGTATGCAGCAAATTCTGTGGCTGTCCTGCCCCAAGTTCTCTCAGCTCATTTCCAGGTAGTTTGGGGACAGTTTGCATACACTCTGATAGCATCCAATGCAGATACCTGCCTCTTTCTGCTTCTCTACCCGAGGGCTTTCTTGGAAAGCTCTTTTTCAGCTTAAAAGCTGAAAGCTCCCCTTTCTCAACTCAAGTTCAGGGCAACCTGGAACTGCCCGAGATTCAATACCCAGAGGACACTCCTCAAACAAAGAGAGACAACAGGCAGCGGATAAATATGCCCAGCTTTCCCATTTCTCAGTGGGAAAATTCTGAGGTGCATTCTACAAGCTTCCTCAGAATGTCTCCAGCAGGATTGAGCCCCAGGCACCTGTGGTCCACCCATCAACACACACATTATTGGCTTTCTCCTTTCTATGTCCCATTTGCCTTACTTCCCTCTTGTTTGTCCTGTGACCAACTTTCAAATATATCACCTGTACCTAAGTCTTTGTCTTAATCTCCTTTGGGGGAACCAAATGATGACTAGCAGAAAGTTTCATTTTTTAAATTCTTCCCAAATTGTTTTACCTTCTGTTTCAAGATTCCACTGGAAACTTCCTGATATCTAGAGCTGATCTATAGTGATTAATAGAATTTCCCACTCAATGTAGGAACTGCATTTTTCATCTTGGTATCTACGGTGCCTAGCCTATTCTGTGGCATAGAGCAGCTGGACATTAAATAATTATGAAATAAATGAATGAAATAAGTTCCAACGGGCAAGCAGACCATCAGGGAAATCTAGCAATAAGCAACCAGAGGATGTTTATGCAGGAGTAGGGCATAAGGAAGCAGCAGAAGTCTCAGGAAGCAGGTAATTGCATCAATCAAAAGATGAACAGCAAGAAGATGCAGGGACAGGATTTTGAGAACAAAATTCTGTCTCCAAAGAAGAGAGTAGCTCATAAGAAAAGTTCCCAACTTCAGAGTGGGAAGGAGAAGCGGAAGGCTGTCGTAGTGTTCATTTAATCCTTATGTTAGTGATATAACATAGGTATTACTTGCTTCACTTAATGGATATGAAAAATAAACCCTAGAAAAGTAAAGAAAAATGACCAAGTTTATATAGTAAATAGTGATTGGAAAACCAGAGACAGGTCATCTAGTATTCTACCTGGAATTACTAGAAGTGAAAACTCCTAGAAAGACTCAAAGGGATTCCTATTTTGAGGAGTCAGCCACCAGAATTATACCCTGGACCTCCAGTTCCACTAGCAAAAGCCAGTCCTCATGTGGAGGAATCCTGTCAAGGCAGAAACAGGTGAGTAGATCAGCTGTTCCTGCAGCACAGGAATAAGAATTTTGGGGCCATCATATCTGTTTCAGAATGCAAAGTCTCACAGTTTCTTTGAAACAATGGAAGGAATGCCCCAACAGTGTCCCATATGGACAAATTCTGACCAATATTATTTTTCAAAAAACAATAATAATAAAGGGGCATACACTATTCTTTATTTTCCTCTTCTTCTCTTTTGTGGTGTATTACCAAACATAATTTCCTCAATTATAACAGGAGCAAAATCTCTCTTTTTAAATCAGTGTGCTCCCTCTCTAGGATTCAAAATTACAGTGCTGTTTTAGAGGCGTCATTTTGCTTCCACGGAAGCAATTTCTCTAAATCTTTGCCTTGTGGCCTTAACGAATGCATTTGGCAGGAGGAGCAGGCTAATAGGAAAAGGGAGAGCTTCTGTGAACACAAATACCTTGGGAAATCAGCAACGATGTGACAAAGAAATACACAAAAGCTACCCAGCACAGTATATCTGTTTTTAATGGGACTTCATTAAAAGTATATATTTCTTAAAGTTTGCCTCAGCATGGCAGTGGGTTTTAGAGAGGAAGTTTGAGAGCACTTAGAAGTTTTTTTTCACTTCTCTGCTTTTTAATTCACTCACTACAAGCTTTGATAGAGAAGGGGAGAATAACTGCTGGTTTGCATTAGCTTTGTAGCAAGATTTAAACTGTTTGCCATTGATTTTCTAGAAACTTTAAAATTGAGGTCAAAGGGGAGCCCTGATTTATGAAATGAGAATTGAGACATCAGAAGAGTGGGCCCAGCAGGAGCTGCCTTCAAGGGTATTGTGGCCCAAAGAGGTGTGCATTCTGGGATGTTCTAGAACACAGCCTTTACTAATGCTTTGGCTCAGGGGAGGGTCCTGAACCCGAGCAATGTTTGGCACAGAGTTGGCCCTCAATGAACATCTAATGAATGAATGAATATCCTACCAGGGGGAGCAAAAACCAGGAAATAGAACCAGAGTTTCAAAGATGGGAGTTAAAAGCAAGAAACAGAGGGGTTTTAAACACATCAAACATTGGCTACAACAAGACAGGGATTTTGTACAGTAGAGAAAAAAATATTCCATAGATTGGATGAAGTCAGTGTCATCATCAGACTCCTAGATTAGTGTCAGAATCTAAACATTTAAATGCTAGAAATTCTAGAAAATGCTAGAAAGAGGAGCATTCAATGCTAGAAATGGAACTAGAAATGCTAGAAAGAGGAGCTTTCACTTTAAGCTATAGACAATGGAGAACTACTAAAAGTTTTCAAAGCAGTGATATCAAAGTAGTGTTTTGAGATTACCTAGCAGAATAGTTTTCAAGAGAGGACAACATAGGTGTAGCAACAAGCCAGGAATCTAGTCCTAGAAGGAGAATGTAGTAGTTAGGAGCATATGCCTCAGAGTCAGAAAGATCTAGAATTGTATTCCAGCTGTGCAATTCACTATTTGTGAACCCTGGGTGAATAACTTTATTTCTTCAAGCATCAGTTTTCTCATTTGCATAGGTATAATTTATTAATTCATTCAGTATTTTTGAGTCTACCCTTTTGTCAGTCTCTGTTCTAGAAGTTGAGTAAACAGGTATACAATGGGAAGCCTTACTCACATGAAACACTCTGAAGAGTGACATTCAAGTCAAGAACTAAAAAGAGCAGAGCTACAAATAGTAGGAAGATAAACATTCCATAAAGAGAAAATAATCAGTACAAATACCTTGAGGCAAGAATGAGTTGGGCATACTCAGGGAACTGGAAGAAGGTCACCATGTACTTGTTGGTAAAGGGGGAGAGTGGTATGAGAGGAGGATAGATTGCTAGGCAAAGGCTAAATCATGGAGAGATTCACAAGCCAGGCTAAGAAAACTGTATATATTTTCAATATGATGGGAAATATAGAGAGCGTATTTTCATAGATCACTATTGCTGAATAGAAAATGGATTGTGGTGGGACATGGATTAGAGCTGGGAGACTAGGTAAAAAGCTATTTCACAAGTCTGAGAAAGAGATGATGGCAGCTTGGAATAGATTGATAATGAAGAACAAAGGGATAATAAAAAATAAGGTATTTGATAATGCAAATACTTTGGTTACTCTGGCCACTTTTCTTTTCTCAATGAACTATGAGGTAAGGCCATCAGCTGATAATGAGTTGGATTTGTAAGATGTAAATGTTTTGAGAGAGAAGAAAGTATGCAATGATAGTTTTGCTGAGTAGTGACAGCAACAAGCTAAAGAAGAACTATAGATAATTCATTTAAATCTTAGGCTGTGAATTTACATTGACATTGGTCTGCATGGTTTCTTTCCAGCAACGTGTAGTTAGCTGCTTGTGTGCAGGCACAAGTAAGCTGATAATAGCATTTAAGCAATATTCAGGCTTAACCAGATTATACAGATGAAGGAGAGGGGCTGTAAGTATTTATAAGGGAGTGATTATAATTACGGAACATGCAATCTAAGTTAGGTAAAGAATGACGTGAGGAAATGAAAGGAGTGATTGATTGTGAGAAAGTTGCAGGTTCAATGGATAATGTATTGATGAAGTTGAAGACTGATTGGAATGGAAATAACAGAGAAAGTGAACTGGTTAGAGGAGGTTGTGGTTGAAGTTGAGATTTCATAATTAGAGGAGTTACTTATAATGACAATGTCAAGGATTTGACCATGGAAATGGGTGACTGAAATGGGGCAGAGAAAAAGTTTCCTGGAGAGAGGAAATTGAGGAACTGAGAGGCAATGATGTTGCCTAGATGATCCATTAGGATGTTGAAGTTACCAGGAATGGTGACAGGAGTAGCAGTGGAAGGAATGCAGTGATCTAGATGTGAAAATCCTCAGTAAATGAGCAGGAGTAACCAAGGTCGGTAGATGATTGTAGCTGGACAGGATGTTGGGTAGTTTCTTTCTTACGTTTTACCCAACCTCTATGCCACCTCAGAAAGAAGAAGCGTATCCACAGCTGCCTAGTGGAATACTATTAAGACTGCATGAGGTAATGTGTATGAAGTGGCTGAAAAATGTCTGTTAATTTAATGTATGATACTATTGTTACAGTCACGATGAATCAAACTACGCTAACAAAATGTCAGATATGTGCCAGTCATGGGACTGGATGCTATTCATTTTTATTTTTCCTTTATTTCTTTCTTTGACCTAGAATCATAGATTATTAAAGCTGGACAGGACCTCAAAAGTCACCTCATCAAATGTCCCCAAACACTAGCAAAAGGTTAGATAGAAGCATAAAAAGTACCAGGGAAGCTTATTAAATATATAAATTCCAGGCCTCCACACTTGATTCTTTGTGCCTGCAGGGCACCTGGGAACCCCTATTTTTAATAAGCTCCCTAACGGATTCTGATACACAGCCAAGTTTGGGAACCACTGCTCAGTATCTATTTTTATAAGTGAGGAAAATGAAGGCCAAGATCACAAAGCTGGTAAGTGGCAGAACCAGGACTTTTACCCACATGTCCTGCTTCCAAGCCCAGGCACTGCATGCTGACTGGTACTGGCACACTGATGCATTGATGCAAACAGAATGAAAGTTTATACCCTTTCTCTTTATTCGTGCTCTACCTAGGCAGATGCACTGAGAATAGTCATGGCAGAGAGAAGTTGGTCTAGGCAACAAACCAACTATGGCAGCAAAGTAGACAGTATGGTTCTATGCCATCAACCAAATGAGCTCTATAATAAGTGTGTCAGAAAGACGGTATGCAAAGTAGAGGGCGCAAATAACAGTGAGGTGAGCTGACAGCCATTACAGTAATCCAGACTTACAACTATGGCGGTAAAAGTAACATGGAATGGTAGACATAAATTTAAATAAAAAAATTTTGAAGGAAAAATGGCAGAGCATTTTGACTCAGTATCAGTGTGAGTTTCAGATTGACAAAGACCACATGTGAAAACTGGGTCAAGTAATAGGCAGTCATGCTAACCTTTCCTATCATAGTGAGGTGATTCCAAACTCTGTCTTACACATCAGAATCATGCCCTACAGATTCTGACTTAATTAATAGACCTCTACATGGATTTTATCTATATGACAGGGATATATAGAATAAGAATCTCAGAGAATTTTTACCTTGTACAGCTCTCGAAGTGACCAGGTTTGAGCATACTAGAGCGTGTTCAAGATTCTACAACCCTGGTATGTATAGATACTGCCCCCCTTGGCTGTGTAACAGGATTAGAAGGACAAAAATGAATTCCAGTGAATTGCCATTAAAATAATAGTAGCTGCTTCACCAACTGCAGTTGCCATGGCAAATGGTTTAAACGAAATAGTGTGAAAATAGTCACCATATCACTGGACTTTAGAGTCAAGAACTGGACACTATCTAGAATATTTTGGCCCTCCCAAGGAGGATAGGGTACTTTTCTGTGAACTACTGAAAACAGGATAGACAGTGGTATTGCACATAAAGACACTTACTCTTCTCCATTCTTACTGAATTCATATTAGCAGCAAAATACCATTGTCTAGCAAACATGCCTTATGATGACAGCTCAGTATGTTATCCAAGAGCACTGTATATCTTATTTTCCTGCTCTGCTAGACAAAGACAATTATTGTAACTGGGTGGAACAGGTACAGAGAAGAATTATGACCCTCTACACACTCTTATTTTTTAATTTACAAGTAGAGAAACTTTAGGCAGAGATGAGGCTGTCTAGGGTAGCTCTAGGACATTCTACAATTGAGATGGAACACTTTGGCCTTCTCCTGAGACGAATGATGGGCTCCTCCAAATGTTGTTCATGACTCGAGGCTTTATTTCGGTATAAATAAGGAAGATGCCTCGAGAAAGAATGTGTGAGGTAAATCTTCCCTAAGAACAAAAGATGCTAAGACTGGGAAGTGAGAAGTCTTAAGTGGCTATAAATTTTACATGTACCCAATTAGGTCTAATAATGGCAATGCCCAAAGTGTAGGAAAGTGAGATGCCGTTGTCCTCATCAGTGTCACAGCTGCCATCCACACAGAGGCTTTGATTCCGAATTCCAGGTTTGTGAAGTCCCTCCAAGAAGCTGCTGTTGGCTGGGCCCCTGCAGACCACCGATGACAGGCAGTTTTTGAAAGGCTGAGTTAGGCGCACAGGATCCTGTTTCACTCTTGTTTGGCCTCATTCTTCGGGTTCCCGCTTTGCTTAAATCAAAATGTTGAGGGTAATGATGAACTCATAATCTGCTACAGAATCAGAGAAGAAATGTTTAAGAAATGTTTCTGGCATTTCTAGTGGGTTGAATAGACATTATAACTATACCAAATATCAGAATGAGGAAGTCTTTTGTTTCACAACTTCCCATAAAGATAGATGAAAAGGATATATTAAGAAAAGGATCAATGTTCTATATTTCAGTTGGATTTTACAAATATGACTACATGCATATTTAAAATACAGTATTCTAAAAAGTAAATTTAGACAGTCATTCATGAACTAATTTTCCACCTAGTTCCTATAAAATTTTAACAAAATTATATTTAAAATCAAGGCCATTTGCCATATTATTAAAAATCATTACTGTTATTTGTTTTCTTATCTTTGTAAAGAATTCTTGGACTAGGTATTTAACTTCATCTTGCTGCTACTAAAGGATATGCTTAAACTAAAATGAGATAAAGAATAAATAATTGGCACTTACAAAATACCAAGATTTAAAAAATGGGCTTTATTTTTTAAGAATTCTAAATTCTATCATTTTTTTTCTCCTTGAGGCAACCTTAGTGCAATTATGTTACCTTTAATAATGTTTTGATTTACAACTCCTTCATGAATTTTACTGAAAACTTTAAGCTATTTTCTCTCCAAATATGGCCTGGGAAAACCTAAAAGCTGGTGAAACTTGCAAATTCCCACACCAATGTTATAAATCAGAATCCTAGGGAGTAGAGCCCAGGCATCTGCATTAGAAACTCCCTCTGTGCTTAATAAGGACGACATTCAAAGTTGAGAACGACAAGGCTTTCTGAAAGGAAACCAAACCTCATTTGAGTTGTGAAACTCCAAACAAGACTCAGATCCAGGATTGATGAGTAAACAAAGATGAGAGATTGTACAAAATACGTGTATTAATGTGAGTGGTGGTATCTTTGGTTTTAATTTGGATTTCTCTTATGTCTAATGATGTTAAACACCTTTTCTTGTGCTTGTTTGACATCCATATCTCTTTTCAATGAAATGTCTGTTCAAACCATCTGCCCATTTTTTATTTGGGTTGCTTTTTTGTTACTGAATTGTGAAAGTTGTTTGTATATTCTGAATGTATGTCTTTTATCAGATATGGTTTTGCAAATATTTTCTCCAAGTATGCAACATGTCTTTTTCTTTATCTTAACAGTGACTTTCAAAGAGTAGAACTTTTTAATTTCAATGAAGTCCTGTTTATCAATGTTTTTGTTTATGGTTCATGCTTTTTGTGTCCTATCTAAAAAAAAACCCAACTTTTGCCTAACCTAAAATCAAAAAGTATCTTTTATGATTTCTGATAGATGTTTTATAGTTTTAGTTTTTATATTTAGGTCTTTGATCCATTTTGAGTTAATTTTTATAAATGGTGTGAAATATAGATCAGGATTCATATTTTTGCATATGTATGCCTAATTTTTCCAGCAGTATTAGTTGAAAACACTATCATTTGTTTGTTGAATTGCTTTAGCACTTTTGTCGAAAATCAGCTGATCATACATTTATTGATGTATTTCTAGGGTCTCTGTTCTGTTCCACTAATCCATGTGTCTATCCTGTGCTAATACCATGTTGTCTTGGTTACTCGAGCTTTGTAGTAGGTATTGAAATCAGGTGGTGTGAACCCTCCACCTATGTCCTTCGTTTTAGCTATTCAATGCCCTTTACTTCTCCATGTGAATTTTAGAATTAGCTTGTTGATTCCTTCGAAAAATCCTGTTGGTTTTTTGATTGGGATTGTGTTAATTCCACAGATTAATTTGGGATAGAGTTGATATATCTAACAACATTCAGTCTTCCAGTTAATGAGTCTGATATAGCTCCTCATTTATTTAGGCATAATATTCTATAGCTTTCAGTTTTCTAAATATGCTCTAGCTTTCAGCATACAAAATTTCACGTACTTTACTAGATTTATCCTTAAGTAGTTCCTTTTTGGGAGTGCTTCTTTAAACGGAACTTACAAAAAACACTCTGAGGGGGAAAGAATTCAGTCTTTCACCCATAAACTATGTTAATTGCAGGGTTTTCAATAGATGCCATATACTAAGTTGAAGAATTTCCCTTTTACTCATAGTTTGCTGAGTTATTATCCATGGATGTTGATTTTTACCAAATGCATGTTGTGTATCTATTGAGATGACTCCGTGTTTTTTCTTTTTAGTCTGTTGATATGGTGAATTCCATCACGCATAATTCCACCAATCACAGAGATAACCACTGTTCACATTTTGATGTTTCCTTCCAGTCTTTAACCTATAAATATAACTTTACTAAAATAGAAAAATAGTATTTATATAATTTGTATATTTCTTTCTTAACATTTTATTAAAAGCAATTTCATGTCATTGACTGTATTTAAGAACACAATTTTCTTGACTGAATAAAAGTACATCGTATGTATATACCATAATAATAATCATAAAATAATAATGCTAATTACAATAATTGAAACAATTACTAACTCTTTCTTAGTACCAAGTACTGCTCTAAGTATTGTTACATATATTAATATTTTACTCTCAGAACAACTCCATGAAGTAGATATTATTACTATTATTATGTCTACTTTACAGCTAAGGAAACAGACACAGAGAGGTTAGACAACTCTCTCAAGGTCTCATAGCTAGTAAGTAGTGGAACGCAATTTCTGGCTCTGTAGACTAAAGTCCTGCTTGCGTTCTACTATTCATATTGTCACTATACAATATACAGATTCTTTTTGTGTCACTGCCTATAAACAATGCTGTGAGAAATACAGCTGGAAATAAATATTTAACCATCTCTCTCACTATATCCTTAGAATAGATTCATAAAGAAGGATTAAGGGGTCAAGGTTTTGGGTCAAAAAGTATGGTTTCTTCAAGGACACTTGAGGCATGCTGCCCAACTACTGTTTTAGAACAGTCTTATCAATACAGCGGAATACTACAACCTAACCAAGATTCGCTTTTTAATTTTGTTAATTTTTGATAGGTGAAAAATAGCAGGACTTTTTTTTTGTGTTTAATGTATTCCTATGTTGTTTAATCATTTGTGTTTATGCTTCCTGTTTATCACTCATGATTTTTGCCAATATTTAGTATACTCAGATTTGCATGAAACTTGTATGTATCAAATAAAAAATGTGTTCTACATATTGTTTGTTTTAAATTTCCTTTGCTAGTTCATCTTTACTTTTTTTCCTTGGTTTTTTGGACAATGATTTTAAAGTCAAATTAATTTTTTCATTTGCATTTTATTCCTCACACATATGATCAGAAGTTCCTTGCTGAGTCAGTAAAGATCAGATATATTTATATATTTTATTTAAGTATTTTATAGTTTTGGTTTTTTATTTTTTGCTGAGGAAGATTTGCCCTGAGCTAACATCTGTTGCAATCTTCCTCTATTTTGTATGTGGGTCACTGCCACAGTATGGCTACTGGCAAGTGGTGTACGTCCACGCCTGGGAACCTAACCCGGGCTGCTGAAGTGGAGCGTGCCAAACTTAACCACTAGGCCACCAGGGCTGGCCCTAGTTTTGTTTTTTTAAATCCATATAAAATCAATCTTATTGTATGTTGTGATTTGAGGAGCTAACTTGGCTTTTTCCTAAATAGTAAACCAATTACCTTTGTATCATAAAATCTATAATCTTTTTTCCCTAATAAATTGATGACAGCTTTATCTTATATTAAATTATTATATATGCTTTCTATTATGCTCTACTAATCTATTATTACTTTAGCAAAGCAATACAGTGTGGAATAATCTGGGTTCAGATCTGGTATTGCCACTGTCACATGACCCTGAATAGTTACTTAACCTCTCTGAGCATCATTTTCCCCAATTGTATATGGTTGTTTTAAACATTAAATGAAAAAAAAAGCATATAAAGCACTTAGTTTAATGCCTGGCACATCATAAGCTCCTAGAAATACCTGTAGTTTTTATTGTTTCCTTTACTATGTGAGGTCCCCAGTTTAAATTATGGTAGCTGTGACAAAGACTCCTAATTCCATTTCCCCACTCTCCTCTCTGCAGAAGGCCTCGCTGAAAGCCATGTGGCCCATGTGAGTAAGTTCTGGCAAATGATACACAAGCAGACTTTGAAAAACATTCCTCACAGGAAAGGGAGATTGCCAATTTTTCCTCTTCCACCTACTCTCATTTCAGAATGAAATCTAGAATATATGGCTGGATATCCAGAAGTCCTCTTGGACTATGAAGT
This sequence comes from Ceratotherium simum simum, assembly GCF_057802395.1. Lineage (NCBI taxonomy): Eukaryota > Metazoa > Chordata > Mammalia > Perissodactyla > Rhinocerotidae > Ceratotherium > Ceratotherium simum. The sequence continues at coordinate 18,856,080 of NC_141913.1, forward strand.
AAGGATGGATGCCCAAAGCTAGGGTGGTGGAGTAATAATCCACGTGCTTATGATAATGGAGTTGCCCTACACTCTTTCTCTTTGTTTCTTTAATGTACTATACCAGAGTTTCTATTACTCACAGAATATATTATCTTCAGTGATATGTTTGAATCTCAAATTCAAGATAAGATGCCAATGCGTACACTTAAGTGTTTTGAGCTTAAGGTTTTTTTGCATTAAGAGTAAAAAATAATCTCCCTTATTCTACATCATTTCTAGTCTAGAAAACCAATAGTTGAACTTTTAAATGAGATTGTTGTCAATGAACACATGATATTAATTGGTGCCGACTTTTAAAAGAAAGATGAATAGCATCTTAACCATCAGACAGAAAAACAACTGTTATTTTGAACAGTCTAAGTCATACAAAATAGGTTAATTGTCAATGAAGAGAGCAAAAGCAGGTAATTCAATTTCCCAAAAGAGTTTTAGGAAACAAATTGTCTGTTTGGCATTTTGCATTGATCACTTAGCCACAATAATTAGCAATCCTTTTATTTATACTATATTGATAATTGAAGCTCAGAATTACACTATCATTCATTTTTCTTAATATTAATTGTCCATCATTACAAAATGCCTTCATGTTGTTTTCTAATGAAGTCGGAAGTACCAATTTCACCAAGTTAATTGATTACCTTAGCTGCAAGATGTGGGTTATTTAAGGGATAAGGTGCTGCCTCTAGATATAAAGTCCAAATAAGGCAAGTAACTAGTCAAATAATTCCTTTACCTCAAGACTGCCCAGCATATTTTGGCCCTGCTGTGGCTATGACACTTGAGTATTATCACTCTCAAGGATGAACACCAAGAGAAGATATGGGGAACAGCTAGAGATAAAGCACCTAATGCAATGTTCCTCCAAAGTACACCTTTTGGGGGCACTGCTCTCTGCTGCTTCTAATATCCTGTTTCAAAGAGAATTTCCACCATTTCTATTTCACCCTCTGGCCTCAGAGTATATCCTACTAGATAACAATGGGTGAAGTAAACGCTTTTAACTTCAGATGGTATACCATCTTGCTTTAGCAGGCTCAGGGGTGGCACAATGGGAAAGTCCTCTTTTAATAATTTATATGAGGTTGATTCCTTGGCAAAGCACTTTTTGTGAGTCTTTTCCAATTAGAAATTTCTGGATCTCCTATTAGAGATTTAAAAGTCTCTACATGTATCTTCTTATACCCCACAGAATTAAAGAATAGTAAAATTTGAGATTCTAAAATTTGTTGTTCAGTGATTGATTGTCAAAACTACTGTGAAAAATCGTAAAGCAAACTTAGTTGCACTAGGAGTTTGTTCATTCACTTATTGAGCACATGTTATGTGTTAGGTAGTGGGAATAAAACACATAATCTACATTCTGTTCTCAAGCAATCCAGTCTGGTTGGGGAGACTGGCATGAGAACCATCATCACAATCCCTGGAACAGATACAAAGCTACAATTTGTATTGTTAAAATATCAGGGAAAGCTTCACAAGAAAGTAATATTTGACGTTTAATAACAAGAAAGAGTTCGCCAGGTGGAGGAGATAAACTATGAGATCTCTTGGTCCTCCAAGTGATTCCTGAACTCATAAGACTCCAGTAGATCCCAAAGAATGTCCCACTGGCTTTGAGACATCTGAGACGGAAAGGAAAGAAATGAATACTTATTTACCAGATTTGATGCCAATGTAAGAGTTATTTTCCAAGAGTTTTCTATGCGTTAATATTATGCCATCTTGGTAATAAACATATAAGACACGCTCTATCATCCCCTTTTTACAAATAAAGACACTGAGATTCAGAAAATTACAGTATAACACATCTAGTAATCAGCGGAGCCAGGATTTTGACCAGCTTTGTGTAATTCAAAAGTGTATCCAAAAGATCAAAATCCTTCCTGCTACTCTAAATCTGCCTATGGGTTTCTGATCATCTTCTGTACTGAGAAAACAAAGGGAGAGAGGGACTGATATTCCAATAAAGGCAGTATAGCTTAGGGTTTATAGTAGAGATTTCAAGTCAGGCAGTTTCGGGTTTAAGTTCCTGACTATGCTACTTGCAAGCTTGGACACGTTCCTCAGCTTCTCTAAAACTCAGTTGCTCTGCAAAATGTGAATACTAAAAACATCCTCTTCGAGGCAGTTGTTTGAGAATTACATTCAAAAATGAATACAGAAACACTTAGCTGGATGCTTGACACATACATCTACTTAATAAATAGCAGCCAAAACTCTTCGTGAGCAACTGAATATGCCCAGAGCTATGAAAACTTGTCTGGCTTCCCGACAGAATTCAGATACCCAAGAGCTATTCCAAATCCCTGTGGAAGAACTCAAGTTCTCCTGAGGATTTGTTAGAATTCCGGGGTTCAGGTCAAATCTAGCATCTTAGCTATACGTCAGACTAGACCTGTTGTGGAACTTCCCGGACCAACCAAGAATTCCTAAAGGTCAAGAGTAGTGAAGAGTGGTCTGGGAGTGGTTGCTGAAAGTTCCTCTAAGCCACAGCTTTCTAGCACCCAGTGGGTGGAAAAAACTAACAGGTAGATATTATGAGAGCATCACGTGGCTGCCTTGCATGGACAAGTGGATCCACTAGAAATTGAAGCACTGCCTCCAAAACCCCTAACTGGCCCTCCATTCCATCCAAACAATCAGGGAAGAGAGCCAAGGATTCTGATTGAACAGCATCTGCTGTGTGATTGATAGAAATGTCTGAGCATCCAACAGATGGATGCAAAACAGCCCGGGGCTTAGCGATGTGTGCAAGTTGACCATATACAAATTAAAAAGTGTTAAATTATTTTTCTGAGGAAGATGTGACCTGATATTCTTAGCAAAAAACAAACTTATTTGTTTTTGTTCCAAATAGGAACTCTCATAACTTTCTTATAGTAGAAAAGAGTAGGATCATGAAAAATAGATATATAGGATCACTGCATATATATAGTGTTCTTATATATATACAATTCTATATATAAACAATTTTACATACCAGTATCACCTTGTGTTATATTGATTCTTTGGACATTTTTTCTCAAAATAAAGCTTACATCTAAATATCAGTATAGTTAAGCTAGTGGTTTGCTTTATATGGGCACCTAATTGCTTTAATGATATCTGATGAATTACAGTGAGAGTAAAAACACGGGAAAAATCATTAAATGGCATAGATGCCTGGTTTGCTTAAGGATGGAGTCCTACAGGTACGTGTGTATTATAACATGTACTGCCTTTCAATCTGCTTCAATCCTTTGAAGCATTTAGCAAGCATAGCTAGAAGGAAGCTCAGATCATCCAATTTAATCTCTCATTTTAGAGTTGAGAAAACTGACACCCAGAGAGGTTGTTATTTGCTTAAGGTAACCAAGTTAATTAACAACTTCTCTAGAAATAGAAATTTCTTCTTCTACAATATGCAGCTCATCAGGAAACATTCCTAACTCTGTAAACTTTTGAATAATTTGAATAAAAGTTCTGGTGACAAAACAAACTCAAAAATCTCCAAATTTTTAACTCATATAACTTAGACATTAGAAAGACCTTTTTTTTTTGTTGTTTTAAATGTTGTATTAACATTGGCATTTGCTTGGGTTACTAATTGAGTGCCCACCTTTTGTGTAACACACCATCAGAAGTACCTATGATGTGCCAGTTTTATATCTGTGTATGTAATTTCACAACTCTTTCCAAATTCTGTGTATCATAGAGTTTATAAGAAACTTTATAAGCTTCTGGTTGTTTTCATCCATAAGCAATTTGCGTACCATCAAATTTCCCTTTTCATGCACTGGACTAGTAGGCTAAGCATCTTCTTCATAACTCTAGTTCATTATTTGTAAAATTATTTGTTTAACCAATATTTATCTTGCCACTAGACAGTAAGCTCTTTCAGGAAAACCAAAGATTCCTTAATACCTTGCACAAAGAACTGGCACATAATTGGGTATCAATAAATATTTTTGGATGAATGAATGGAATATAGACTAATTTTAATACCAGTATCAGAGAAAAGACATTAGAAATAAAGAAGCTATACTATGCCACTGATCAAATGCCTATAATACTTTCCAATGGCAGATATGACATGTTTTGAAATACCACATTTTTTCTATGTGTTATCAAAACTATCTTGAAGATAAAGGAATAGTTGAGACTTGATTAAACTTAATTGTTTAACAGTATTTGTCTGAGTTTAAGTCCACTTTGCTAAAGGTAATCTTTTCCGCCAGTTTCACTAGTTCAAATTTAAGAATAAAGTTGGAGAGTAACCTAAAGTATGCTCGCAAGTAAGTATTCCCAGTCCTATGAGAATATCTCTTTACTGTTCTAACTTTTTGTGTTCCAAATGACTGCCATGAAACTAACTGCATAAACACTGTAGAAGATGCAGTTAGGAGACTTCCAAGGCTATAAAAATGGCATTAAAAACAGCTGACCTAGGGCCGGCCGGGTGGTGGTAGTGGTTAAGTTTGCACGCTATGCTTCAGTGGCCCAGGGTTAGCAGGTTCGGATCCTGGGTACGGACTGACGCACAACTTGTCAAGTCATGCTGTGGCGGCATCCCATATAAAGTAGAGGAAGATGGGCATGGATGTTAGCCCAGGGCCAATCTTCATCAGCAAAAAAAAAAGAGGAGGATTGGCATCAGATGTTAGCTCAGGGATAATGTTCCTCACACACACACACACACACACACACACACACACACACGCAAATAGTTGACCTTCTATCCCCAAACTGAAGAGCTGTGAATGAAACAAATCAACTTGAGGATGTAGTCACACCATGCAGATGGAACCTTGTCACAAAAATATTCATCTTATCCAGGACTTTATTGAGGATGGAAACTAGCTAATCTAGCAGGCCTGGAGTTATAGCTAGAAAAGATCCCACGGAAAAACTAGGACTGAGCAAAACCTACAATACTAGAGCAGAGTTCTCTCAGGGAGCATATAGGCAAGAGGAAGAGTGTGGTAGACTGGATTTGGATTTCTGTCCGCCTACGTCTGATGCCCACCCCTCCACCCCACCCCTGACTCCTACTGGACTCCCCTTGCTGGAGGATTAAATTTCTTTTCTTCATTGCTGTCTGTCCCATCCGTACGATTGACTTAAGCCAATGAAATGTGAGCAGAAGTGACGTGCATCACTTCTGAGCAGAAGCATGGCTCACCACGTCTCTTCCTTCTTTCATGAGATCAGCAATGCTCCAGATAGAGGCTCTTCCATCAGTTGGGATTTTGGAGCAAAGAGAACATGGAGCAAACTTTCACCAACCCCTTACAGACCTGTAACTTGAGTGAGAAATATATTTTGTTGATTCAAGGTACTGAGATTTTGGAGTTGTTTATTATCACAGCATATTTAACTTTACCTGACAGATATAGGCAGAAAACTCAATTTTTGATGACTTTCTATAATTTTGAGAAAGACTTTCTCTGAAAAGGAGTGAGAGTGGTGATGGCGAGACCAAGGTAACTTGAAGATGAAAAATAGAGATAAACCTGAGTGAAAAAAACCCCAACAGAAGTTAAAATAAAAATTAGAGTAACTCTAAGATATCTATATATAAAGAAAAGAAATACAAAAACCAAAACAGACTTGAAATTTATCTACTATATCATAAGACTGATACAAATAACTGTAAAATCTTGGTTTTGCCTTTCTTCTGAGAAAAACTATGACTACTTGGTCCAGAGTAACACTGATGTCATTACTTATCTACTCTCTAAAACTTTCCCACACAAAGTCTTTTCTATATAATTTTGTGGAAACTCCATTTTTCCAGTTGTTTGGTCTGAAAGTCTTGGAATCATCCTTTAATCCTTTTATCCTCTCACACCATACCTATAATCTATTAGGAAATCCCATTGGCTATTTTTTGAAAACATGTCAAGAAGTCATTCAGGTGGCCAAAGGTAAATGAAGGTCATATATTAAACAACTTCCCAAAACAAGACAAAATAGCTTCACGAGGACAAAAATCCTACACAAAACATAACTCTCCACATGACTCAAAAACTGAGAATATTGAAACTTCGAGATCACTGTGAGCTGAAAGAGAAAAGCCAGCAAAAGCCAGAACTCTAATCCCTCACATTTCTGCCCACTCCTGCCTGGCTACAAAACTTTGCAGTAAGCAAAGGTAGACAGAGAAAACTGTCAAGAAAACAAAAGAGGGTCGCTAGCAAAGTGTGAAAGTTGGGATGCCCATCGAAAAGATTAAATCCACACAAAATCTGAATTATGAAAAAAAGTAACCAGGTAGATCAGAGCACTCACTACAGGAAAGGGATTTCAAAATACACACGATTTCAAAGACTACAGGGTCTATAAATGTCCAGGTGTGCAATTTAATGTGATTTAAGGGTTGAGTATAACATAAAAGGACAGAACAATATAGAACGCAGTCTTCCAAAAGCATAGCTTCTGGGGAAGAAAAAGTACAAAAAGAAAGGAAGAAGTGCCTTTTGTAAATCTGGTGGTAAAGGGAGGGTGGGGGTTAAAGTTCTCTAAGACAAAAGAGAACTACAAAATTGGAAAGTTCGCAACAAATTCCCCACCAACAAAACAACATGAACAACAAAAGCCCATTTAATGACCTGGATTTTACTAGAGAGACAGAAAAATCATTCAACTAGGAATCACATAAACACCCCAATATTATGAAAATGAGCAAAAAGAAAGTAAAATCCATAGAGAACTATTGTAGGAAAAAAAATCAGGAAACAAAATTTCATTTAAATATATAGAGAAAAATGTCCCTGGAAACAATCATGAAACAGAAGAAAAGTCTAAGTCTACACTCCAAACAGAATTAAATACAGATACTCAAAGAAGCATTTGAGGATATGAGAATTCTCCGTGAATCAGAAATGCAAAAAACTAAAAGCCCGCATGGACCAAAAACTGGGAGAAATAAAAAAGGAGTTGATTAAACACAGGAAGAAATGGAAGCAAATGACAAAATTACCTCATAAATGAAGAATAAATTAGAAGATACCCAAGGAAGGAGACAACCAAAAGAAAAATTAAAAGGGCATTGAAGAAAGGCCGTAAAAGCCAAAAGAATTAGTCTAGTATTGCAGTTTTCAAAACCAGCATACAAAGCACCCCAGCTCTGTTCACTGAGAGGACCTGGAGGATGAAACCCAGCCGCAGTGAGCACATCAGCTTACCTGGTGCCCTGATCAAGGTTTTTAAACACCATTTTCCAATAAAAGAAACCAGAGTTCAATGGAGAAGTGGTTGATTACCAGGTTGGGGTAGGGGAAAATACAAGATGAGCCTGAAACATCTTGTCATACCAGAAACAAGGAAGTGGTCAAAAAAGGATGGAGGCTTGTAGAAAGAACTGAGCTGCCAACCTGAAAAAGCTCCAATAGTCAAAGTCGAACTTTGAGCACAAAATAAATGATAGCATTGGATTTTAACGCATAGAATAAGGTAAATTTCCATGAGCTCATAAATAAAAAAATAGAATCAATAAATACGTAGGAGAGAAGAGAGCCCTTCCTTACAATAGAATTCTAATTAAAAGTGTAGAAAAGAAATAGAAAATCATTATTAGACAAACACCACGGTAGTACATGTTGCAAAGATCCACTAATGGATACTGAAATTAGTGGACAGATGTTTGAAGAAAAAAAAATTTGCATAATATAAAAGTATTAACTTTGCAGTGGAGAAATCTGGAAGACACCACCATAACTAAGTGCTTAAAGTTAATATCACCAGTAATAAGACGCATCGACATCATGAATCCCTTGTTATGATGCACTGATAAATATATGTCATTTCTATGGTATTCTTGACAAAAATGCATAAACTCATTCCCGTCATGAGACACCATCACACTCAAATTGAAGGACATTCAACAGAATAACTGACCGGTACATTATGAAAGATAAGAAAGACTAACGACTGTCACAGATTGGAGAAAACTAAGGAGAAATAACATGCAAATGTAAGGCGGGATCCTGAACAGTATCTTGGAACGGGAAAAAGACATTAGAAAAATTGATGAAGTTTAAATAGGATCTGGAGTTTAGTTAATGGTAGGGCATCAATGTTATGTAAGTTGTTACCATTAGGGGAAGCTGGGTGAGGGGTATACAGGAATTCTCAGTCTACTTTTACAAATTTCTATAAAGCTATAAAATTAGCTCAAAATAAAAAGTGAAACAAAATATATCCAGAATCTGAATACTTCTCATCACCTTCATTTCTACCACCCTGGTCTGAGCCAGCTCTCCTGGATTGCTGAAATAGCCTCCTAATGGTTTTCCTCCTTCTGTGTCCCCCTCAGAGTCATCTTTTGAACACATAAATCAGCACTTCTCTGCTCAAAATCCTCTAATGACTTCTTACTTCCATCAAAGCAAATCAGTCTTTTCAAAGGCCTACAAAACTCATGTAACCTGGTTCCCCATTCCCTCTCTGACTTCACTTCCTATTTTTCTCCATTTCCGTCACACTCTCCTGCCAGCCCAGCCTCCTTGTTTCCTTGAACGCTCCACGTCCATACTCTGGCCTTAGGGCCTGGCACTAACTCTGTTTGGAATCCTCTCACACTCTCCACCACATATACAGACACACAAAATTTCTTCTCTTCTAGCCTTATTTCAAATCTCTCCATCTCGACCAAGCTTAGGATGACCACTGTATTTAATGGTGCCACAAGCATCACATTCTCTTCCCCTGTGCTCCTCTTCCTTTTCTTCTCTAGAGCTCCTCATCTTCTAACACTCCAGATACTTAACTTACCAGTTATGTTTTCTTTTTCCTATCTTTCTCCCTCCATCTATGGCCCCTTCCTCTCAGTTTAAGCTCCTTGAGAGAAGGTACTTTTGCTTTTTTCATTGATGAATCCCTAGAACCTAGAACCTAGAACAGTAATGGGTGCATATAGGGCACTCAGTTTATATGACTTCAGGTAATTAATGATTCACTCCCTCATTAATGCTATAAGCTGAAATTGGAAGGATTATGCTTTATAACTAACTCCCCCAGATATATGTTTATAAAGTAGATATTTAGATCTTGAGAGTAGTAGCACAAGTGTAATTTCCTTTCTTAAAAAAATGAGTAAATATATCCGAGGAGATATTATTTTATGCAACAGTGATTGTGAGCTCCTGGGGAATATTTTGATAACCTCTTTAATAAGCTTTGTTCTCTGCCACGTTACTCAATTGAGTTGCTTACAACTAAAGCTAAGCAGCCGTGATCAATGTCAAGGCATATATCTAACACGCTCGCTTGATTTTTAAAAATGAGAGTATAGGTCATATTTAGGTATACATCACTAAATTTTATTGGACTAATTTTTTTTTACACTGTATGACATCAACAGTAATTGTTTATTTTTAGATTTTTTTATTTTCTGAAGAAAATATGAACTTTATGTTATCTTCCCCAGCAGATCCATAAAGGCCATTATTCCTTCCATAATCCCACATGGATTTTTAATTGGTGCTATTACACTTCTCAAAGGGATTATAAATAATAGACATTATGTGCCTTTAACTAGAAGTAGCCAAACTTTTTTTTGCAGTATCAGCCAAAGTAGCTGACGAATGTTCTAAATCAGTGAGCTAGTTTTTATGAGACTCTTTGCTTTTTTCTTTTTCTTTGCTTTCATTTCTTCTTCTGTTATTATTTTTTTTTATTGAAAAGGATGTAGTGGATGTTGGTAATGTTGCCAGTTGACAACTCGTTTCTAGCATGCAATCAAGCTTCTGAGCAGCCCTGTGCTTTGTTTCCCATTCGTGGTTGGTTGCCCCCTTTAACCTTATCAAAGCAGTTAAATTTCTTCAAACTGTCAACCAGAGCCATGTCAGCATTTTAAAGACAGCCACTGCCGACATGGCTCAGCAAAGCTGAATTGATCTTTCACCCCCGGGGGAATTCCACACAGCCAGCCCCTGCAGCACCACCCTGAGCTTGATTTAAAGTTCAGCCCTTTCTGCCTTGTTGTGGAGAAGGCAAGCTGTGCTGCTCCATAGCAGTATTTAAAAATACTTCTGTTTCCGTGTGAAACACTTCAGCTTTTCTCTGGGCCGTGTAGGTGCCTAGGGGAGTGAAGTCTGAGGAAAGAGATTGAGAGAGACAGAAGTAAATCCAATATATTGTGTGTCCCATGGCTTAAACGATAATCCGACCAGGTACACTGTCGCCAATCAAATGGCATGAAGTGGTGCTCTTTGAGCAACAAGAAGGGCTTTCTAATCAAACTGTCAATACTTTTTCACACGCTTCTCCATCTCCTAGTTTCTCCTACTTGAGTTATTCTTGGTCCATTCTCCGTCATGATTAAAGACCTAGAAGGATAAGTTCCAAGAAAGGATTCTTCAAACAAATATAGTTGCCTCGATCAGTTTCCTTATCGTCTAGACTAGAAATTTTTATTAGTTTCTAGGATGTCTGGATATGAGGGGAATAGTTTTCAATTTCAGTAAGCAACCACACTGTCAAGTCATTACAAGCCTTTTCCACAATGTAGTATATCCCTAACTGACTTTTGCGTCCTGCTGTCATGGAGCTCTTTATGGAAGAAATATTGTACTATAAAATTTTACATAAAAACTATGTGTTGTTGGTTTGCTAATAGTTCTGCAATAAAATTTGCTTTTGGACTTACTATACTAAATAATTTGTAGAGTAAAATTGAGTTGTGCTCTCATAAGCACTTTTGATAAAATCTAAACTTCCTTGAATTCAATAATCATTTATTGAGCATCTTCTATGAGTCAGGCATTGGGCTTTCTGTTGGAATTATGAAGACAAATAAGGTAGTTCTCGCTCTCAAAGAGCTCACAGTGAAGTCGGGAGAGAGAAGTCGGTAATAAACAACTAACAAAAATGCCATGTGATAATTGCGCTAAGTATGCAATGGGGATGATGCATTTTCCATGGGTTCCGTACCATAAATCTCCACACCTCTGAAAAAGAAACAAATCCCAACTCTACTGCTGTGATGTAGCTACTATACGAGATTTGAAATTTGGTGAAATAAACAACACAGACTTGAAGTAATTTATCTAAGACCAAAAGCTTCTTGTTTGATCAAGCTGTGTGTAGCATTCCTACACAGGGACTATGATATCCAAGAGCCTAGAAGGAAGACTGGAGGGCTCCAGAGGTAATAAAGTGACCATTATACTGATTCTGAACAAATCCTACCCTGACTCTTGCTCTCCTATTAACATTTCACATATTTCCACTAAAAAAGCACTACATCAATTTTTTGACTTTTCCCTTCCTTCAGTAATATCAATAAAATTTTATTTTCTCTCCCCTACCCTCTCCTCTTCTCTCTCTCATTTTCTCTCTCTATCCACATCACAAACACACATACACACACTCGTGTATATTATATATAATATATATTATATATACATGCTCATGTGAGATTTCTCTCTTTATTTATCTAATAACTTTATATATAGAGCACCCTACAGTTACTGACAGCTTTTAGCTTTTTTTCCCTCCATCTTACTTAATTTCATAGATCCATCACAGTTAATGACCTTCAAAATTAGGATGCTCAACCATTGGTTTAATGCTTAAAGGTCAAGAGCATACAGGCATATCGGGCAAGATGGTGATTGAAATGACCTTCAACACCTTATTTGTTCATGATTTTAACATTGAAGACTGCTGGATTTCATAAATCATAGGAACAAAACAAGACAATTCACTTTATAAAGGGCCCATGTATTAAAAAAGAAAAATCAAAGATATTAGGCACTTTAGGAGTCTATGAAATTGCTAAAAAGTATTGTCTTTACTGCCAATGATATATTCCTTCAGAACCTTCATCTGATTTCATTTTCACTTCACAATCAAACCGTAAGTACTATGCTTTCTCTGCAACTATTCACAATACACATGTAGCTATCATTGGCAATGCTTTTTACTCATTCTAGAATCTGCCAGAGTGTTCCATGTGCTTTTTTTCTCAGTAGAACTTTTAAAACTATTCCAGCCACATGTAAGCTTTGTTATGTAGACTATGAACTTTTCATGAACACCTGTTCAACTTTACTTAAACCAAGAGCTGGTTACTCAGTAAATCTTATTTACACATTTCACAGTATTCAAACATCACTTCCTTGAAGGCTTTGCAACAATTTCAGAATAACCATTTACTTTCTTGATATACCCTCTGACAGGAATCACAAGGGGCCCTAGAATGTTCATGTAAAATTTGAACTGAAGGAGTGATTTATTTCAGCACATAGCAGTCACCTCCCAAAGTGAAAAATTTAGTTCACTGGGTCTAAACAGGGGCAGATCAATAGGCTCCAAATGCTTGTGATTTGGGAGTTGAATAAGGAAGAATACATTTTTTTATAGGTAGCAATTTAAATGTCAATAGTGTGGCTGAAGAAATTGAAAGGACTGAGAGTGAGGGCAGACAGACCAATGAGGAACCTATGGCAGTTGTCAGCCTAGAAATGATGAGGGTCTTGGCAGCAAAAATGAAAGAGAGATAACTTTTGCCAGGTATTGAGAAGAGTGACTATGCAGGGCTTGGCAAATGACTTGAAATGGCAGCATAGATGAGTAAATCAGAGATAACTGAGATTCTTCTCCAAGGTTTGAAGACGGCTGAGATTGAACTCATTACCTCTTCACAAATGCAGATTCTCCTCCTGACTCCTGACATCCCATCATCTCAGTTATAGAGGACCCATTTCCTCTCAAGTGGCCTTTTTACAATACTCTCCTGTCTGGTCATTCTGTCTTTAGTCTTCCCGCACCTTCACCTGCTGGTATAATCCATAAATTGGAAATAGAGTTCATATCACTAGTTGGATTGGCAATCCACTAGCATCTTTGGCCAATGAATTTGGAAAGGTTGGGTTTAGCGAACTAAAAAACAAACAGGAAAACAATCTTATGTTAAATTGGTAGATAATTAGTCATTATACATCAGACAGTTTTCAAAGTATTTTCACATTTGATTTTTACAACAACTCCCTAAAGTAGGAACCCCCTTCCAGTGATGAATATGAGACTCAGAGATTTAACTCTCTGGCTGAAAATCATAAAGATATTAGATTTTAGTAACTTTCAGCAGAGTACAATGTAGAAACTTGCAATTATTAAATAGTTCCTTCTTTTTATACAAACTCTAATTCTTCATATTAGAGACAATAGGTTATGAGGTCTAAATATACCAGAATTTATGAGATTAATAACTAGAGGTTATATAGATTTCTTTCCAAAAATTTTCCAATCACACTATGAACTTGACTCATGGTTTCCAACCTCCATCTTTTATATGCCACAAAATTTCTAGGGGATAATCCAAAAGCAGTTTTTTAATACTTCTCTGTCATTAGGAATCAGAAGAAATCACTGGGCTTTCCTTTCTCTAAGATTATATGATGCCCAAAATAGCAAGCACGAGGTCATGAACAGCCCTGTCACCCACCTCTCACCTCTGTCTACAGATCTCAGGTCAGATATATATATATATTTTTTAATTTTTTATTTATTACAGTAACATTGGTTTATAACATTGTGTAAATTTCAGGTGTACATCATCATACTTCTATTTCTGCATAGATTACATCATGTTCACCACCCAAATACCAATCACAACCCATCACCACACACATGTGCCCAATTATCCCTTTTGCCCTCCCCCCTCCCCCCTTCCCCTCTGGTAACCACCAATCCAATCTCTGTCTCTATGTGTTTGTTTATTGTTGTTATTATCTACTACTTAATGAAGGAAATCATACGGTATTTGACCTTCTCCCTCTGACTTATTTCGCTTTGCATAATATCCAAAATGTCCATCCATGTTGTCACAAATGGCTGGATTTCATCGTTTCTTATGGCTGAGTAGTATTCCATTGTGTATATATACCACATCTTCTTTATCCATTCGCCCCTTGATGGGCACTTAGGTTGCTTCCGAGTCTTGGCCGTTGTAAATAATGCTGCAATGAACACAGGGGTGCATGTATCTTTATGCAATGGTGTTTTCAAGTTCTTTGGATAAATACCCAGCAGTGGAATAGCTGGACCATATGGTAGTTCTATCCTTGATTTTTTGAGGAATCTCCATACTGTTTTCCATAGTGGCTGTACCGGTTTGCACTCCCACCAGCAGTGTGTGAGAGTTCCCTTCTCTCCACATCCTCTCCAACACATGTTCTTTCCGTCTTGTTAATTATAGCCATTCTGACGGGCGTGAGGTGATATCTCATTGTAGTTTTGATTTGCATTTCTCAGGCCAGATATTAACGGGAAATAGTCCCAGCCCTAAAAGGCTGGGACTATTTCCAGACCAGACCAGACTCCCAGAGAAGAATCGACTTAATATGAGATCCTGTCTTTCAAGTCATGTCCCATAGTAATAACCTGGTCTTTATTGCTCAGACCTTGGCTTAAGATTCTCTTGCCTGCCTCTCTTCCCTGCAGAGACACACGCAAATGTACACACTTCCAGAATCGAGGGCCTCTGGTTCCATTTCAGACAGAGAACAGCTGTACCACAGTAGGGCTGCCACTGGACTTGACATTAGAAGACCCATATTTATATCCTAGTCCTTCTTCATACAATCAGCACAATCTTTAACTAATATTTATTGAGGCTTACTATATGTCACACACGACTTTAGCACTTTATGTGCATTAACACATTTTTTCTCACAGCACGAATATGAGCTAAGTATTATTATTATTACCATCCCCATTGTACCTTTAAAGAGCCTGAGATGCTGACAGGTTAGGTTACTTGCTCAAGCTGGTTAGTAGCAGAGTTAGGACATTGGGAATTCATCATCCTCTCTGAACTTACTTCTTCATCAGTAAAATGGGGATAATAGTACGCCCCTTGTAGAGTTGTGACTGGATTACATAAGAAAATGTGTGTGAAAATACTTATTTAGCTATAAAAAGCTCTATAAATCCCAATATTGTTGTTATTGATTGATGCCTTGATATTACCTTTAGCCAAATCCTAAATAATGTTTTATTTAGGCTCTGATCTATGGTTTTCTCAGACTTTCCAGTTGCTTTCATCTTGGGCATCCACTTCCATTTATAGCCTGCTGGTACACACACATTGACACTACCAACAAGAGCCTCCATTCTCTAAGTCAAATAAACAGTTTTCTTCCATTTTGTCTAGTCAGCCAATATAGGTGTGCTGAGCTTATACATTCTTTAAATGAAGACCGTCCAAATGGTTCCAAACAATAATTCCATGATATAGACAATTCTAAAAGCTGTTATATAATATTTACCATTCCTATAAGTATGAGAATTCACATCAGAAATGTAGTCCATAGAGAACAGAACCATCCCTTAGCTAATAACAGCAGAAACAAGAAACAGTAATCAAAGGCAGGCAAGGAGTGGCCAGAAGAGTGTCATTTGACCCTGTGGTGTGTGTCCCTTATGTGACTACAATGTCATGCTCTCCTCACATTGGAAGAAGCATTGGATCCATAAATTGACCTATGGATCCAGGGATGCATTTTTTGTCTTAGTGTTTTTACTCTACATTGGGCAGGGTGTCCTTTTGATCCAGCCTTACTTTACATTTTTACTAAACATGTGTTTGCAAACTGTTTTCAAGCTTTGGCTCTGTTCTATGAGACTTGCGCTTCTGGACCAATATAGTTTAAATAGCAACTTGGAGATGAATGGAATCCTTTCTTTCCTGAGTTAAAGAGTAGGAAGTCCATTATCTCTTACAGGAAGGCTGCTACAACACTGCAGCCCTCATTCACAAGCTGACCCATAAAATTATGTTGGAGCATCTGCAGTAGCCATATTAGCACCAGTCAGAATGGGTCTGCTTGGCTTCCCTTTGGGGCACAGCATCCGTTCAAAGTATGAGGCCAAGTGAGAAAGAGAACAAGGCTTATAAGCTATCTTACAAGTTTCTTTCCAAGTTTGCCTTCCTGTACTCTTTCATTGTTAAATTATGCACCATCATATACATGAAGAAGTAGACCCCAAAGGATTGATTTGTCCAAGATTATACACATGTTAGGAGCATAATTGGAACTGAGTTTGATTCATAGTTCTTTATAGTGTACCAACACAAATGAAACTTAATCAATATTTACTGATCACTTCTTGTGCTAGCGTGTATAAGATATGATCCTTGATCAAAAGGACTTTACATTCTATTTTTGAAACTGGATATAAACAGGTGGAAATTTTACACACGCATACACACAAGTTACTGACAGGCTTAAATACAAGGTTATCATAAGTCCATATAGGGTGAATTTACAAGTTTTAGGCACATGTGATAACTTCTCTGTATTTGGATGAGGGTATGATTTCTAGGTAGGAACAATCTGGAAGGTTTTATCAATTGTCAGGTTTATACTTTTTAATATTTATACATGGATCAAATAAGTATAATCAGAGAAGAAAGGGAGGAAGGGAGTAGAAAGGAAAGAAGGAAGGAAGGAAAGGAAGAAGGAAAGAAGGAGGGAAAGAAGAATGGAAGGAAGGAAGAAGGGAGGGAAGGAGGGAGGAAAGAGGCATTGTAATAGAGGGGTTGAAGTGAGTAAATATATAACCGTAGGAAAGCTTAAATATAATTATTCTTAGAATTTGTTAAATTATCGTTACTGATCACTCTCCACCCTTTAATGCACCAGAGTCAGGTGTGTAGGAAAACATACACATTCACACTAATACATAATCACACTGAGTGGATCCATTCTCCCTTGACAAAGTTTATGAGCCGTCACATTTCTAACAGGGATCTCTGTTCATCAGGCAAGTGGCAATCATTCCAGAGGCAGGCCCATCCTCTACCAGCTCTCTAGATAAACATGGGTATGTGTGAATCCAAAGTATATAAACAACTTGGGCCTTCTTTCTCTAATTATAATTACTAGTTTGTGTGTCTGCGTGTGTTTATGCATACAATAACATACACCAACATGACACATGGAAATTTACCACACGTTTCTCTAAGTAAATAAATCTGGAGCTCAAGTGCCATATTTGCAAAAACTATCAACATCTCAAACCAATTGATAAGTTGATTATAATTCCCTGGAAAAATATAAGCTGTATTGTTATATTTTTACATTGACAATTACGTATTTAAAAGTCTTTTTTCTTGGCAACATTTGCTAACTGGTATTGTTTGGTAATGCATAGGGGCTAGTGTTGGTGAGTATATAATACGTCATCCAAACCAAGACATCTTTTACATTAAATAATTACACTGGGACAACCAGTATAAACCAGGTCTGTTATGGGCAAACAGTACATTATGTGTGGTCAATCAAGCTCATGACCATAGTATTAGAAAGTTAATATGCCAACCTGAACTTCAATATAAAGTGATGAGGAAAAAGAAGAGATGCTTAGGTGGGAGGTATTAATGACAATATTTCATTTTTTAATTTCTTAATTGACTGCTGTCTTTTTGGATTTTTATGAAATAATCATGTTCTTATTTCCATTTCAGCAATGAACACTAGGATCTCTCACTGTTGATTTTCTCTGGCTTCTCCCTCTGCATCTACTCACACTTCCCATTATGTATGGAATAAATAGCATGAATCTGATACAGCATTCATAACTGACTTTCCAATCCATGAAGAAAATGTACAACTCTGACCAACAGTTATCAAGTTGGTCAAGGGAAACAATTACTAAAATAGATCTAGTCAAGACTACTAAGTATGATCTTTTAAAGGCTCTTGTAAATGCTTCAATGCCCATTAACAGATAACTATTCCATGCTTAATTTGTTTTAATTGTTTTAACTTTATAGTATGTAATTCAGAATATGAAATATTTGGTAGACACATAAAGTTGTAGAGGTATGAAAACATCTTATTACTCTATAAATATTTAATAGAGAGAAGCTAGAATTATCTGCCAATTACAAGCTTTGTAAATTGTCATGGTAACAATTAGTGTGTTACTCCATGTACAGGTATTAGTGAGGATTTGGGGACTTCTGCATTGATGTAGTATACACTTTTAATCAGTGAAATGGATGTTAAGTTTACTCTTGAAAATAAGGATAAATTTAGTTTTTATATGTCATGCAAGTGTTTGCCCCATTTGCTTTCATTAGAATTATTTTGTTCTCATAAAATATAATTTGTTATGTACCTACATTTGCACGGTACAGTAAGCAAATATAGTTTCTCTCTTCAAGGGCAATCATGAGGTTATATTATTTTCTCTCTAAATTATATCAATAGAGTTAACCTAGCTTAAGAATTCAATTTAATAATGATCAAAATGGATATAGTTTATCCATGGGTGAACATATAGTTTTATACAATACTATTAAGTCTGTGTTAACATTTGTTGAATATGGACAGAATTACCAAATCAACTTCCGTTATTATGAAAACATTATCAATGCTATTCAATTATCCATTCATTCAACAAATACTTACTGAGCATCTATACTGTTCTAGGTGCTAGGAATTCAACAATGAACTAGAACATAGGGTTCCTGTTTTTTCACAGCTTACATTTTATTGAGGGAGATAAATAATATACAAACACAAAAATCACTATTTAATATAATTCAAGACGATGACAAGTTCTCTGAAGACAAGTAATAAAAGCTAAGTCTATCAATCTGATCTGTGTATGGGGGTTGTAGTTTATGTGTTTGTCATGTTTTTAGTCAAGATGGTTAGGGAACATGTCTCTGAAAAAGTGACAGTTGAATAGACCCCTGATAAGACGTGGACAGGTTCAAGGAAATGTTGGAGAAGAAGGATAAAGCTAGAGGAAAGCTCTGAGAAGGGAATATTGAGTATTAGAGTGTTGTGAAGTAGCAAGAATGGAGTCAGAGCAGGTTAGAGTGGTAGAAAAAGAGTTCAAAGAGTTAGAGAAGGACCAGATCGTGAAAGGTGTTTAGATCATGGAAGGGATCAGATGGCTGTGGTGATCAAGTGATCCAAGATGTCCGTGTCGTAATCCCCAGAACCTGTGAATATGTTACCTTAAATGGAAAAAGGGACTTTGTAGATATTATTAAATTAAGGATCTTGAGGCAGGGAGATTATCCTGGATTAACTGGGTGGGCCCAATCTAATCACATGTGATCTTAAAATCAAAGAACTTTCTTGACTATGGTCAATGATGATATGTTACCAGCTTTGAAGATGCAGGAAGGAGGTCATCAATTAAGGAATGTGAGTGGCCTCTAGAAGCTGCAAAAGACAAGGAGATGGATTCTTTCCTAGAGGTTCTAGAAAGTAATGCAGCCTGACTGGCACCTAGATCACAGCCTAGTGAGACCTGTGTCAGAGTTCTGACTTACAGATGTAAGATAATAAATTTGTGTTGTTATAAGTCACTAAGCTTGTGGTAATTTTTACAGTAGCAATTCAAAACCAATACAAGGGTTTCGAGCAGGGGAGTGATATGATACCTATGACCTATGTTTTAAGTGATCCCTCTGGCAACTATGTGGAGATGATATTGTCAAAAGGGCAAGATGGTAGCAGGGAGACTAGTTAGGATGCTATGCTGAAAACAACTGTGGTTACTTGGACTAGGGTAACCAAAGTGATGGTGATAAGAAGCAGTAATATTTGGGATAAAATTTGAGTGTAAAATCAGCGTAAAGGTGGTTTTCAAAGCCATGGGACTAGATGAGACCATCCTGCTGCACTGCCTAATATGGTAGCCAGTGGCTACATGTGACTATAAATTAAAATGAATTAAAATGAAATAAAATCAAACATTCAATTTCTTAGGCATGCTAGTCACATTTCAAGTTCTCAATAGCCACACGTGGTTAGTGGTTACCATATTGGGCAGCACAGACAGAGGACCTTTCCATCATTACAGAATACTGTTTTGGACAGGGCTGATGGTAGTGAGACAAGATAAAGAACAAGAAAAAAGGATCAAGGACAGATCCCTGGGTTATTCTAACTCTCAGAGTCAGGGAGAGGAAAAGGAGCCAGCAAAAGAGACTGAGGAGTGGTCAGTACTTATCTTTTCTAAGATTTAAAAATATCATAACACAAATTACGATGCTACACTTAGAAGATGAGATTCTATGTGTGATTAACATAAATGTTCCCGCATAGATATAGCTGTTGAATCAGCTAAACGAGCTGGAAGTATGAACTTTCTCTGAGATTCCAGTTGTTGTTAAGTCCCTTCTAAAATGGAAGCTTGGCTTTTAGGGACAGAGTGAGGAAAGGAGAAAAGCAGTGAGGGAAGTGGAGGCATGGCACAGAGTAAACCCTGCTTCCTTTTGAAGCATTTTTGAAGGAGAAAGGAAGAGACGAGGAGAAGAGGGCCTGACGAAAAGGGAAAACAAAGTTAACTTAAGCAACAGAACCAACACATTACTTTCTCTGACCATTCCCAGACTCACACAGAGACGCTTAAGTAAAAGTTTTCTCTTTTTACTTTTCTTCTTGTTTGATAACTAATCATTTATGTTGCTGATAGATGATCACTGGCTAAGGATTTATCAAATGTCTACTGTTCCTCAGCTGCAATAAAGCACTCAAAATCTTAGAAGCACTTGACCTCTGATGCCATATTATTTGATGGTTTTGATGCGTTCTTGTAAAGGCCAGAAAAAAGCAAGAATCTTACAAGGAGTCAGACCTTAGGTGAGAGACAACTGGGACTCTGAAACCAGAGGAGAACTTTACGAGTGGGAGAATCTGAGTGGGACAGAAAGTAATACAGGTAAGGGGGGGCCACCACCATTTTGATTGTCACAATGCAGTATATATAGTAATTATCTAACAAGTATTTCCAAATTGATTCAACTGTTTGAAATATCATTTTCTGTTATGGGATAATAAGCAAAAATAGACTTAAGTTCAGCTTCCCTTCTGCCTTGCTGACACCAAATAAAGCCAACTGAAAAAAAAAACTGAATAAAATTAACTAGGAAATACAAAATTTGCTGAAAGAGGAGGGAAAAGAATAAGTCAGATGTGAGCTTTCATTCATTCAATACATATTCATTGAGCCTTACTCTTTGCCAATCCCTGCCCTTTGTGAGAGGAATACAATGAATGTAAGACACAAATTTTTACCCCAAGAAACTTGCATTCCACTCTACATAGGAGATTTAATGGTACAAGTTCTGGGCTTTTATTTTATCCAGAGAATTTCTCTCAATGGCATTCCTAAAGCGATCAAAATTTAAGCCAAAGAGTGAATACTTCATTTGTCATGATCTCTAAAGTAATACATGATAATTTTTACATAATTTTTATTAGCATATTCTTGGATTACATCCTAGGGATACAGATAACTCACTGTATTTTCAACAAGATTTAGCCACCACCTTTTTCATAGTATATATAGGAAGTTCTCCTCTTAAGATTAGAGAATAGAGAACACATCCATGTAGCTTAATTCATCATTGAATCATCAGCAATGGTATTCTCACTCAAATTTCAGAATACAGGAGACTACATTATCTGTGGATAAGAATCTAAGCGTCAAGCGTTACATGTTGGTAAACCAAGAAATAACACAAGTACATAGCCCAACTTTGCTCAGGTTGTGAAATAAGAATTTTCTTTCCTCCTCTCCCCTTCTAACACAAGGTAACTAGAGAAGGAGAGAATTTTCTCTCCTTTCCTGTCTAGAATAACCTTAGAAGTTTCCCCTTCAGAACTTTTTGTTAAATACCATGGATGTTCTTTATGAAATATAAATTATCATAGTGACAGAATTGAAAGGAGATTGGAAGAGTTTTGTATTTGGGGTGGCATAGATGCCACAAATTAAACATTATGATATAAGTAAATTATACTGAAATTTTGTGGCTCAAGTTGATATCCATAATTATCCTGAGATCATGGCATGTAAGGGAGGGCTCTAGTACCAATAACTATAATTAGCTTCTCAAATACTTCCATTGGAGAGTACATATTTTAGAGAAAAGACCACTGACCTGAGATTAGGAGAGTTACATTCTAGTCCAGATTAGTCAAAATACCTCAATAATATTTAGGATAATTCTCTACCTTCAAATTTGACATTCTTTTTCCCATTTTTTTATCCTAACGTTCTTAACATCACTGAAAGAGATAGAGATGGAAAGGCCATACAAATTATTACCTGGTCCACACCCTAGTTAATTAAAATTTGTAAATGTTCAAAATACATTCTGTGCATTTTGAATTTGGTTTTTCATTATATACGGGGGTTTTATGTGGGATTGTTCTATTGGGGGCAGTAGATTGCAAAACA
Source organism: Ceratotherium simum simum (assembly GCF_057802395.1). Classification (NCBI taxonomy): domain Eukaryota; kingdom Metazoa; phylum Chordata; class Mammalia; order Perissodactyla; family Rhinocerotidae; genus Ceratotherium; species Ceratotherium simum. The sequence goes on from NC_141913.1 coordinate 18,878,325, forward strand.
TATATGACAGCATATATTACTCAAGAGTACATCTTGGGAAGTCTTGGAAGCTTCTACTTCTCCAGATAACTTCTGCCTCGTTAAGGGACCTTCCAAATCACCCTGTTGACTTCTTTTCTATTGCAACTAGATAGTCTCTTTCTCTCTCATGAAAACCACTAGTTTTTGCAATGAGGTACTGAGTGAAGAAAGGATTTTAGAGTCATAAAAATCTGAATCCAAATTCTGATGGCTCATTTACTAATGGTATGACCTTGGTCAATTGTTTAACCTTCCTGAGCATAAGATTCCCCATATGTAATAGAATAATGCCAACTGCTTAATGGAATTGTTCTGAGTATTTTTTCCCATCTTTATGGAGATATAGTTGACATATAACACCATGTAAGTTTAAGGTGTACAACGTGATGATTTGATATACATGGATATTGCAAAATGATTACCATAATGTTAGCTAACATATCCACCACTGCACATAATTACAATTTTTTGCGTGTGGTGAAAACTTTTAAGATCTACTGTCATAGTAACTTTAAACTATATAATACAGTGTTGTTAAGTATAGTCACCATGCACTTATATCCCCAGAAGTTATTCATCTTATAACTAGAAGTTTGTACCTTTTGACCCCTTTCACCTATTTCCCCTACCCTCTGTTCTTGGTAACCACCCATCTACTCTCTGTTTCTGTTTCACTTAGCATCACACTGTCAAGTTTCATCCAAGTTGTTGCAAATGACAGGATTTTCTTATTTTTTATGGCTAAATAATATTCCATTGCATATATGTACCAAATTTTCTTTATCCATTCATCCATCATTGGTCACTTATGTAGTTTCACGTCTTGGCTTTTGTGGATAATGCTGCAGTTTATGTGGGGGCGCAGATATATCTTCAACGTAGTGATTTTTCTTCCTTTGGATATATACCCAGAAGTGGAATTGCTAGATCATTTGGTAGTTCTATTTTTAATTTTTCGAGGAACCTCCATACTTTTTTTCCATAGTGACTGTACCAACTTACATTCCCACCAACAGTGCACAAGGGATCTCTTTTGTCCACATTCTCACCAGCATTTGTTATCTCTTATCTTTTTGATAACAGATATCTTAACAGGTATGAGGTGATATCTCATTGTGGTTTTCATTTCCATTTCTCTGATGATTACTGATGTTGAGCACCTTTTCATTTACCTGTTGGCCATTTGATTACCTTCTATGAAAAAATGTTTATTCAGGGCCTTGGCCTATTTTTTAAATTGGATTATTTGTTTTTTGCTACTGAGTTCTATGAGTTGTTTATATGTTTTAGATATTTATTCCTTATCAGATACATGGTTTGCAAATATTTTCTTCCATTCCATATGTTGCCTTTTCATTTTGTTGATTATTTCTTTGGCTGTGCAGAAGCTTTTTAGTTTGATGTAGTGTCACTTGAATATTTTTGCTTTTGTTGCTTGTGCTTTTAGTTTCATATACAAAAAATCATTGCCAAGACAGACTTTTTCCCTACATTTTCTTCTAGGAGTTTTATGGTTTCAGGTCTTACATTTAATTCGTTAATCCAGTTTGAGTTAATGTTTGTGAATGGTGTAAGATAGGGGTCCATTTTTTTTCTTCTGAATGTGGATATCCAGTTTTTGTAGATCCATGGTTGAGTGGTACTATAGGCTGGGCTCTGAGGCTCTCCAGTGTCTCTGTTTAGGCTCCCCTGTTATGCAAGGGCAGAGGCTATGCTCAATAGTTGGGCAGGGCTGCTGGCTTGGCTCTCTACCTGAGTGGGCCTGTAGGATGGGTTCCCTGGCTGTCCAGATTCTCTGGCCAGGTGTCTTGGTGGGTTAGGACCAGAGACTATGCTTAGCAGTTGAGTGGGGCTGCAGATTTGCTCCCTGACACAGGTGGGCTATAAGATGTGCTCCTTGGTTGCCAGGCATCTGTGGCCATGCTTCCGGTGGAACAGACTGGAGGTTATGCTCAGCAGTTGGGTGGGGCTTTGAGCCTACTTCCTCACCCAGATGGGTCATAGAATGGGCTCCACAGCCAGTACAGCCTGTTGCCTGGGGATCCAAATCAGGCAGAACTGTCAACCAATCTCCCTGACCAGACGGGGCCATCAGCTGGGCTCTGCAGATGGGCAGAGCCACTGTCTCAGACATCTATCTGCTTGCGTGCGGCTGCAAGCAGGAATGCAGTTTGCCAAGATCCAAGCACTAGCCTTGCCCCCTTCCTCATCCCTATCTGATCCCCAGTGGTTGAGCCCTGAAGATTCTCACATTGATCCTCATGAGGTGAGACCCGAGCTGGCCTCCTGGGAAGTGTCCTGGAACAGTGAGGAAGCTAGATGTCCACCTCTTTTTCTGCTGGAGAAACCATAGGTCCTGAGGTGCCCGTTCGCTGGGCGCTGTACTGACCTGAGGGATGAGCGATGCAGTCAACGTGAAACCACTCTCCTTACCCTTCTAATGTGGTCCTTTCCGGTCTCTGCATTCCAGGAGTGTACTTCAGCCTCACCTCTGGGTTCTGGGATTTTCACAATGGTGGCTTGCCTATGAAGAGTTGCTAGTTGTTCTTGTGAGGGGGACTGAAGTCGGGAATGACCTATGCTGTGATCTTGATGACACCACTCTCTTCTGAGTATTAAAATTAATATTTCAGTCAAGTAGTTAGTGGAGTAATCGGCACATAATATGCCTTATTATTCTTATATGTAACCTCTCTCCTTATGGGCTTACTCCTTATTGTTCACTGTGCAGCAAATACTTCTGAAATAGCTTCTACTACACTCATTCCGATAAAGAGATAACATCTTATTGGTATTTTGACATATTTTAACCTGATTTAATTTGTCCATGCTATTAATAAAGAAGTTAAAATATTATAAATGTGAGTAGCTATGAAGTTATAATTAGTTTAAAGCATAAGTGGTCTTAAAAACTCATGCTAAGAGGGGCCAGCCTGGAGGCGCAAGCAGTTAAGTGCACCCGCTCCACTGCAGCGGCCCGGGGTTCACGGGCCCGGATCCTGGGTGCGCACTGATGCACCGCTTGTGGAGCCATGCTGTGGCAGCGTCTTGTATAAAGTAGATGAAGATGGGCACGGATTTTAGCTCAGGGCCTATCTTCCTTAGCAAAAAGAGGAGCACTGGCATCGGATGTTAGCTCAGGGCTGATCTTCCTCACACACACACAAAAAAGAGAGATGAGGAAACAAAAACACTTATGCTAAGATATATATTTATTTTCTTTTTTGGCAAGCAGGTAGAGCAGAGCAAGAAGAGCTTGGTCTTTCACTGACTTTTCTCTTGGGTGTTCTGGAAGCCAGTCTTTCCTAACTCTTGTTCTTATTCCTCTATTTCACTATAATTCTCTCCCTCCTGCCAGCCCCCCTACCCAGCAAACACACATGCTCACACAGTGACCCAATGCCCACATGTACATGAATGGAGTATGAGTAGAGAGAAGAAAACAGGTTCATAGCAAGAACATTAAACTGAGAACCTAAGTAAATCTATGTTCCAGGCAAGCTTGTTGAATGCAATAATGAATAAAAATAATAATGAATAAAAAGTAGCAGGGAGAACATCTTGTAGTGCCAGAAAGTAAGGAAGTGCTCAAAAAAACCCACCACATATCCCAAAGGGACATAAGAACCAATGGAAAAGCTCCCACTGGCCAAAGATGAAAAAATTTCAACAATAAAATAAATAGCATAGTACTGGATTATGACCTAAAATATAAAACAAATATCCATGACTCTCTCTAAATATCCATTATGTGAATATAAATAAATGATTGAATAAATAAATACTCGGGAGAATAGATAAGTCTCCCACGCAGCAGAATTCCAAATAATATGTGCAGATACTCTGCCCTTAAGGAGAGAGAGCATAACTCCCCTCTCCTTAGATGTGGGCTGCACATAGTGACTTCCTTCTAAAGAGTACAGTATGAAGAGAGCAAGAAAAGAATAATTTTCCAGTGCAGAAACCTGGCAAACATTCCTCACCCAGGTGATCAAGGTCAACATCATCCATGATGAGTCACGTTGATAGCATGTAGCTTTGACCAGATGTGATGAGAATGGCACTTTGTCTCTGTGATCTTCCTAGTGTAATGAAAAAAACATCAGACAAATCCCAACTAGGACACATTCTACAAAATACCTGACCAGTACTCCTCAAAGTTCTTAAGGTCATTAAAACAAGGAAAATCTGAGAAACTGTCAACCATGAGAAACCTAAGGAGACATGAAGACCGAATGTAATGTGGTGTCCTAGATGAGATCCTGGAACAGAAAAAAGACATTAGGTTAAAAACTAAGAAAATCTGAATAAAGTATGGACTTTAGTTAATAATACTGTATCAATACTGGTTCATTAATTGTAACAAATGTGCCACACTAACGTAAGTTGTTAATAATAGGGAAAATTGGGTGCGGAATTTATAGGAACCTTGTGTATTATCTTCACAATTTTTCTGTGCATCTGAAACTGTTCTGAAAAATAAAGTTTATTAAAAAAAGTAGAGAGAATGAAGTCTGGCTGGTTACTGAAAGTGAAAGGGAATCTCTTAGAATCAGAGGTAAGACTCATGGCTATGCCCGTGAAAACCAGAGGTGGGGACTACAGAACAATAAGGAGCAAGGTCGTCCTTGCAGTGTTTGGGCAGCTACAAGGTCTCTCCTCTATGCCTCCTTTGGCATACTGGCTTCTCTTTCGCAGCCTGCTTCATCTAGCTATGAAGGAACCACGCACGTGGTCCACTATGGACACCATCCCTAACCTCGCAGTAGCTGCCTCAGCTTCAGCAAGCACCTCAGCTGCCTTAATTCAGATTCCTTTATTCAGATTAGATATAGAATCTGGTTAGCTGCCAGCGAGCCAATGGCTTGTCTGTCCTTGAGACAGGTATGTAACCTTAGTCCAAATAGTCATGCTGGCAAAAGGAAGGTGAAGGGCCATGTGGTAGCCTCTTCTAGGTTCTCAGTTAGAATGTTCTTTAGACAAAGCTGGTGGATATGGGAGAAGACAATGGAATAGGTTTAGTACATGTGACAGAAGCATAACATAAATATGTATTTATACTATATTATAAAGCATATAAATATAAAGAAACAACGTGAATTGTTACTGGTTATATATGGTCATAATACAGTGTGTACCAAGCACAAAATCTCGGTGCCATTGGATACTAAACATGGATGTAATTCATGAGTCTACAGGGTTCAGCAGATATGAGCTGGGCTCGGCAGGGTGGTCATGCATCTGTAGTCATCTGTGGATTTTTGCCATAATAACAATGTCTGGTGGTTGGCTGGCTGTCAGCTGGGACGATGGGGACACCTGGGCCACATGTCTCTTGTCCTCCAGCAGGCTAGCCTAGACATGTTCTAATGGCAAAGTCAGAGGAGCAAAAGAGGAGACAGAAACGGCAGGGACTTTTACAAGTCTCTACACGCATCACAACTGTGAATACGCATTGGCCAAATCAAATCACGTGGTCCAACTCGGAGTCAAGGGTCAGGGAAATAGACTTCCTGAATGCCAAAAACTGCCGAAACGCATTGCAGAGGATGTGCATATGGGGTGGGGGTGGTGGAGTGTGAAGAATTGGGATCATTAATACAATCACCACAAAATGAAATATTAAAATAATCAGATGGGATTAACTTGAGAAGCCCACCCAGAGGAAGGGATTTTGAATAAGTGTTTAAACCAAATTATAAGAGAGCACATATGATCGTTTAAGAGAGCACATATTCATCGTTTGGTATGATTTGAAAGTATTTCTACTTTTGCTATTATGGATAAAAGGGATCAAAGGAGGACAGGATGTAGCAGCTTCTATGTCCTGGAGTGAAATTATGATTCAGTTATTAACTCTTCTGCTCAGCAGCCCACAAGAAGTAATGTGGCATCCTTCGATTTGGCCTTATCTATTGTGACAAGGCTCCAGGGAGCTGATGCGCATGAAATTCATTTCATGTCTCATTCACAGAATGCCTGAGTTTTGAAAATACCTTTATGATGTTTCAGGTTTCAGTTACCTAGTGTGTGATCTCACAAACTCACAGTCTTCAAAAGAAAGAAAAGATCTCACAAACTCACATTAACTTCTCCTCAGAAGCTTGAGGTTGTTTGTTACGGGAAACCCGGGAGGCATCATTCCAGGAGAAACATTCGGGAGCACAGAGGTCACTTTTGATAAAGTGTCGTGTATTCAACGGTCAATAGAAATATGTATTTTATGCAAACTCAAAGTTGAATAGATGGCACAGGTTTAGATAAAATAGATTCAAACCATCCTTATGTATAATACATGAACAAATACATAATAGTCTTCCCATATCTCAGATTTCTCGAAATACTTCACACAAATAAGAAAGATTGCATTGCGACCAAGGCAACAAATAGATAAATAAATGTGGAATTACGATCAATAACATGTTTAAAATTTCACAAGAAAAATAAAATTAAATCTTTATTCCACTAAATGAGAAGAGGTAATACACAAAAGACATAAACAAATGTGTAACTTCCTCCCATTAATTCTGAGGTATATTTCTAACATTGTAATTTGTAACTTCTTTCCATGCTTACCACAAGTTGCAATAATTAAATCTGAATTTTTCTGTTTGTTTCACTTCCAACAATCCTTTGAGAACATGGCTAATGTAACAAATGCTTGGCATTTCTCCTAGTGCCCATGGCAGACGTCACAATTAAATTTCGGGGCTCTTGTTAACAGAGGCTGGACCAGGTCTCTAAATCCACCTTAACTTATTCCTTTGGTTAACTCCACCATGGGATTAGAACTAGCAATGTGAGGAAACCAATTTGCCCTCCCTGACCCATGCACCCTTCCTGCCTCTCTGCATGCCTTGGTTAATCTAGCCAATTTCTACTCATCTGTCAAATTTCAGCTCACTTACCACCTCTCCTGGAGGCCTTCCCTAAATGATCATTCTCATTCTGATACCTCTCTTCCGTGTTGTCATAACAGCCCGGGCATGCCTCAATGAAAGAGCTGCTTACATTGTATCATCTTCTATATTTAGATCTCTCTCTCTCGCATTCACTGGTCTATGAGAGAGATATAAGTAAACTAAGAAGAGAGAACAACTAAAGTGTGATTTTTCTGTGGCTGGCAACTAAATCTCACCACGCAGTGCTTAGAACGTGGTGCCTACAATTTTGGTGAATGTTTACGTGCCTGCAGAGTGAGCAAGTGAGTGAGAGACTTAGAAAGTGAATGAACCTGGAAAGAAAAGCCCATGCTTGCATACTTTCTTTATCCACACTCCACACCCAGAAAATTACCAAATCTTGGTGACATTTTTCAGAGTTTACTTGCAGCAAAAATAGTCCCGCTGAAAAATATCTGTTTTATATTACATGTCTCTAAAGTTCTTGGGCTGGGGTGAGGGGGTGGAGAAGCCGTGAGGTGCTGACTGAAGGGGGTTTATTTTGGGCTCCATTGAGAGCCCTGAGGATAGATGTTCATTGTGCAGGTAGCTCAGTGGCATGACCAGAGCAGTGGGGCTTGGAATCATCAGGAGACCACAGCTTACTTGTATCAGGTTACTTAAAATTTCTGAGTCTCAGCTCCTGCCCTTGTAAACTAAGGATAACAAGAGCTCCCTTCCTAGAATACTCCAAGGGGCCATTGTGACAAGCCAGCCAGATCCCTGCATGCCTCTTATCCCGGAGGACAGCCTAGTGATGTTGACAAACCCCCACGGCTGCTGGAGGCCACAGAATAAAGTTGGTATTTCTTCCAACATTATTTTATTCAAGGAGATGGGGGACATTTTAATTTTATATTGAAATAAATATGTATATTACATGTATAGAATGCAAAATGTCCATGAATATTTATGAGAAACCACAGGACTTCAAAGAAATTTCATGCTTGGATCAGGGAGCAACAGACGATATGCTGAATACCCAAGGATTCATATTTACTCTCCTCTGCTGCTAAATTAGAAAAGTTGGAAAAGCCCTGATTATGGTAAAGGATTTCAAACACCTTCAAACATCATATAACTGTGTAAATGGTCACAGTTTTAAATTTTAAAATTATTTATTTACAATTTTTCCTTAAAAATGAGCCCTGTGACTGGGTACTGCTTACAGATCTGAACCCAGTAGTGGCTAAATTGTCTTATTTTATAGCCCATGTATGGAATTCTGAAAGTATATTTACATAATTATTTCCCCAAGCACCCAATTAATTTATTTTTTGCCATTCATGAGTGCAAACTGCATATCTTTTTGGCAGATGCCTAGAAGTAAACAATAGGAATGAGAAGGAGTGTTAGACTTTCTGCTCAGGCAGACTCTAATACATACAATAGTGCTGGCAACTCAGCTTGCAGAAAAAATAAATTGCAATTCAGCCAGTGTGGAGGAATTTTCAAACACAGCATGCACAAGATGTTATTCTATGTTTGATTTTAGGATTCGAGAAGAAATTCCATGTGGGTGTTCTGTGAGAACAAGAAATTGCCACCACTGTTTAATTTCAGCTAGTCAACAGACTCCTGTAACACGTGATCACGTTAATATTGCTGCTTAAAAGATATCAATATGTTTTCCCCTACTCATACACACACCTGGATGCCCACACAAACACACACACAGCTATTCTGTTGATTGTTAAAATAAGAAGGTACGATGTTAAAGCCATCAAGCCACAGTATAGAAGAGAAATTGGAGTATAGAAGTACTGCAAATATAGAAGAGAAAGCAAGTATAGAAGATAAATTATAAAGACAGAAAGTCAAAATTTTCAAGGTAGAATTAAAATTTGACTATGAAAAATATCTGACGAGAGGTGTTACTATAAGCAGATTAAAAGTATTTTTGCATTTTCCCAGAATCTAAATTTCTATTTCATATTCCCTGTGAGAGAGGTTTTTGGTTGTTTGGAGAGTGTTCATGTTTTGTGTTTTAGGGCTGCTTACCACGAAAAGAAAAATATGAAGAGAATAGGAAGACCTTAGGGTGTCAGAGTCTGGAAAAGTTTTAAATATCATTAGTGTAGTTTGCTCCAACTTCTGAAACTGAAAAATAGATCCTAGAATCAAAATTTTACTTTTTACAGATTTGCTTCAGGGATTTAACTATCCTTTGTCACCTACGAAAGTCCTATCTTCGGATTTACTTAGAGGCCCTAATTTGACTGCATTTTATTATAAGAAAGCCTTTCCCTTCTGTTCAAGACTCAAAGGACAAAACATGCTTTTTTTTTTTTTTTTTCCTAACAATTTATTTTACAGGCTCATACTGATTCAGTGATAAAAGAATACTCGTGCTTGGTAAGTACTTTGGGCCTGATGATAAATGCTGTGGTTGGGTATTATTTCTATTCAAGTGTGCAAAAACCTAGAGGCTTGATTGATAGCTATGGGACTGCATTATGTGAATAAGGCTTCTTGTGCAACTTCAGTGGTCTGCCTGATGAGATGCCTTGATCAAACTGTCAACGAGATACCTGCAATTCCAACACCAAAGACCATTTGGTCGTTAAGAGATTCTTAACCCTTATTACGACTTCTAGATGAATAATCTAATGTCAGGGCCCAAAGATACTGAAAGTATATCCTGTACTCTGGTCCTCTTCACCTCTCAGGACAGATTGCCACCAATATTCTGGAAGAAAAGAAAAAGAATATTACAGAGGGATCACTTCACCTGAGATACATGTTTCTAAAGAAGTCCTTTGAACTGTTAGTAGTATCAGAAATGCGTACACAGTAAAACTATTTAAGGAATTAATATTGGCCAGTATACTCAAAAACATCTAATTCAGGGGACAAACAATGCTGAAATAATCTGCATGGATTTTAAGCTATCAATGCATTAACCATTTTCAAAGAGATGCAAACTGAAAATTGAGCCAAACCTGCATTCAGATTAATATTGGAATCCTTGAGGGATTAAATCTGAAATGAAAAACATCATACTCAATCAAGATCTAGTGTAGGTCGAATTTCTATTATATATATCCCTTAATAGATGTGTGGGTTTATTTTTTTAAGGTTTTAGATTGATCTGCTTTACATGACATTGAAAAGATGCATTCAAAAGAATCAAGAGCTTTAAGCATAATTCAAATGTGTCATTGAAATGATAATAATAAACTTAGCATGCTATCTCTCTAGTATAGCTACATTCATTTCCTCCCAAGTATACATACATCTATTTCAGGTTTCTTGTAAGCAGACACAAATTCAGGTGCTTCCTCAGGTAAACAAATGTTACCAGAATGTTTCCATTTCCGCAGAATTGTTGTCATGGATTTGTGGGATTTAAAAAAGAAAAATCCTTTTAGCAGAAAAACAACTTGTAGGAGGGAGGGGAAGGAAAGACTCCTAGAGCAGGAGACTTTCCCCTATCTTCTGAGAAACAGGAAGAGGATTAGCAGATGTGTGAGAGGAGATGCTGAGACTTCCCTTCTGCAAGCTATGTCAGAGTGCCCCCACTACAAGGCACTTTGTCATCACTTCTTACTGCTGATCTCCTTCTGCCATTGAAATATATCCACTTCTAGCTTTCCAACCTGTTAGCCCTTGCTACCCTTTATCATTCTTCCTAGACTGCTTTCTTTTATTCATGTGTTTTTTTTCTCCACAGTTAAAGAAAAAACTATTCATGACACTTTGTTTAAGAGGGTAAGGCAAACTTTCTTCAGGGGGACTACTGCAATGGGGGTTTTGCAGTAGAGGAGAGAGATTGGGCTCAACTCCCAATCCAACAAGGACAAGGGGAGGCTTATAGCCAAGGAGCAGGGTGGAGCCAGTGGATGGAAAATCATTAAGAGGAAGCATCAAGGCTAGGGGGATTCTTGCCAGACCAAATCAACAGGATTCTTGCTGAAGGCAGGCCAGAGGATAAGTTATCAAGAGCGAGGGATGTGGGAAGTTGACCAGATATTAAGGGTGCGGAATTTTCGCTAAACTGACCCAGCAGGATTCTTGCTACAACCGGACTAAAGAGGCCAAAGACAGAGCCCAAGGTCGAGGCCTTGAGGATGTAGAGGAGCCTGACTAGAGTTAGGTCAAGGAGAGAGTCTTTATCACCACCTAAAATAAAGCAAATGTTTTCTAAAGCTCTGCTTTCCCGTCCTCACGGGAAAGACACTCTCCTTCGAATTCTCTTGCCTATGTGGGCCCCAGTGTCGTCCCCAATGTCAGAGAAATAAATATGCACAATTGTAGTCTACAGACTTGTCAGAGTCCTGGGTAAAACTGCCGTTCACAAAATAAGGAGCAAGTCTTGTCTTGTTTCTGTTTTCTGCCACATTATTTCAGCAGAAACCTAGAGTCATCTTTTTTCTTTATTGCCCCCCACATCCGATTTGTTAGCCATTTCTCCACATTCTACCTCCAAAATATATCCCAGATATTTTGCTTATTTCCCAGTCACCATCTCAAGTCACCTCACCATTTTATTTTTCCTGGATTCTTGAAAAAGTCTTTCGACTGTTCCCCTTTGTTCCCCATTTCTTTTCTTGTTCCCTTCTATTCCCTCCAAACTTTTCTATTCATAGGTGGGAACAATAGCATTTTTAAAACAAAAATAAGATCATATCATTAGAAAAAAAACCCTTTATTGGACTTTCCATTGTACTTAGTATATAATGCAAACTCCTTGCTTTGGTCTATAAATCTGTGCATGACTTGGCCCCTGTCTTTCTCTTTAACCTTGTCTTGTTCCAATCTCCCTCTAGTTCATTTTGGCCTAGCCCACCACCTGTTTTCCTTCTTTTTCTTTTGGGTCTTCCTCTTTAGAAAATATCCCTAGAGTGGCCTCTGTTCTTCCTCTCAACCCCTTGTTTGTTACCTACATAGCACTTACTAACCTTGAACATTTTTGTCTCTTTTAACTTGTTCTTTGGCTGCCTCCTCTGGAAACAATTACCTTTATAGAGACTAGCATCTATTTGTCTTACTCATCATTGGATTCCTAGTACCTAGAAAATTGTCTGATAAATGGTAGATAATTAATGACTATTTTTTGAACGAATGATGTCTCCAAGGAACTTCCCAAAAGTCCCTTAGACAGGAAGTTCTAGTAAGAGTGCAGCAGTCTTATTTAAAAACCTTGTTGTCTTTGGCTTTAGAAAGATTTAAAATAATTTTTAACAAATATCAAATTCTCTACTCAACTTCTCCAACAATATTCCAATTAAGTTCATTAATGAGTATTGGTCATTAATGAGGTATAGGTAGCATGAGTAAATGGAGAAGAGGTGTGTGTGCAAAGAAATCAATTTTTACAAGACCATTTAAGCCTATGTTCTATGTTGTGGCACAATCTTGCCAACAAATAAAAAGATGATAATTTGGGTAAATAAAATGGAAATCCTGTTTTTATTGTTACAAACAGAGTGCTCCAGAGTTACCTAGATTCTAATAGTGACACAAGAATGAAGTATCCTTGCACTTCCACAGCCTCAGATGTCATTAGGAGTGAGCCTGCCCTGAGGTCACATCTGTTCCTGCAGTTTCTGCCAGAGGTGATGATCAGTCGTGAAGTATGGCCAATGCAGGCTCAAAATGCTTCGGAAGGCCAAGACAGCTGGCTGAGGCAATTTGGCCTCTGACAGAAGAATTGGCAGGTACCTGAGACACACACAGTGGATTACCTTTCCTTTCCCAAAATAAATTAAATGCTGATCAGCATTTCTCTTGGGATAATATGAAATTGGACCTGTGATCGTGTCATCAAATATCCATCTCAAAAGAATCTAAATTACGCAACCTGCACCACTCTGGAAGGCTCAGCCACGTACACATTCACGGCAAACTTTTTGGATGAACTTCAGCAGCTGCGTGTCCTAAAGAGCTGAACACAAAATTCACAGCCAGCTTTTTATGCCCACTCTTTTGAAGGTCACACAAGAGCTTCTGTTATTAATGAAGAATTGCGTGCAACTTTGTTGGGAGGGGTGTTGGTATGGATGTGGGTAAACTGTGCTCTCACTGTAAGATTTTGTTTCCATTTGCAATCAGTCACCTTTTGAGAGTGAAAGGCTGATTTGAATTAATTGTAACAAAATTACCACCGAGCGATTTATGTGACAATAAGGTTAGTGAATGTAGTTTATGTTTCCAAACACTTTAAAAAGAAGTAGTACATTAAAGTACTTTCTGTAGGAATATTTCTAATGAAAGATGCATACACTAATTTTCCCCATTTGCTCAGTTGGGGTTTTTTTTTTTTCCAGATCAATACATCCCAGTTATTATAATAGTTTTTTACATTTGATTTTTAAGGACTTTTCCTTTAACTCCAGTTTAGTCAAGTCTTTTTCAAAATAAAATGCCATAAATTGAATATGATGATGCAGATTTAGTCATATCAATGTAAACTAAAGTAAGACTATGACCCAGAATAAGGGAGGGAAAATTAGACATAAAAGTCAGAGCTATATTCCTATTAAATGAAATCTCAAGCTCTTTGCTAGGCCTCTGTGCTATTAATGGAGTAGATGGTCCTTACACTCACCTGAACACCATAGTGGGTTTGGGAAATCCTGGGACCAAGTTCAAGATTGGAAGCAAAGAGAAGATCAAATTGTTCTGCCAAATAGACTGAGAAAAACTTAGAGGGGAGGACTCTAGAGAAATTGAAGAAGAGAGATGAGAGGGAAGAGGAAGAAAGTAAAAATAGTAGAAAATGATGAGCAACAAGGGAAAAATCTCAAGTGGTAGGGTAGTTAAAAGACCTTTTAAGAAGAATATTTAATATACAATTTCAAGTTTTTAAATTTATACAATGTAAACTTCTTCCATCTTCTAAGTCTTTAGAAAAGTGTGCTATATTCTCTCTCTCTCTCTCAGTGTAAATCAGAGAAAAATCCAACTCCGTCCACAATTCATGTATCATAACATGGAACAAGCGTAGCATGCTTGAGACAGCAAAACAATCCATTACCTGGGTTAATTCAGTTGAAGTAAATCCCAGAGCTAGAGGTGACCATAAGAACATAATCCCTCTCTGATTTTACAATCATTTCTAAATCATGCCCAACTTGGAGAAAATTTGAAGACAAGGAAATACCTTCTGTAACTACAGCTAAGGTGTGAAAGAGCTGCTGGCAAGCAGAGAGAGAGCCATCTCCAGAGCTTTCTCAGTAACAAAGCCTGGCAATGTTTGGAGGAAGTAGAGCACAAAGTTGAAACTCCTCAGACACATAGGTAAAAAAGAGATCCTTGCAGGAAGGCAGATTAATGAATTTCTGCAAATAGCATTAAAAGTGCAGAAATAAGCAAGAAGCCATTTTAATAGAGGTGCAGAATGTAGGCAAGAACGAGGTAGCAACTGAATAATAAAAGCAGACGACCTGAACAAGAATAGGATGGAGACAAAGGCCTTAGAAACATCTGACTACAGTCTTCAGGGTCTTCATAAGTTCTATTGTGTTGAATAATTGGGATTTAGTTTGACCGGTGCAGGTATATTATTTGAGTGTGTTGTATTCAATAAGGTAAAATATATGTAAACCCATAGTGTGAGCTTATTCATGTTCAACTAACGTCTCTTTTTTTGAAATTCATGCCAAGTTCAACTATTCCATGTCTCTTTTTTTGAAGTTCTGACTCTCTAAATTCTTTAAATGTGATGTAAAACCTATCTGGACTGGGCGGTCCCTATGTGACAATTGTTGGCCTTATTCTGGAACCCGGAGAAGGCAAACCAGGTTAATTACATCCCTCACGACGCACTGCACCAATAAGGTTCATTCTTGCATAGGTTTTACATGTGATACCAAGTAAGTACAAACAGTGTAAGAAAAAGAAGATAAAGAAGGTACATCAATATAGTACTTATCTAACAGTTTCCCTGCCTCATAAAGAATAAAAAAGATTGTATGGTGGCATTTGGCAATACAAAGGGAATCTTAGATATTGATTGATGGCTTCTATAAAACCCTTTCCACCTACAAAGTGTTTCATTATTAAAATCTTCACAAAAGCAGAACTAGGATGCTTCTTTTGAAGCATTGTCTCATGAAAAAAAATTGGTTAACCAGCAAGATATAAAAAAGGATGTGATTCAATAATTGCCCTATATTTTTTAAAAAAGAATATTTTCTTCTCAGGTAATGAAACAATAGCAACAAAACCTAGAGAACTCTTAACACAAAGACACCAACTCAGTGTTTCACAATAATTCAGACATGTACTTGTTATGATTCTAAATGATATTCTTCTCTTCTGTCACCATGGAAATTGACATCAAATTATTTTTCAACATATTTTTGAAAAAAGAACTAGAGCTTCTAGCACATAATGGAGGTATTCATACCATGTAATGAAACTGACCACTGTGCTAATGGAAATCTACTTGATGATGAATGGTATTTTTAAAATCTTTCTTTATTCCCTAAAAGCAAAATACATTGCCTTGCTTTGTAAGAAAACCTACTCAACAACTCCACGAGAAGTTATGAGTGGCAGAAAAGCTAGTTCAAGCCCAGCTCTCACATTAGAGGAAAAGGGAGTGAGATGAAAGACTTCTTTTCAATTTTAGTTTCTTTTCCTTTAAAAGGAAAGGGGGAGGGCCGGCCCCGTGGCTTAGCGGTTAAGTGCGTGCGCTTCGCTGCCGGCGGCCCGGGTTCGGATCCCGGGTGCGCACTGAGGCACCACTCCTCCAGCCATGCTGAGGCCGCGTCCCACATACAGCAACTAGAAGGATGTGCAGCTATGACAGACAACTATGTACTGGGGCTTTGGGGGAAAAATAAATAAATAAAATCTTTAAAAAAAAAAAAATAATAAAAAAATAAATAAATAAAAGGAAAGGGGGAAAGGATACACTGGCTTCAAATGTAGCTCAATAGAGTAGATGAACTAATGAATGTTGTACACACTTGTAGTCAAAAGGGAGCTTGTGAAAAGGAAAAGCAAGATGCCACTGGTTGATGAGCACCTGAGACTTTTTGAATAAAGAAAACATTAATATTCAGATGTAGTCCTAACCAAATGGCCACTTAAATGGAACAATTATCTGGTGCTTTTCTGGAAGGGCCATGGAGGGGCAGAGTAACCAAGTCTCTGTTGACTATAGTACCTTGTCCTCTTCTTCCAATCAGAGTACATGTGCCCTGAAATAGTATGTTTTCTTTTACCTTATATTTATTCCATCATTTCCTGAAGACTGGTGGAGAGGGACTTTCTCAATGGTCCTTTTATCACATGTAATAGATCACAGATTAATAACCCAAGAACCTACCCCTCCTTGTATGCCTACCTCACTTATGCACAGAATATTCTATTTCCCTGGGTTACCACCATGGCCAGACCTGTTGCACTGAAACTTCAAACAGGGCTGATGATGCAGAAAAATATCCATTGCAGAAGTTCATACCTGTGGCGAGCAGGAGATAATGAATCTAGAACACAAGACGTTAAGTCCAGGTGAGATGAGGCAATGTAGATTTACTGGATCACATCCTGCTTCATCTTATAATTGTTTAAAATGAATCTAAGCTCTTTTGATCAGGTGGACTCCTCATTCTGTGCAAACTCCTGAGACCGCAGTTCCTGCAACCCTCCTTGCGAGATAAGGGAGACTCTGAGGAAAAGGTCCTTTTGCATCTGTAAAATCATGCATATTATTTGCACTGCTTATTTGTTTATTCAATAGCAGAACAAAATGAAAAGATAATCCCAGCCAAGTCCAAGTGGTCATTTTAACCAAATTTTAAGCAGAGTTAACCTGTAAGTCCTAGCCTGGTTCACCCACTTTCTACCCTTTTTCCTCCTGTTGTGGCCTGCAGGTGAACTGGCAGAAATTTCTACCGCCTTTGGGTCTGGGTAAGGAAATGGTAGCCAGGGCACAAGGGCTGACTCAGCAACCTTGTCCAATTTGATGGCAGGAATTTAAAGACTGGCCTAGTGATCCTCAAGAACTATTTGTTCTAGTTTTG
Source organism: Ceratotherium simum simum (assembly GCF_057802395.1). NCBI lineage: Eukaryota > Metazoa > Chordata > Mammalia > Perissodactyla > Rhinocerotidae > Ceratotherium > Ceratotherium simum. The sequence continues at coordinate 18,895,264 of NC_141913.1, forward strand.
TAGGGAGAGGAGGAGAATACTTGTGAGATTTTTTTTAAGACACGTATATGCTAGACTGCAAAATCAGTATAACATATTTCAGTGAGCATATCCAGGAGTGTTTCATAGAGTACTGATGTTAAAGTATTATGTTAACGTTCTGGAAGACTCTTGATGAAATCCTCCTTTATGGATCTGATGTGACCTCCATCACTCACTTTTACAATTAATAAGTTTTTTTAACAAGAAATACACAAAATTAGCGTGTGTTGTTGTAGTTAGGTAGGTCACATTGAGATCTGTGTATATAATCTTCCCCAAAGATAAATTCACAAATTGCCACCAGTAGTACTGCAGTGTTTACAAAGTTCCTTTGAGGAGTTTCTCTCTAAGGAGACCTAGTGTCTAAAGTTGCTACTATAAAACAGAGATTAAATCCACCAATTAAACCCACATCAAATGTGGTAGTGGATTTACGATTGACTCTTAATGCTGACAATCATTTCTGCTCCAAAATAGGTTTTTAAAAAACACCAAAAATCTCCTCTTTTAAATAGATTGTAATGTGAGCAAAAAAGGTGGGAGTGGTGCAGAGGTAAGCTCTGACAGGACATTTAGATAGAAAAAGAAAAGAAAAGAATAACAAAGAAAAGAGAAGCAGCATATAAGCAGAGGGCTGAAGCCTGTATAGACAACGGAGTTAGTTGTTGTTTGGGGTGGAAAATAAAGGTCCTGTAGAAAAGCCTCTTAGATCTTGAGCTTCTTAGCATCTTTTTTTTTTTTTTGGTGAGGAAGATTGGCCTTGAGAGCTAACATCTGCACCAATCTTCCTCTTTTTGCTTGAGGAAGATTGTCATTGAGCTAACATCTGTGCCAATCTTCCTCTATTTTGTGTGTGGGACACCACCACAGCACGGCTTGATGTGTGGTGTGTAGGTCCACACCCAGGATCCAAACCCATTAACCTCGGGCTACCATAACAGAGCACATAAACTTATCCACTACGCCACTGGGCCATCCCCTAGCATCTCTTAAATCTTGAAGTTTGTCCCTTTTTTCTTGTATTTAGAACACAACAATTAATCCCAGCCTAGAAAAATCAGTGATCTCTGATTTTTACACACACACACACACAGAGTTAACATGTGAAGGGAAAAGGAACTTTCCTTATTGTTTATCTTGTGCTAAGCTTCCACTCTGTCCATGGGATATTCATTGCTCCCCTTTCTACAGATGAGGCTCTCAAGGCTTAGGGGCCCAACCTGGAGTCCTAAGGTCTCTGAACAGCAGAGCTCAGGTTCAGATGGGAGAGGGGCCCATGGTGTTTTCAATACTTTACCCTGAAATGTCTTGATACTTATAAACTTTTCATTGCATAGTGTCATTAACATATATAAATTCCACCTGGTTCCATAAAGCTAAGGAGTAATAGTGTGATGCTAAGAACACTTTGAAGTTATTAAGAACAACAGAATCTTTCTCTTGTATGTTGCTCTGAAGTTTTCTAACGGCTTAAACATATACTATTCCTTTACTGTTCAAGACCACCTTGTGATGTATCATATATAAAGGGAGAAAAAAGAAGATTCTGAGAATTAAGATTCACAGCTAGGATACAGCAGAAAAGGAACTCAAATCTCATTTCTCTTAAATCCAATATGTTTTGGACTACATCGTGACTGTCTCAGTTTCCCTAGGAATTCATTGACTCCACAAATATTTCAGTGCACTTACTCTGCGTTGGGCACTGCACTAGCGTTGAGGTTATGGTGAGGAATAACCAAGCAATACTTTTTACTATCACAGATCTCATCTAACAGTGAACAAATAAATTAAGTACTGCCATATGTGCTGTGAAGGAAATTACATGGTACCAGTATGGTGTAATGGCACCCAGTAATGGTTGGGACATGGGAGTCTGGTCGAGTCACAGGATTCAGGGAAGGAATTCCTGGGACAGTGATGTTGGAGCTAAAATCTGAAGAATATATTCAAATTAATCAAGAGAATGGAAGTGAAAGCATTCCAGAAAAAGACAACAGCAAAGACCTTGAGGTTCAAGAGAATACGATGAGTTCAAGAAACTAACACATCTCTTGTGACTGGAGTTCAGAAAGTGAGGAGCTGATTGACAGGAGATGAAGCTAAAGAGGTAGTCAACTCCAGATTCCTCATAAATATGTAGGCCACGGGTCTTAGTCAGCTTGGGCTGCTATAACAAATTATCATAAATGGGTGGCTTGAAAAACAAACATTTATTTCTCATGGTTCTGGAGGCTGGAGAGTCCAAGATCAAGGTAGATTCAGTTCTGGTGCAGGCCCACTTCCCGGTTTGCAGATGGCCATCTTCTTGCTGTGTCCTCACATGGCAGAGAACAGACAGAGAGCAAGCTCTCATGTCTCTTCTTACAAGGGCAGTAATCGCATTCATGAAGGCGCCACCCTCAGGTCCTAATTACCTCTCAAAGGCCTCTCCCCATAATACCATCACATTGAGGGTTAGGATTTCAACATATGAATTTTGATTTTCATATGAAAGCAAGCAAGACGCCCCACAGAGAAGTTTTCAGCAAAGTAAATATGATTTATATACATATAATATGATATATATATACATAATATTAAGGAAATATCTATCAATTTCTATTTGGAGTGTTTTTTAGTATGAATAAGAGTTGAGTTTTTCGGGCTAGCCTGGTGGTACAGCAGTTAAGTTAACATGCTCCGCTTTGGCATCCCGGGGTTCAGCGGTTCGGATCCTGGGCGTGGACATACGCACCACTCATCAGGTCGTACTGAGGCAGCATCCCACATAGAGCAACTAGAAGGATGTGCAACTATGACATACAATTATCTACTGGGGCTTTGGGGAGAAAAAGGGAAAAAAGGAGGAAAATTGGCAACAGATGTTAGCTCAGGGCCAATCTTCCTAAAAAAAAAATGACTTGAGTTTTGACATAAGATTTTTTATTATCTATGGACATACTAGCATGCTTTTTCCTTTAAGAGTAATTAATATAATTAACTCCACTTGGTCGTGATATGATACATGTTATTTTTATAAGGATGTTGGATTCTCTTGCTAATTTATTTAAGTTTTTGTGTTGATATTCATGGGTGAGTTTGTATTAAATTATTTTTGTATATTCTTTGTTAGTTTCGGTATCAATGTAAACTTGTTTCATAAAAAGAACTTGGAGATTTTTGTTACTTTGCAGTGCTCTGGAATGGTGAAATATGGTTAGGAATACCCAATCTTGTGAGGTTTGGGCGCATTTTGGCCTCAGGTTCATTTTTTGTGGAGGAACTCTTTTACAACTTTCTTTAACTCCTATATAGAAATTTACCAGAAGAGGATTTCTATTTCTATTGGAGTAAATTTTGATAAATTGTATTTTTCCAAAAAGTTAAACATTTCATACAGATTTTCAAATTTATTCGTGTAGAGTGGTGCTAAGAAGTCTCTTATTTTATTTTTAATTTTCTCCTCTTTTGATGGCTATTTGAACTTTCTCATTTTATGAATTTTTGCTTTCTTCTTTGATAAAAGTTCAATTCACTAAAGATAAGCCTATTTTGTAGATTTTTTTCCCACAGAACAAGGCTTTAGATTTATTAATAGTGTTTTTTTTCCTGTTTTTTAACTATTAAATTTCTATCTTTTTGTTTTGTTTTTCCTTGAGCTTGAGATGCCTGTGAAGTCCTTAGTGGAGTTGACAATTAGATTTTCATGTCTGGACCTCAAGTAGAAGTTTTAAATGGAAATATAAATTTGAATGTCACTTTGTGTTCCAGTAATTGCTATGTCACAAAGCACCCCAAACTTAGTGGGAAAGGAAGAATAATTTTATTATGCTCATGGATTCTATGAGTCAAGAATACAGAAAGGGTAGAGTAGAGATGGTCTGCCTCTGTTCCATGATATTCAAGCCACAGCTTCAAGCTGGGAAGACTTGAAGGCAGGAGGGTGACTAGAGAAATGGGAGCTAGAATCATCTGACGGCACATGCACTCATATGTCTGGTCCCTGAGCAGGAAGAGTTTGAAATCTAGGACTGCAAGTGGAGCAGACAGCCTTTCTATGTGGCTGGCTTCCTTATAACATGGCAACCCTAGGGAAGTCAGACTTCTTACTTGGTGGCTCAAGACCCCAAGTGTGGGTGTTCTAGTAAACAAGACAGAAGACATCACATTTTATGGCTTTACCTTGGAAGTTATTCAAACTGAATCCTGCTGCAGACTGTTGGTTACAAGCAAGTCACAATTCTGCCCAGATTCAAGAGGAGGGTAATCAGATTCCACCTGTTGATGGGGAAGTAGAGTAGCAAAGTTCTAAAAGGGCTTATGAATCAGGAGATATGTTTGTGGCCATCTTTGGAAAATACAATCTCCCACAGTATGTACATCACACCTGAAGTCCCTAGTCATGGATCAGAAAGCCTCAGAAGAGAGTAGAGATTCTCAAACTTGAGTGTGCATTCAGAATCACCTGGAAGGTTTGCTACACCATAGATTGTTTCTGGGCCCCAACTCCAGAGTTTCTGATTTGGTAAATAGGGCTTGAGATTCTTGGGTGAGGCCTGAAATTTGCATTTTTAACAAGTGTCAGGTTATGTTGATGCTGCTGATTCAGAGACCTTACTTGGAGAGCCATTAGAACAGAGCCAGAGGAAAAGGAGGCTGAGATAAAGCTTTCAAGAGATCCAAGTAAGACAGAATGACCCAGAAAAGTTTACTGAGAATAAGCATACAAGGAATGTGTGGTGTCACAGAAGGCAAAGGAGAAGTTGTTCCAAGAGAGGTCAAGGGGAGAGGAGTTCTTCCCTTGTTAATTCCATTACACAAACTTCATTACCTTTCTTTCATCTTATTGTTCTGAGAGTTTCTAATTTAATTCACATGAGAAGATAGGATTTACTTTTACTTTATTTTGACCTGAATTCTATATGTAGACCCTTCTCGTGGCAGACACATTTCAAAGTCAAATTTATTTGAATCGGATATATAAATCAAATAATATGTCACAGGTACAGGAATTGAAAGCTTCTCATTTTCTACTCTACTAAAGGGTGGTAATAATCTATTATTATGTAGGATCAAAGATCATCTGTATTTTACATGAGATGACATTACACTTACATTTGAATTTAAATGCAACTAATTCTCTCGGAATCTACATGTAAAGTAAAATAGCGAAGTCAAACTAATATGCTGACTAAGAATTAACCAAGGAATTTTCTGATTTTCTTACCCTATATCCACCCGTCTTTGCCCACCACATCATCACTCCATGTCGGGTATGAGACATAAATAGAGCCTAGTCTAAGCAAAGGTAATCTTTCTTGGCAAAACCAATGGAATTATACCTTCCTCGACAGAATGGAGAAAAGACTGTTACAATTATGAGGGATGTGTTTCACTTGGCATTTAAAGGTTCCTATTGGTTTAAAAAATTCTACAGCCAAGAATACTCTAACTGGCAAGGGTATCATTCAAAATGGAAGGCGAGAAAAAAGTTTCGCAGACAAGCAAAAATTAAAGGAGTTTTCACCAAGAAGTCAGTCCTATAAGAAATGGTAAAGGGACTTATTTAAGGTGGAAAGAGAAGACCACAAACAGGAAAAAATTATCTGTTTCCATGATAAGAGGGTAATGGATACAGACACACAAAAAGAGATTAGATATGATATCAGAAACATAAAATGTGGGAGGAGGGGAGTATACAAGTAGAGCTTTTAGAAAGAGGTCAAACCAAAGAGACCATCAACTTAATATAGATTACTACATACATAGGTTATTATATATGAACCTCATGGTAATCACAAACCAGAAACCTATAATAAATACACAAAAAACTAAGAGAAAGGAACTTAAACATAATACTAAAGAAAGCCATCAAACCACAAGGGAAAAGAAGAAGAGAAGAAGAAAGGAACAGAGAATAACTACTAAAACTCCCAGAAAAAAAGTAAAAAAATGGCAGTAAGTACACACTTATGAATAACTACTTTAAATGTCAATGGACTAAATGCTCCAATCAAAAGGCATAGGGTGGCTGATTGGATGAAAGAACAAGACCCATATATGTGTTGCATACAAGAGACACACTTCAGACCTAAAGACATTCATAAACTGAAAGTGAAGGGATGGAAAAAGATAATCCACGCAAATGGCAAGGAAAAGAAAGCTGGGGTAGCAATACTTATATCAGACAAAATAGACTTTAAAACAAAACTGTAACAAGAGACAAAGAAGGGCACTATGTAATGATCAAGATAACAATCCAACAAGAGGATATGACACTTGTAAATATCTATGCACCCAAAATAAGAGAAGCTAAATATATAAAGCAATTATTAACAGACATAAAAGGAGAAATCAACAGTAACACAATAATAGTAAGGGACTTGAACACTCCACTTACACCAATGGATAGATCATCCAAACAGAAGATCAATAAGGAAACATTGGCCTTATATGACACACTGGAGCAGATAGACTTAGTAGATATATACAGAACATTCCATTGAAAAACCAAAGAATACACATTCTTTTCAAATGTACATGGAACATTCTCCAGATTGATCACATATTAGGCCACAAAACAAGTCTCCATAAATTTAAGAAGACTGAAATAATACCAAGCATCTTTTCTGACCACAATAGTATGAAACTAGAAGTCAATTATAGGAAGAAAATCAGAAAAGCCACAAATATGTGGAGATCAAACAAAATGCTACTGAAAAACGATTGGGTCAATGAAGAAATCAAAGGAGAAGTCAAAAAATACCTGGAGACAAATGAAAATGAAAATGTGACATGCCAAAATATATGGGATACAGTAAAAGCAGTTCTAAGAGGGAAGTTTATAGCAATGCAGGCCTACCTCAACAAATAAGAAAAATCTCAAATAAATAATCTAACAGTGCACCTAAAGGAACTGGAAAAAGAAGAACAAACAAAGCCCCAAATCACTAGAAGGAGGGAAATAATAAAAATCAGAGCAGAAATAAATGAAATAGATTCTAAAAAAACAATAGAAAAAATCAGTGAATCTAAGAGCTGGTTCTTCAAAAAGATAAACAAAATGGACAAACCTTTGCTAGACACCAAGAAAAATGAGAGAAGTCTCAAATAAATAAAATCAGAAATGAAAGAGGAGAAATTACAATAGACAACTAAGAAATACAAAAGATTATAAGAGAATACTATGAAAAGTTATGTGCCAACAAATTGGATAATCTAGAAGAAACGGATAAATTCTTAGAATCATACAACCTTCCAAAACGAAATCAAGAAGAAATAGAGAATATGAATAGACCAATCACCAGTAAGAGGATCGAAACAGTAGTCAAAAACCTCCCAAAAAATAAAAGTCCAGAACCAGACGGCTTCCCTGGTGAATTCTACCAAACATTCAAAGAAGACTTAATACCTATCCTTCTCAAACTCTTCCAAAAATTGAAGAGGAGGGGAAGCTTCTTAACTCATTCTACGAAGCCAACATTACCCTGATAGCAAAACCAGACAAGGATAACACAAAAAAAGAAAATCACAGGCCAATATCACTGATGAACATCAATGCAAATATCCTCAGCAAAATACTAGCAAATCGAATACAAGAATACATTAAAAGTTCATACACCATGATTAAGTCAGGTTTATTCCAGGGATGCAGTATTGGTTCAACATCCACAAATCAATCAATATGATACACCACACTAACAAAATGAAGAATAAAAATCACATGATGCAGAGAAAGCATTTGATGAGAGACAGCATCCATATATGATAAAAACTCTGAATAAAATCAGTATAGAAGGAAAGTACCTCAACATAATAAAGGCCATGTATGGCAAACCCACAGCTAATATGATTTTCAATGGTGAAAAACTGAAAACTATCCCTCTAAGAACAGGAACCAGACAAGGATGCCCACTTTCACCACTCCTATTTAACATAGTGTTGGAAGTCCTAGCCAGAGCAATCAGCCAAGAAAAAGAAATAAAAGGGATCCAAATTGGAGAGGAAGAAGTGAAACTGTCACTATTTGCAGATGACATGATTTTATATACAGAAAAGCCTAAAGAATCCACCAAAAAACTTTTAGAAATAATAAATGAATACAGTAAAGTTGTAGGATACAAAACCAACATGCAAAAATCAGTTGCGTTTCTATACACTAGCAATGAAGTAGCAGAAAGAGAAATTAAGAATACAGTCCCATTTACAATTGCAACAAAAAGAATGAAATACCTAGGAATAAGCTTAACCAAAGAGATGAAAGACCTGTACACTGAAAACTATAAAACATGGTTGAAAGAAATTGAAGAAGACACAAAGAAATGGAAAGATATTCTGTGCTCTTGGTTTGGAAGAATTAACGTAGTTAAAATGTCCATACTTCCTAAAGCAATCTATAGATTCAATGCAATCCCTATCAAAGCCCTAACAACAATTTTCACAGAAATAGAACAAAGAATCCTAAAATTTATATGGAACAACAAAAGACCCCAAATAGCCAAAGGAATCCTGAGAAAAAAGAAAAAAGCTGGAGGTATAACACTCCCTGATTTCAAAATATACTACAAAACAGCAAAATATACTACAAAACTACAAAATAGTAACCAAAACAGCATGCTACTGGCACTAAAACAGACACACAGATCAATGGAACAGAATCGAGAGCCCAGAAATAAACCACACATCGATGGACAGGTAATTTTCAACAATGGAGCCAAGAACATACAATGGAGAAAGGAAAGTCTCTTCAATAAATGGTGTTGGGAAAACCGGACAGCCACACACAAAAAAATGAAAGTAGACCATTATCTTACACCATACACAAAAATCAACTCAAAATGGATTAAAGACTTGAATGTAAGACCTGAAACCATGAAACTTCTAGAAGAAAACATAGGCAGTACGCTCTTTGACATTGGTCTTAGCAACATATTTTCAAGTACCGTGTCAATCAGGCAAGGGCAACAATAGAAAAAATAAACAAATGGGACTACATCAAACTAAAAAGCTTCTGCACAGCAAAGGAAACCATAAACAAAATGAAAAGACAACCTAACAGTTGGGAGAAGATATTTGCAAACTATATATCTGATAAGGGGTTAATATTCAAAATGTATAAAGAACACACACATATCAACAACAAAAAAACTAACTACCCAATTAAAAAACAGACAAAAGACCTGAACAGACATTTCTCCAAAGAAGATATACAGATGGCTAATAGGCACATGAAAAGATGTTCAACATCATTAACTATCAGGGAAATGCAAATCAAAACTACAATGAGATATCACCTCACGCCCGTCAGAATGGCTATAATTAACAAGACAGAAAACAACATGTGTTGGAGAGGATGTAGAGAGAAGGGAACTCTCACACACTGCTGGTGGGAGTGCAAACTGGTGCAGCCACTATGGAAAACAGTATGGAGATGCCTCAAAAAATTAAGATTAGAACTGCCATACGATCCAGCTGTTCCACTGCTGGGTATTTATCCAAAGAACATGAAAACACATATGCGTAAAGATACATGCACCCCTGTGTTCACTGCAGCATTATTCACAATAGCCAAGACTTGGAAGCAACCTAAGTGCCCATCAAGGGACGAATGGATGAAGAAGATGTGGTATATATACACAATGGAATACTACTCGGCCATAAGAACTGATGAAATCCAGCCATTTGTGACAACATGGATGGACATTGAGGGTATTATGCAAAGTGAAATAAGTCAGAGGGAGAAGGTCAAATATCATATGATCTCACTCCTAAGTAGAAGATAAAAACAACAACAAACAAACACATAGAGACAGAGGTTAGATTAGTGGTTACCAGAGGGGACAGGGGGAGGGAGGAGGGCGAAAGGGATGATTAGGCACATGTGTGTGGTGAGGGATTGTAATTAGTGTTTGAGTGGTGAACATGATGTAATCTATGCAGAAATAGAAGTAGAATGATGTACACCTGAAATTTATATAATGTTATAAACCAATGTTACCGCAATAAAAAAATAAAAATTACAAAAAAATAAAAGGTTAAAGAAAAAAAGAAAAGAAAATGGAAGAGAAAATAAAGAGATAGTGATGATAGCAATAAAAGACTTGAAGTCAACAAATTTCCTTGTAAATGCCTCTACCTCAAAGTTAAGAATTTACACTGTCTGCATGGAACGGAAAAGGACATCTTGCAATAGTTATGATATGGCAGTCACACACGTTGCACTCTGACACAGTTTCTCAATTTTCCCTTGGTGTTATCTATTCTTTTGTTTGAGATTACAACTTTAACATAAGGTTCTGTAAGGAAACTCCTATGTATCCCCTCTTGTCTGCCTTTTGCTCCTACTTACATTTCCAGAGATACGTCAAGACGGAATAAGAGATATATTACAGTGCCTAAAAATAAGGCTTTATCCCCACTACAATTCTAAAATAATATTTTCTTTATTAATAACATCCCTGTTTAGATCCCCTTTCAAATTAATTTATACTTTATTTTAGTAAGAAAACCCATCCCCACTCCTCACAAGTAAGAGCTAGTTGTTCAGGGGCAACAACTCTGCGCTAAGAAAGGTTGAAGACACAGGAAGACTTTCTACTGATGGGGTCGTCCATTAGCATTCAACCATGCTGACTCAATTCATACCCCTCCCCATTGGCAGGGTGCAGATGAGAACTGGGCCCCTAATACTCAGCCTGCCCTCCTCCAGATTGGCTCAGGAGCCCACAAAGGGCAGGCCATTTATACAGCAGACGGCAGTCATCGCCAGCCATGGATTGGGAGTGGGAAGAGCGGAGGTAGAGACAGGCAGTGGTGGGCAAGCAGAGCTAGGCAGGCACTTATGGTTCAGTAAGGGCAGTGAGATGTACATAAACTAGTTGTAATACAAGATTGAAGTGAGCATTCCCTACATGTTAATAAATACCAAGGAGATTAAAAGCAGAGTTAGCTACCAATGTGAGTGATAAAAGAAGACTGAAAGCAAAGGCTTTTGCAAAAAGAGAAAACGGCTTCCTGAAAAACTTTTGATTGTACCATATCCCAGTTAAACTGATCTGTACTATTTCCTTTTAGCCACTAAATTACTTTTCTTTCTTTCTTTTTAAAAATAACACGCCACTGTAACTGTCATTTGTTCTTGTATAAGTCACTACAAGGCTGGAAAACTTGAATTTTTCCCGTGTCCCTCAGCGGCAGGGCAGGTACTTTTGTGCGAGCCAAAGGTGCACGCTATGCAGTTTTCTGTCCTCACTGTGCATTTGTGCAATTACTCAATTCTTACAAGAAGCCAAGAAAGCAGATAAACAAGTAGCTACGGAAGTCTCAAGAGGAAGAAAGAGATCAGGATCGTCTTAATGTTCCCAAGTACAACATAAAAAAGAGTTTTCAGACTCCCAAACCATTTCATCCACTTTATAAAAGCAATAAGGTAGACAAGGATATGCTCGTTTCTATTTCAATAATAATATGTGTCAGGATCGTTTTGCATGAAGGTTAGCAGAATCATCCATCATTTCAGCTGAACTGCATATTTTCTTGTTCAGCATTGATAGATCTTTATTTTAACCTTAGAAGTTTCTCTCGAGGGACTCTATTAGGGACACTGTCATTTTTTATTCTGCTCTGTTACTTCTCCTTTGTAAACTTTGATGTATGCAGACAACACATTTCTAGCTAGGGAAATTTAATTAGGTGAGTCTACAAATTAATTGTTGCAATTAGACTGCTTCTAACTGCCTGGTGTTATGAATTTATTTATGCAGTAATTATTATCAGATGTCTGGGATGAAAGCCTGCAGAGCTAAAGGTGCTACCTTTCAGATGTATACACAGCACTCCACATTAATTAGCCACAAAAAAAATAAAAGCATGTATTAAAAAAAAACGGGGAAGAAAGAAAAAAACTTGCCTCCACGGTCATATGCACATACAGATTTTGACAAGCAACTTGTTAACAAAACCTAAAGAGGATTGTTTTCTTTGTATATTGGCAAAATTCAAAATGTTAGACATTACGTAAATTACCATAAAACAATTTGCTAGTATATAAACTAGATGAAAACGCAAACTTCAAGTCTATCCTATGAAAGGCATCTAGTTTTTCTTGTTTATGGTAATGATCGCAAGGGCGTATTTGAAGAAATTGATGACTTTTTAGTAAATTTTGTTTTTAATCTTTAAGATCATTTACCATGACAAAGTTTATGGAGCGCTCCTAAGGACATAACAATGGTGCTTCAAGTTGTTTTCGCAAATCTTTTCTTCTGTAACAAAGAGCATTGTGGCTTTTAGTAGAAAAAGAAAAATCTAATGCCATCATTTGAGAGAAAGAAAGCAGGGGGAGGCCACTACTGATGGAGACAGAGCCTATGGACAGAAGTTTGAAAGTCAAACAGTACAGCGAGAATGAATCACTGGTAGAAATGTAAATTTGTGTAATCTTCCTGAAGAGCATTTTTTAAACGGATTTCTAGTCACTTTAGAATATTCATTCCTTTAACCCAGTAATTTAAAACATGGGATTCAATCTTAAATAAATAATACCAAATTTAAAATAACAAAGATACCCATCCCAGCATCAATACTAGTAATCCCTATATTGTAGCACCTTAGATAGTCACCATTGTTATTATTATAGATTCAAAAACTGGAATAAGAAGCTCTTCGATTCATTAATTATCACATTCACTTAACAAATATGTATTAATCACCTACAGTATACAACGAATTTTTCTAGGCATTAGGGCCATGAACAGAAAAATTCCTACTCTCAGGGAGCTTATATTCCTTTGAGGAAAGACGCGTAACAAACAGGTTAAAAAATAAATAATATAATCTCAGATCACTATCTAAGCGTTGGGAAGATTAAGGAGCATGAGGCACAGAGACGGCCTCGTGGGGGAGTTGCTCAGTTTTGGGCAGAGGCACCAGAAAGGCCTTTCTGAGATGGTGACATTTGATAAGGCACTCAAATTAGTGATTAGGGAATGCAACAGTGAAAACAAAAGAACATACTGATATTTCATCATTTATTTTACAAAATACCGACCTACTGGTATTTTGCAAATAAATAAATAAATAAGTTCAGATTTCACAAAATAAAATAAAAATCCATGAAGCTAAATATTTAATAATTTCAAACATAAAAACGTATAAATAAATTATGACATCAATTAACCTATACATTCATAAATTCAAAGGTCAAACAAGCATGATCATTCTGATATATATTATTAGCTGGAATTATTAGAAGAAAATTATTGCTTAAAAACAAACACTCCACAAGATGAGAAAATTTTAATTAATTCTGAAAACTTCAAAGGTTACATTATTTAGCATATTTACTAAAAAATAAAACTTGTTAAGTTTTATTTTAAGCCTTATTAAGGCTGTCATCATTTTGTAGCAAAGGTCATTATATGTACATTTTTAACTAAGTTTATTCTGACTGTCCACTAATGAAGAAGACAGTGAGACGGGATTTTGTGATAACTCGAAATACTTTCTTCTCTCTTCTTATAATCCCCTCTCTTATCAGAAATCTTTGAAGAGATCTTTTGAAAACTCTTTTATATGTTTATTTTGGTATTTTTAAAGAAACTGTAGTGTTTTTATTGATAGGAAACTGCAGTTTTTGTTTAAAAAAAAAAGTGTAGTTTGTCATTTCCTGACTTTTATCACGTATAGATAAAAGTTGCTGAATCAGCAGCAATACTCTCATATTTATATTCCACTCATTTGAAATATCTTTGAACTGAAGTGTAAATTATTATTGCAATAGAAACTGCACCACCACCATCCATGGTCATCTATGGGCGTCCACCACTCCAGATGTATCCATTGAGCTTTGTTTTCTTTTCATATAAATTGGATAACTGAATTTTTTATCTTGATCTCCAAACATCAATGATTCCAATTTCAGATTATTTTTATTGGTACAGAATACTGACAACAACACCAGAATTTCACTTCTTAAGAGCAGCAGAAATGCTGTAATCCTGGGGTACAGAGAGTCAAGTGTTAAAGCTCCGAGATGGGAACTAGCAAGGATGCAAGTACGCCCAAAGGGCCGTTAAAAAGGAGAAGAAGGTTAGGATCTTCTAGTGGAGCTACAAGCGGGAGACAAGACATAGAGGGTGTGAAGGGCTTAAGTAAATAATCTGGCTCTTATTCTATCATGTTGCACAGAGTTGGTAATCTAACTGAAACCTGATAATGATATGATGTAAAGTTGAAATAAAGAAACAAAATTATTATATACCATGACTAACTATGTTGTAATCATATATAGCATGATTAAGCGTGTTGTAACTATGACTTTTTACAACAACAGATAGGAATTTTTTAAAATGGAAAAAATTAAACTAAAATGCAAACAAGTTTTCTATAGGTGAGAGATTACTCATGTTCATAATTATCTATACTTTTCTCACATTAGAATCTTTTTGTGATCAGTATATATTGTTTTATAATGTAAAAGCAAACTTTAAAAAAAAATCCATGCCACTTTTACTCAAATTACACGGAAAACTTTTAAACAGATAAACTACCACCTGGCAGGGTTCTTCTACTAATAGCTTGCCATGAAAGAGTAAGTGGGAAACGCAAAAAAAGAAAGCTGAGGCAACAGAAAGAACCCAAATAAGAAGTTTTTTGGATCATGCCCCACAGCAGCGTTCCCCAAGTGTGTCCTGCAGAGCTCTCGCTCCGGGGGAGATGGTAATGTGCGTTCTGCGAAAGAGGGTTCTCAAGGTCAATTCTCTCCGGGAAATGCTACATGGTAGTATAGTCTCCTTTTGGAAATGCCCAAGATATATTTGCATATATAAGTTGTTGAACAATCCAGAAGTAAAGAACACTGAGGAATTTTATTTAACCAAGTTTTTCCTCAACTTTTTTTAGCAAGAGGAAACTTGGCTGTTTTTCTTTCAAAACACTTTGGGGATTGTTTCTGAGGAACACAAGTTTGGGGAACACGGCCCTGGAGAAAGACCACGCCCTCTTGAAACCATCCTTTTTATTTAACTTATGAGGTGTAACTAAATGGAGATCCAAAGTTTGATTATAGACTTTAGCTTGATCGGTAATGGAGGCAAGTCTGTACCAAAACTAGATCTTTACCCTTAGGCCCTTAAAAGATTAAGAGATATCTAAATTCAAGTTGATGAAAGTATTTGAGTTGGATTCCCCCCTCGCAATACTGAGAACCCAATACAATATTGGAAGTAAGAGAGAGGGGAGTGGCTTCAAGGACGAAAATGGAAATTGGAAATGGCAGAGTAACTGAATCAGTAAGTATATGCTTAGGCCTCTTACATCAACTGCTTTTCCTTCCCTCTCAATTTCCCTAAAGTCATAACCCTCCCCTCACCGTCCATCCAATGTTGGTTAAGCTCCACAGGTGGCAGTGATGTTTATGCTGCCCTTCATATTGTCAACGAATTCCCAGCAATCCTTCATTGTCTGTTGGTCCTTGCCATCTGTTTTCTCTACCTTGAGCTATGCTCCGTCCCACTCACCCCCCCACCCAGCTCCCAGACATATCCTTTCATTTTAATACGCACAGAGATCCTCAGCTTCTGTTTCTCTGGGGCAGGGCTGGCGCTAACATTTGCTCATCTTTGCCAGCTTTCGGTGTGTCAAAACTCCTGGTCAGAGATAAAATACATGGCATAAATTGAGGTCAGAACAAAATAAATAATACACAGTACAGAACAGTCCATTCTGAACAGCACTTTAGAATGGTTACTGGCTGAGAGAATTCACACTAAAACTCATTGGCTAAGAATGTACAGAACAGTCTGCTACGGCTGCTGTAATTCTTCAGCTTGGAGTGTAAGACAGCACTCAAAGCACGGGGGATGGGGAATAAATATATATATATGTATATATATACTATGAGTGTACTGAAATGGACTGCTATATATGTACATAGCAGAAAAGCATTCAGAGAAAAAGATTTATACTGAATGAGCACTGTGCAAGGATAATATAAAACGGGATCTGCATATTCTTCAAAATGGTTTTATGGTAGAATGTTTCCAAGGCTGACTTTGTTCTCCCTGCATCCTCATAGAATGATATGTACTGAAATTCAATTCTTGATCAGAAGGAGAACACAATTCAGAAGAAATATATTTTAGTACATTGTACTCCGCCAGCCTAACTTGAATATTGTAATCCTGAGAATTAAAACATGCTACTAGCCAAAATATTAATAGAAGGTAACCGGTTCAGACAATATTGCATGGTCAGGTAGACCAGCTCTACCATGTACTGGTCGTATGACCTTGAGCCTCTCAATCATTGCTCAGGGCCTCAGTTTTCTCATCTGCAAAATAAGGGTAATTATAGTAACTGCCTCCCCTCACAGAACTGTTATTAGGGTCAAATGTATTCATCAGTCTTTTTAAAAAGTTATGTAGCAATAATGTGCCCCAAATAACATGAAATAAGTAAAAGCAAGTATATAAATGTTACTTAAAATAGTTTTAAATAACAACATAGAGGTTGATATGGATATCCAAAAACTTATTTTTGATCAGTTTATTCAATTCTAATTTTTCAGAATTATCAGCGGCGTTTTGCTTTATATTTCTACTTTGGCACACGTCTATGAATACTTCTTTACGATAAATTCATGGACATGGAAGGGCTGTGTCATGGAGTTTGCACACATTTAAGGCTCTTGGAACATACTGCCAAGTTGCTCACTAGCTCATGAATATACACATTTTTCATACTAACGATGAAAATCATTTTTGGCCACTTTTGCCAGTGTTTATGTAAAAAGTCATATCTCTTTTGTCTTCAATTGAATAATTAGTAATACTATAATATTTTTCTCTCAATTGGTCATTTCATTTCCTTTTTATGAGTTGCCCGTTTTTAGAGATGTTTGTCTTATTTCCGTTGGTCTACAAGAGCTATTTATAGGTGAAAATATGAATATATTGCCAATTGGCAATTTTTCCCAGTTTCTCTTTGCCTTTTTAATGGCTTTTTAATACCCAGAAATAGTTGTGTGTGTGTGTGCATGTGTGTGAGCGTGCACATCTGTTTGTACTTAAGGTTCTTACCTCCATTGCTCTTTTTCGCTATGATTTCTCCCATTTTTGTGTGCTTATGATGATCTCCCCACCCAGAACCATGTAAATAATCACCAACATTTTCTTTTAGGAAATGGTTTTGCCCTTTCATTTTTTATCTTTAAATGTCAAATCCATGTGGAACTTACATTGATTATGATGTGAGTCAGGGATCGAACTCTATCTGCTTCCTAATAGTCTTGGTTCTCATTTAATTCTCACATTTTACTAAAGCCACCCAGAGTATTCACTGCATCATTATTTTATTTCTCTCCTGATTTAATGGTGGAAGTAAGGGTGCTGAAAGAACTGTAGTTAGTCAAGTAAATAGCAGGCCACCTCTCCCAGGTGATTTCCACATGTTGCTCAAAGCAAGTAGACTGTATGGACTGAGTCTATCAACATAATACCTCAAAGAACAGCTTGTTTTTGTTCTGGAGGGAGGGTTTGTTTTTTCTTTAGTCTAAAAGGAAATTTTAAGATGAAGTTTATGACTAGGATTAATAAAAACTCTCATCACCTTCAAATCCAAATATAAAATAACTAACTCTATTCCATGATAGCATGAGAGAAAATACTTGAAATGCTTTCTGTCATAGCTATAATTCTGAGAAAAGATGTGCCTTTTATACAAGCCTACTCTGAGGATATGCTATTGAGTATGCACGGGCACACTCTTTGCGTTATGTGTTTGCGTGGTGCCAAAATATTCAGACAGTTTTTTCAGTTCAATTAAATATCCTGATGCCTTAACAATGTAATTCCAGACATCTGGATAACTTAAAATATCTTGGGTCTCAGCATAGGGTCTCATTCACATTTCTCTGATACAGAATAGTTAGAAGGAGGTTGATAAGCTTATGCTGGGCAAAGAAAAAAGATAGTTGCCTGATGATTCTGAAAGTTCTCTCCACAGATATGTTTAAGGCTAAGATAAAGAATATATCCTATAAAAAGTTAGATATCTGAAGTTACACTATCCTAGTCCATTTGGGCTGCTGTAACAAAATACAACAGAATGGGTCGCTTTTAAACAATAGAAATTTATTTCTCACCCCGTCTGGAGGCTGGATGAGATCAGGCTGCCAGCATGGTCATGTGAGTGCCCTCTTTCAGTTTGCAGACTTCTGGTTGTATCCTTGCATGGCAGAAGGGGGTAAGGATCTCTCTGGATCCTCTATTATAAGGCACTAATCCCGTTCATGAGGGTTCCAACCTCAAGATTTAAATACCTCCCAAAGGCAACACCTATTAATACCATCACCTTTTGGGGTTAGGATTTCAACATATGAATTTTGGGGGAACATAAACATTCACACCATAGCACACACTAAAGTATGCAATTGAAAAAAAATCTCATCTAAATTGACAATATTTCAATTCTATTTTCTAAATTTGCTTCTTAACGAGGATAGAAGTAACCTTTTTGAGTTTGTGGGTACCATCTAATTAAAAGCAGCTGGATATCTACTTGGTGACTTTTTTTTGAAGACCATATTAAATTCACAACAACTTTACATTCAATACAAATTACTTGCATTTTTGCCTATCATTATTTCCATAACAGATCTAAATATTTTATAGTTTATATCTAATGGTCATTTACTATTTCTCAAGTGAGCTTCATGCTCACATAGATAAAATAACTTGAAAGATACTATAAAGTGTAACCCCCAAATTCTTTACTCCTTGTGATACCACAGTCAAGGAAATTTCTCCAAGTTGTAGCATCTGTTCTAGAAAGTGTTTCTTCTCATTAAAATCCAAATCTATTATTTGATGAAAATAGTATTTTCACAAATAATCTCACTCTGATTGACTTGCCAGTTCCCTAGCAGAAAGCAAGACCCGCTTGGAATTGGTGAGTGTGTTGTTTTTGATAATAAGGAACATCTGAAAAAGTCAGGAAAATTGGAGGGCAGTTCTTGTCACATGCTGCAGAAGGGAGCTCGGGACAAGCAGAAGTCCTGGACACTGAGAAGAAAAAAAAAGGCCGAGTGATTCTTCCTAACTTGACTTAGACCAGCATGTGCCAGCTCCACATCCACCGGTAGCTAAATCTACCAATGGCTCCCAGACTCATTTCCCTACATGTTGGGGCAGTGGCGTTCAAATATTTTAATTCACATAATAACCTCTTACAATTTTTAAAAATTGATGTGCCTCTGACCCATTTTAAGTTGCTTTTGAAATTTTACAACATGAGTTTAAATAAATTTATTTTTAATTGCTATTTAGAGGGAGAAAATTAGATTTAGTAGGGTAAAATATGATGAAAATTTATTCTAATGGAATAAATATTTCATGTTTTGGTAAAAATAGGTTTGACTACTTTATTAAATAATATACTACAATTTAATTTAAAATAGGTTTAACTACTTTATTAAATAATGTTCACAGAATTTGAGAAAAAGTCAGTAAATATTTTATCAATGGGTTTTAATCTAATGTGTTCTTGCAAAATGTGGTAACCCTGGAAAACATTCCAGCTATATTTTAAAAAATCAACATCATGACCTATACTGCATTGGTTTTTCTGAATTCTGAATATTCTAAGGTAGGGCAAACCTCTCTCTTAACAAACATGAGTAAAAGGGAAGGACAGAAAGCCATGTAGGTTTAAGATATCTTAATTAATCAATAATTGAGGTATCTTTGAAACCAGCATTTCAAATTATGACTATTTTGATGTCCAGGAAGTTTTAATAGCCCAGAACTAACCACCCCAGTACAATTTGGGGAGTATGATGTTTGCCTTTCTTTTCTAAAGTGGAGAAACGGCAATCTGAATACAAATCTATTCTCAGGCAGATCGATTTTTCGAAAAAGCACATATGGAAGTTGAGAATCTCGAAATTAGCACCCTTAAAACCCTCTATGCAGAAGTACCCTGTGAATTGTTTTCCTCAAACTCTCAGATTTATGTGCCTGCTTTCAAGACTCCAGTGTGGGAGTGAACTTGAAAAATTCACAAGGAATGAACTCAGAACAACAGAGTAGACTACAGAGCTAAGCTTACAAGTTTAGTCAAAAGTCAATACCTGAGGACTGAAAGCTAATGAGTTCCTCGAGTGAGACAGAAGAACCCAGCATAGTATATTGAAGACTGAGCTTTCAAGACACCATATTTTCATAAGGAGATGGATGACATAACGGTGGAGAAGATGGATGGAATTTGTTTCCTCCTTGTCTAGCATCTATTCGCTCTTTTCTTATTTTCTCCTGGAGGTGCACCTCTCCCTCTATTCAATGTACTTTCACTGGAGTTAATACTCCCCTAGCTCAGGGAGAAGGCAAGCTATCCAAGTCTTGCCAATCATACCTTTACATGCTTGATACGTGAGCCATCACATGACAATGGTATATTTACTGGGTCTTCTGGAAGAGACTCGTGTTTTTGACCTTTGGATCTTAATCTATAAGCATGTGAATTCAGAACTACTGGCAAGCCTCTTGAAACCATCATTCAACTGGGAAAGTCACACCTAGAAACAAGGAAGGAGAAACTAGTCTGGATTACAACCTGTGAGCTGTGAGCCCTGGATCAAGCTTCACCCATAGCTCCATTTACATCTAGAATGTTCAGTTTTGTTAACAACTAAATTTTTATTCCCCCACTAGATAAATTTGGGATTTGGGCTCTCTGCTACCTGAGACCAACTAAAATTGATACAGAACACGTGTAGACTGTTTTTATTTTCTAGAATTGGGTGCGAAAACCTGTAAGCAGGACATTGTTTTACTTCTTTTAAATCACCCTCTCTGAAATTTTAATAGCTGTCTATGGTGGGCATTGGTGGCCACTTACACCTGTATGCTTCAAATGATCAATGGCTTATCAACATGATTAACTCACTCTCATAGTACCTATTTTCATTAGGTGTATGGATGAATGTGTGTGTGTGTATATATATGTATACGTACACATGTATATATGTTTTTTTGTGTGTGTGAGGAAGATCAGCCCTGAGCTAACATCTGCCAATCCTCCTCTCTTTGCTGAGGAAGACTGGCCCTGGGCTAACATCCATGCCCATCTTCCCCACTTTATATGGGACGCCGCCACAGTATGGCTTGCCAAGAGGTGTGCGCCCAGGATCCCAACTGGCGAACCGCAGGCCACTGCAGCAGAGCGCGCGCACTTAACCTCTTGTGCCACCGGGCCAGCCCCATATATATGTATTAACTTGTGCTTTTTCTGAAGCAACGAACTCAAAATAATAATATATGAAAACTATTAACTAGTAATTGTAAAAAGTGACATATATCTTAGACCAAGTTTTAAAAAATTATGAGCTTTTAAGTACAATTTGGTACTTTGTTACTTACATAGGATTTGCTTAAAATTTTCTGAGTATTAACCATCAAGAATGAGTAAATCAATTCACGGTTATTTCTTTTAATATTAGACGACTCTCATTCCTCAGCTAAGTGCCTCAAAACATTAGAGAAATTTGATATAAAAAACCATTTTGAAAACTTTCATTTGTGCTTTCATCATTTTATGAGTGAAACAGATGATAATATCTGATAATTCTTCCAATTAAATATTCTCATTTTGTAATTTTACTTCACTTATTTCTCTCATTTGCTTCCCTTTTCTTGTAGAAAGCAAAAAAAAAATAGACAATCATACTCACGGTATGTACAAATTGACAGTGCAGGATTTTCTTTTTGGAAAATATGCTCTTTAAAGTCCAAGGCTGGACAATATGATGAAACAAATATATTCACCAAGTTGAGGTTAAAAAAAATTATGATGCTGACTATCAAGATGACAAGAATGAGGAAGACGTCCCTCAGAAGTGGGAAAAGATAATGTATATGATAACGTTAGTGAAACACTGACCTCAATGTATTTTTGTCTCCCTGTATATTTAACCACTTTAAATATACAAATATATCACTAGGCAAAGCCAAAAAGGCTCAGTTTGGGTTCTGATAAGTTCACTAATTTTCCCATTGACAATAAACATTTAGGATTTCTCGAAATTTCTATTTGAAAAAAAAAAAGGAAAACTTTGGTATTAGGGAAAGACAGCCACAGAACCTATGGAAATGCAAAGGAGAAATCTGTTATCATATTTTGCTTTCACAGATTATTAAAATATATTTTACTAAGAACACTATGTCTCAGCTACTGATGTATTCTATCCACAGATTAGGGTCTCCAACCATAGAGCAGACGTCTCTAGAAAAGAGCCTCAGACAAAAAACCAAACGGTTTTAGAGGTGGAAGAGGTCTTAGAGAGCATGACCCAATCTTCTCATTTTACAGTTGAAGAAACTGAAGGCAAAGAGGTTAAGTAACTTATTCAAGGTCACCCTGCTAATTATTAGCAGAGTTAGAAGCCAATAGGTCTCTCTTTTGTTCTTAATTCTGCTTCTGATGAGCTCCATGACATAAACAAATACTGAATGTCTTAGTGCTTTAGCTGCCTCTGTTATAAAATGGAGTTAATACCCCCTGGTTCCGTCATATTTTGTAAGTATATTGTTAGAGTTTGTGTGAGTCCTGAGCAATGTACTTCAGCTTCCGTGAAAAGCAAATTATTTATTACCATTCTATCAGTTAGGATTCTTTGACAACAAGCGATAGAAAACACACACAGCTTACTTAAGCAAACAGTGAATTGACCAGAAGGATACAAGGGGGCTCGGAGATTGAAAGGGGATATTAAATAACCTGCATGGCATGGATGAGAATGAGGGTGCTAGAGAGGGTATGGGAACAGCTCCAACGGGAACAGCTCCACAGTGTTACCTAGTACTGGTGCTGGAATGACTCTCCCCCAGCTATTCCTTCTATCAGTGTGGCCCTCTACTGGGGATCCAAAATTGTGGAAGGGAGAATTGATTGGCTCAGATTGGATCACAAATGTACCCCCTTTGCCCCAACAAAGCAGTGAGAGAGATCTATCACAACGAGCCTCCCAAGTCCTGTCAGCTTCCTCAGCAAGAGGAAAGGGCACCTCAACTACTGGCCTTCCAAGATGACACACAAGGAGGGAAGGGTAAGTCCTCCAAAGGAAACGAGATGCTATTAGCAAGAGGAAATCATGTACTGACTAACCAAAAAATAACAAATGTCTACTGCAACCACCGTATTTAAGTTGACTGATGAATTTTGCATTTGATGATATAGCCCTAAAATTAAAACTATAAACTTAGGCCATGTGTACCTGATATAAAAAAGCAACCTGGTATTGTTCTGATGACCAATTCAGAACACTCAACAAATCAATCAAGTTTGCCACATAAGAAAGCCAGAGTCAGTGAATGAACTTTTTTTTTTTTAATTATTTATTTATTTATTATTTATTTATTCCCCCAAAACCCCAGCAGATAGTTGTAGGTCATAGCTGCACATCCTTCTAGTTGCCGTATGTGGGATGCGGCCTCAGCATGGCCGGAGAAGCAGTGTGTTGGTGTGCGCCCGGGATCGAACCCCGGGCCGCCAGCAGCGGAGCGCGCGCACTTAACCGCTAAGCCACTGGGGCCGGCCCCAGTGAATGAACTTTTAAATGGTCAATTTGCTGATTATGTAGGCACTACCTGCTTCATGATTCTTTTAATACAGCTACCAATGTTAGCTAGGATTTAAGAGAAAAAGAAAAAATGTTCCTATTTGGATTAAGATCTAGATGGTAAACTCAGCACCTGTTGATCAAGAAGCCAATACAATCTGATATCCCAGAAACGTAATTGGACGTAGCATATCCATATCTCAAAGTGCCTCCTAGACCTGGAAGATGTAGGATGGTGAATCAATTCCTCCATATTAGGTTTGGATAGCTGGTTTTTCTAGGGCTGTGGCAGCTATCATTTTATTAGAAGACTGAGGATCTTACACAAAATCTTCTTTCCTATCTCTGGTTATATTTCTTCACCTTCAGGGGAAAAAAAGATATTTCTAAAAATATTAATGACTGTGAATGTATTTTTCTTAAAAATATGTATGCACAAATTTGAAAATCCTAAACTAAGTGATAGATAAAAGGGAGGGTCAAAGGTATATTTATCTTTAAATGTCACGTAAGG
Source organism: Ceratotherium simum simum (assembly GCF_057802395.1). Taxonomy (NCBI): domain Eukaryota; kingdom Metazoa; phylum Chordata; class Mammalia; order Perissodactyla; family Rhinocerotidae; genus Ceratotherium; species Ceratotherium simum. Next base: position 18,919,395 of record NC_141913.1, read on the forward strand.
TTTCCTTCACTATTTGTCTCCAGCTCACTTCCAAATCCCACTATACTTGGGCCACAGTCCATTTCAAGGGCAGCATGATCTTTTAAAACAAACAAGATCATGTTACTCCTCCACATGAAATTCTTCCCTGGCTTCTCATAACCTTCAGATCAGCGTGAAACGTCCTTCTCGTCAAAGCATCCAGAGCCCTTCAGGGTCAGCTCTCTGCCGGCCTCCCCTCCTCACCTGTAATGGCCACTGTAATGTGCTCTACAATCAGCCACGCACAACTATTGGACGTTTTCAAAGCTTGTCACAATCTCACTTATGCTTCCTCTACCTGGAACTCCGTTTATTATCTATCCCTCCTTCCTGTCTCCACTTCAGTTACTTCTCCGCAACCCAAATCCCTTCTTTGATTAACTTTGTTCATTACAGAATTTTCAGCTCAGTTGTCTTCCCCTCCAGAAACTTTTTCTGAACCTCCCAGTACTGAGTGGGAGACCCTGGGTATGTCCTCCTAATAATGCCCTCTGCATGGCAACCATCAACATAGCTCTCACAACCCTGCACTGTCTCATGTATTTATGAATCTAGCTCCTTCATTACACTGTGAGCTCCTTGAACAACAAGGAGTGTGTCTTATTCCTCTTTGAACTTCCAGTATCTGACACAGTATCTGGCACACACTATGTGATAAATACATGTTTATTGAAGACAACAGAATCACTATAATATGGCTAAGGAGGCATCATTATTATGCCTGTCCTCAACTTCTGCCACGACTGGAAGTAGGTATTATCATCCTTCTATTATCCCCATGCTGAGAAAAGGATAACTACATCTTGTGTGCTTAAAGAAAAATTACAAGGGGGTGTTCTGCCATCTTTGCATACAAAATTAGGTTTGAGTGCAGTTTTCTAGTTATCTGGCCTCCTACCTGGAAGGGGTGATGACTCTAAGCTTTTCATTCGGTGTGAAAACCTCAGAAGACTTATTTCACAGGCAGTCAGGGGATGATTTGAAAAGCATTGGCTTGGATTCTTATAAAGGCTATTTTATAGAGGAACTGGAGGGTGCAAAAACAGAGAGCCTGGCCTGCTCATTGTGATTTGATGTGATGGCTTCCAAGTGAAAAGCAAAGAGCAGCTGCTGGGGCAGGCAGAGCCTGGTACTTTTCAGCAGCATAGAAGCTGTGGCCCCTTGTGCGCTAAGGGCTTCAAAAGAACACCTGTAAAGGAGCACCATTCTTGTGATACATGCAAATGGATGAGAAGTGGGAACTGACGGACTAGAACAGAAGGGATGAGCTGTATTGCAATGTTAGTATCCTTTATATTAGCATTTAAATCGATTTTATCTTTCTCGGATTTACTGACCAGCATTGGTAAGGTTGAAGAAAGATGAGGTTAGCTGAATACTCAGGTTTTTGGGTCTTGGCTGGTATGACCACCAGCATCCCTGTTGGGGCTGGGGGTGATGTGCTCGCATTTTACACAAGAGATTTTCTCCATTCTAGTCATAAGCAGCTGGTCCAGAGCGTCACACAGTATAAACTATTTTTAAAAGCTGGCATCATTTGGATTTTCCACCCATAGCAAATTTGAAAAGTTGGCATTTATATTCCTAAAAGTATCCATCTCTAATGAAAACAATGTCAGAGCCTTAAGCACTTTGGCATCTTCCAGACACACTATAAATATACAGGATCTATTTTATCATGTACAGTATGTTTGAGCACAAGGATAAAGAACAAGCACCAGGGAAAATGGTTTGAGGCAATCCTTTCAACACATTTTCCTTGGCCATTTCAAACGACTCCCCAGTCCTTGAACTCCTTCGTGATCATTTTAATAGCAACAAGAACCATTTGGTAACGGGCCTGGTCTGCAGGTTGCGTTTGGCTTTAGCTGATATAAAATCTACTATCTTTTGTTACTAAGGAGACAGCATTCTAGCCTATTATAAAGAGGTTTAAAGCTTTCCTAGCACCATATCACTAAAACTTCAGAATGTGCTAAGTATTTCTGCATGGGATTTTTTTTAACCACCTATCGAACTTCTGATGTTCTTATATTCTTGACTGTTGACTTGATAACAGAAATTTTGTGCTGAAACCTTGGTCAACCAGAAGCATCTGTCAGGACTAGGGAAATACAGATGGAGCTCCAGATGAACACTGCTTCATCTGCTCACCGAGTAGGCTCCATCCTACTGCCACTCACTTCATTATCCACTTGGCTGATTTCTGGAACAAGAGAAAACAGGGCAAGACTCCTGGGGGTAGACACATACTTATGAAAATAATTTTAGCCTCACCTCTGATCTTTCCTCCCCTTTTTGAAACTTCAGAGAGAGCTGAGCAGGCTGGTGATAGTCTACGCTGGATGGTTGCCATTTATAAATAGCATTGCAAGAACACTACCCAGAGTTCTTTTGATTTGCCAGCATCTATCAATTGGATACAATTATCAGACAGATAATGGAGTTGCTACTTGGAGGATGTCGCTTTATATAACAGACAAGGTTGAGTTTGTCCAGGATATATTTATTGGCTGAGTGACAGCTCAGTATGCACTGGATCAAGGTGTGGCACTGCTGGCGGATGCCATGGAGAACTCAGCTGAAACAAATTGTCACATCGTGTGTCGCCATGGAAGCAGCATCTTGACTGAGCGGTACCTGTAAAAATGAAATGTTTAACGATGAATAATTTTGTTTGAAGCTCTTCTTACTCCACATTTCCATGGAAAATGAAACCACGGGAGGCATGAAAATCTCTAAAGGGCCTTTATACATAGATTAATGTGGTAATTCTCTCATTACTATGTTCTGAAGAAGAGCTTCTTACACCAGGCCCTGTGCTTTGCCTTCAGTTCTAACATGGTTTTGCATTAAGTGTTTTAATAAAATGTGAAATTAAATGATCGTCCCTGGTGATATTCAGCTTTTGGTTGAGGTAAGGAGAAATTTAACTTCTACATGACATGAAAACCAAAGAGATTATTTTGCCCCCAATGAAGAGATCATTGGTCAAATGACATGGTTTCCCATGGGTCTGCACCTCTCCATTAATTGGGAGTTTGGTATTACTCTCTCTTGCACCTTTGAGAATTATAAATAATGTAACCAATTTACAGCTATGGAATATGTATGCTGTCAGAATCTAGCCAGTTTAATTTATTCTTTTTTGTACTTTTAACCATGTATTAGGGAAAGCAATTATTGATAGTGATAGTTTATGCCATTTTTAACTACCTGAGCTTCTTTCTTTTGTAACACTAACAGGAGAGAAATAGAAGCTTCCTGAGCAGCATTGATCTGTTGACTGGTGGACACATTAGTAAAAAAAAAACATGAACAAATGGAATATGATTCTTTCATAGAGAAAATGATGAAACATCTTTTCATTCGACTCATTCTAAAATAATGAAACAGCCCTTCAAAACTGTTGAGGTTTTTGTTTGTTTTTAAAGCAAGTGGCATTGATTAAGAGCAGAAAGCCTTCCCACTAATGATGTCAGGGAAGGCTACAGCAAGAGTTTTTGCAAATTGATTGTTCTCGTTGGATATTAATACTCCAATTCTTCCTTAAAGAGACAAAGTAATGCTGAGATTGATAAACCTAAAAGACAACCGCTACATGTTAAATGCATTAATTCTTTAACAGAGTCCCATCATTTTTGCATCCCAATGCTTACACAGCAGAAGGCTCAGCACTGACACCAATTACTGGAAGTGATAGTTTAGAACATGGGCTCAGAACTGAGACTTCCTGGGTTTGAATCCTGGTTCTGCCCCTTCTTACCTTGGGCACGTTTCTTAACTTTCCTCCAGCTTAGTTTACTTATCTATAAATTGATCTTACAAATTTCATATTCCCATATGAAGATGGAATGAGATACTACTGATAAAGCACTTAGAATAGAGCTTGGAACATGGGAGACACTCAATAAATGTTAGTTGTTGCCAGACATAGAACTCTAAGTCCTCCCATAGACTCATAAACTCCACTCTTCCCAACTTCAATTTCATGACATGTCATAACCATGACTTAACTGGATGATGGTGCCATTCCCCTAACTAACACATATTTCTAATAAAAGAAGACCCGAGGGGCTGGTCTGGTTGCACAGTGGCTAAGTTCGCACTCTCCGCTTCAGCGGCCTGGGGTTCACAGGTTCAGATCCCAGGTGCGGACATACACATCGCTCATCAAGCCATGCTGTGGCAGCGTCCCACATACAAAATAGAGGAAGATTGGCACAGATGTTAGCTCAGGGACAATCTTCCTCGCCAAAAAATAAAAGATCTGCAAGTTGCCACACTGAGCTCACCATTTTTGAAAATGTCATAGAGTCCAATGTGTGTGACAAACACAATCTCATTAGCCATGTCTCTCTGGGACTCAATGACTTTCTTCATTTTAGCAGAATCAGAAGAGTCTGATCTTGTGGAGTTTAAGCCAAGACGTAATAACGTTAGTGAAATCACTCCCTGTGGTAGATTTCAAGTAAAGGTGCTCAATTTGCATCCTGTAGGTGAGAGTAAAGAAAATAATGATGGAAAATGCAAATAATTCTCTGTGGTTGTAACAAAATCACTTGTTCTTGTCTCCGTTCCTTTCTCCTGGCTACAACATTATACAGTGACTTGCACAATGTTCTCAAGAGCTCTTTGTAAAGTAAGCTAATAAATACAAAGTGTAGTTCTGCACAAAATGCAGCACTTATGGCTATGTTGTTTTCGCTGTGAGTTTAAAATCAAGGTCAATCCTCTGGCATACACACACACATAAATTCTACACATTATATGCCGAATACATATACCAATTGATCATTGGGCAAAGAAATTGGAATCTGTTGATCACAAAATCAGATGAGAATCTAGAATTCATCTAAAACAACATCCACAGTTCACATATTTAAAAATGAACACTCGACATCTAAGATTGCTGCATTATTGACTCAAGGTCACAAAATAGATTAGAGGCAGGCTAGAAGGAAAATCTAGACTCTGTCCAGACCTCCTTCCACCACATCATCCACCACATCATCCTGCCTCTGTTGGTAACATTACTCTGAACTTGTTTTCAATTATTCAGATTAAATGCTGAATAAAATATTGTTAGAATCTGAGAAAATACCCAATCTTTATTTCTTGACCCAACATGCCAGAGTAAGGTCAGACTGTTAATCTTGTATTATTTCTTGATTCAAAAATTGACACACAATTTAGTTCTTTCCAGAAGGATAAATAGGTTTCTCTCATGTTAAAAGATATTTACACCAGAGTCTTAAAAAAAATACTGAGTAGCAACAAAATAAATCAACGAAAGTTCAAGTTACCTTTCAAATATCAATCATTTGTTGACAAGTCAGTCCCTTTCACATTACAAATTGCTAAGAACTGTCTAGCTGGTAGCAATTGCTAATGTTTTAAATGCAAGTCTTCTGTGAAACCATTGCTTCTGCTAAAGGAATAGTTTATTTGCTGCAAGAGGTAGGCTCTTAATTTTATGTGTGTTATTTTCAATTTTCATAGACTATAATCACATCATTCCTGATACTCCCTTCTATCGCAAATTTGCTTTTAATCATGGTAACTTCTGCCCATTGGAAAAGGGAGAGTGCTTTGGCTAAAAACCCACTGCTGCCACCTAGTGTTACTGGATAAGCACTGCCTCGACTTGATCCCTTGCCTTTGTGTCAGAGACACCATCCTTTGTATTGAGAGAGAGACAGAGAGAGAGAGAAAAAGAGAGATCAATTACTTTAGCAATGATCTTAGTAATTAATTATTTAGGAAACTTTCGTCTCTTTCTATTGACTCTTTTATATTTGAATAGTCTGGGTTCCAGACATGCTTCTTTAATATGCTTGGCATTTGAATTCTTTGAATGCTTTAAATTGATGAATGCTAAAGACAATGTGGTAGCTTAAGGCAATCATCCATATTGATGAAGTTCACTATAAATAGATATATGTTGCAATAACCCATGTGTAAAAATAACATGTCTATTTACTCTATTCCTATCAATTCCAAACCCCATAAAGATATTGTTGTCAATAGCTGAGCCAAAGATATCAGAAGAAACCCACAGACCACCAAGTCATTTTGCATTGCAGGGCAAAGACAAACTCAGGAAAGAAACCCACTATTGTATTCCAAATGAATTAATCAGACAAAATACAATAATTTCCTTGTATGAGATATTATTTTGTTGAATAGGAACTACCTATCCAAGGGTCTAAAATAATGAGATTTAAATGACTTTAAAGATTCATATCCATTTTATGGGGGTGTTTATGTGCCATTCAATAGAAGCTATTCAGGGGATGCGTTGTTAGAAACATGAAAGTCTTGGTTCCCTGGTAAAGAGCAAGCTAGAGTGGCAACTGTGAGGACATCATGAGAAGTAAGCATCAGGAGCGGGAGGATATTGTGATTACCTCTTGCCCTGCCGAGGTAGAGCAGATGTGTGTCCAGAGATCTGGGAAGCCTCTCTGGGAGGGAGCCTGGTAGAGAGGAGAGCTCTGTCTCAGACACAGAGGAAACACAAGGTAGTGGCAAGAGCACAGGACTGAAGGTCTTTAGATGAGGATTTTTCCATTAATCTGATGTGGATTTTTAAGCCATAATGTAACCTTGTTGGGTCTTTCCTTCTCTTATTTGTTTCCACAGACCACACCTTCACCATACGAAATCAGGAAAGTTTCCCTTGTTGATGCAACTAAATAGATCTCTGGGACATTCTCTTGCGAAAATACAAACAGAATGAGCTATTCCTTGGTTCCTTCAGCTTTGAGATATATACAAAGAAATGAATCCCCAAATCTCAGTGGCTTACCCCATAATAAAAATTGATCTCTCATTTATATAATAGTTAAACATGAATATTCGGTAGGCAGTCTTCCATGCTGAGATGTGAGGACCCAGGGCCCCTCTACCTTGTGGTACCTCCATCCGCGAAGACCTTGGAGATATTCATTCCAGCCAGGGGATGGAGAATCAGCAAGTGTGGAGAATTGTGCAAGATGTTTATATGACCAGACCTGAAATTGCTTTATGTCACTGACACCCTCATTCCACGGGACAGAATTCAGGCACATGGCCACACATATACTTCATATGCTGGGAAATATTGCCTAGATTTGTGCTTAGGAAGTAGAGGAAACAGATTTTGATGAATATATAACAAAATGATGAATATATGACATACACATCTCCCAGATACCATATATTTGTCAAATGCAGGGGTCAGCAAACTAAGGCCCATGCTCAAATTGAGCATACCACTTGTTTTTTTATAGCCCATGAGCTAAGAATCATTATTACATTTTTAAATGGTTGGAAGAATATAAGAGAGAGAGAATATGCAACAGACACCATTTATGGCTTGCAAAGCTTTAAATATTTACTATCTGGGTCTTTTACAAATAATAATTGCCAACTCCTGGTTTATCTGCATCATTTAGTGTCTTGGAAAGAAACAGATGTCATCCTCAAAAGAGGATTTAATGAAGGGACTTGTATTAGTTTTCCGTTGCTGCAGAACAAATTACCACAAATTTAGTGGCTTAAAGCAACACACATGTATTATGTCATAGTTTCTGTGGTTCAGGAGTCTGAGCACAGCTTACCTCAGTCCTCTGCTCAAAGTCTCAGCAGTTTACAATCCAGGTGTTGGCTGGGGCTCTGGTCTCATCAGATGCTTGACTGGGGAACGAGTCCTTTCCAAGTGCCCTCAGGTTGTTGGTAGAATTCGTCTCCTTATGGTTTTAGGACTGAGGTCCCCTTTTTCATGTTGACCAGAGGCTGCTCTCAGTTTCTAAAGGCCATCTACAGTTCTCTGCCCTATAACCCTCTCAACGGGCAGTTCACAGTATGACTTCTTTTTCAAGGTCAGTAGACCCTCACATAATACAACCTAATAGGGATGACATCCCATCACCTTTGCCATATTCTATTAGTTAGAAACAAACCACAGATTCTACCTCTGCTCAAGGAAAGGGGATTACACACAAGCATGAGCCATTTGGTGGAGGAGGGGTGTCATCCTAGGGTGTGTCAGCCACAAGACTACTGACAAAGGCTTAGCAGAGTGGAGGGAAACCCACAGGGATGGAGAAATCCTAGGCTATGGAAAGTCACTGCCACCCCTACACCTGAAGGGAAAGGAGAGGAGCAGTTACCAGCACTGGGTGAGACTTCTAGTCATCAGAGCAGACCACCACAATGGGATCCATGAACTTCAGTGAGGAATGCAGCCTCTGCCAGCCCATGGTCTAGCAGGAGGATTGGGGAATATATACCAGAGCTTTTCTTTCTTCCAGTTCTCTGTCTGCTGCCTGACCCGCCCCCAGCTAATCCAACAGAAAGGCAGAGGGCAATGAAGACTGACTGATGCAATCCACAGAAATCAGCCTCCAAGGGCAGAGAGCAAGGTGGAGATAGGTGAGAATGGATCTAGAGGGACAAATAAAAGCTATTCCAAATATCTGGCTTTTGACTTTCTCAACTGTCAAGGGAAACAGCAAATATCTTTCAGATCAAATGATAAGTCTAATATTTATCTATATCAGAAACAAGAATGACCAGAATCTCTAGCCATTCAGAAAACCACTAAGATTATTCAAAATCATCTGAAGAGCCAACATGTCTTGGCTTTCCTCAGAGGTTAAGCTGATCTCAGAAAACACTGATGTTTACCCACCTCCTAGAAAGGAAAACGCAGCAGCAAATATTCCTCTAACAAGTGATACAGTTGGAGAATGTTCTTTATGGAAAAGATGAATACAGCTCCACCCAACACCGGGAGCAGGTGACACCTGCTAGTATTTTGCATTTGAATCTCCAGCTTAGTGTCTGTTTTAAGTGAATTATGAGCTTTTCTCCCAGTGAGTCAGGCCTGCTATAGAAACAGGCATGCTCCATCTGGGAAAAAGTGGTATTTAAAAATCTAGACTTTCAGTACGCAAATTTCTAAATGGTAGAGCCATTTCACTACTGGGTCTGCTTCGCCAGCCAGCTGACTAACTACATCAATTGCAGCTAGGAGAAGACGTCTTTACAAAGCAGGAGCGTATTGGATCTGGAACTGCTAATGGATAATTAAGGAGAGAAAGGCAAAAGAATTAAGACACGTCATTCTTTGCCATGTTTCTGGGTGTTTTTGTTTTGTTTTCAGCATATAAAAGAATAGGTGGTGATCATCCAAAAGTGAGTTTGGAACTAATATCATTCTTAAATAATACATTCATAGAATTTAGATGTTTTGTATGTAATGATGCCAAAAGCACTAGAGATGCAGAAAGTGAGAACAGATTTCAGAAACGGATTTGAGCAGAAATCTACTGCTAATCAAATTTGAGTAAACTCTTTGGTTAATGTAAGAGGCTTTCCTTCATATCATTTTCTCCCACACCCTAGCCCCCAATAAGATATTGCTGCCTAATTGAAAAGTTTTCTAATTAGACGTTAGGTAAAACTAATTTTAAAGAACTTATTAGCTAAATGTGATAACATGGCAGACTTTCTACAGCAACTTTATTGGTTCTCTATAAATAGAAAATTAATTAATAATGAAGACAATCAAGTAGTAACCATACCAGAGTGTGAAAGGTAATATTGTTTTAAATTTCTATTAACTATCAGTTCATTACAATAAATTACAATGGCCATGGAAGGTTCATCTGAATACCAAATTCAACCATGATTGTTGCTACTGGAATCAGATACCATATGAGCTCATAGTGATGAGATATTTTAAAGTCTTAACATAAAACATGTAGCCTGAAAAACTGTCAGCAGCAAAGTTTTGCTATTTTCCTGGGCTATAAAAACACCTACTTAAAAATGGGACTCTTTAGGAATTGGGTATAAAGGAATATTTTTAACTATTTTTCTATTTTTTGAATTTTTTATATCAAATACTACTTTTATAATACAAAAGTAATATTCATGAAAAAAATTAAACTGGTATAAAGTAGATAAAATGTAGCCAGAAACATTTTTTATACCAGCAAAATATAATGAAGAATTTTATGTTTCTGAAGGGGGGTGAATGGTGGATATGGGAGAAGGAAGATTGTTTTAATTATCTTATTCAAGAGATGCTTACAAAATTTCTTACTGTCAAATTCACTTCAATGTTGTAGAGCCTATATAGGATTACATAATATAGTGTTCAGTGGAATTCAGTAGTTATCCATTTAATTAGGCCATCAATTGGAAGATTTAAGAAAATATCACATAGGGCGTGCATTTTCTTAAGTAAAACTAGTATTTATATTGATAAATTTTCCCTTACAGTAGTTGATTCTCACTTTATATTGAACAAGATAGAACCAGAACAAGTGTCATGGACTTAAAATATCAAACCTCAATAGTTTCCCCTGCTCTTTCTCTCCATATACGTAACAGAGTCCAGGCCCCTTATGCAGAGAAGTTAGCCCCTTCCTGACTCTGTTTTTTATATCTCAGACTTAACTCCCACCTCTCCCTGAATACTTTTCATGATCGACATATGGAACTGGGTGCTATGGCTTTGTCTTCCATATTTCTCTATCCGCACGTCTTTGTGCATGCCATTTTCTCGATTTGGAATGCCCCTCCATTTTTTTTCAGTCATGTAAACTCTCATCTTGTAGCGTAAACACACCTCCTTCTGTAAACCCTGCTTGTCATACTCATGCAAAAACTAGTTCTTCCTGAGGGCCCACAACACTTTGTAAATATCATAGCATTATTTAAACTGGATCGCAATTATTTGTTCAGACGCCCATCTCCATCACTGAAATGTGAGGTAGGTTATTCTTCCTTATACCTACCCACTATTAGCACGGTGGCACAATGATTAAATAAAAGGTTGAATATTAAAGTTGCCCTACTGAGAATCAATAGTCTGTTTTATATAGTGCAGGAAAGAATAAGGATTCAAAAGTTTACGTAGCAGTCATCTGTAATACAGGGCAATATTAAGAGCAAATAACAGGAACTAATGCATCCTCGACCTGAGAATATATGCCCATTTCTAATATCCTCGATTTACATTTTTGCAGGCGTAGCTTTAGTTTTTCTAGACACCTCTGCTAAACTTTAAACATATTAAGAGGAATGCCATAACCAGATGAGATTAACAGAGAAGAGAAGTGAAGTTCATAAGTTTATTCTGGGAGAAAATATGATAGAAAGAACCCAGACCCACTGGAAATCTCTGATATCGCACAGGAGAATTGAATCTTTACTTTCTTGGTTTTCAGAAACCACGCTGAGCCCACACAAAGCATGATGTAGCATTTTCTGTGTGCCAGTAGAGGGCAGCACACACTTCATTAACTAGGAGAGCAGGTTGTGCTGAATTCCTGCTTCAGCAGCCAGAGCTTGGAATAAGAATTCTAGCAACAAAGATCCCAGATTCTTCCACCTTAACCAAAAGTTCCTGAAAAAATTTTATTCTGTAAAGATTTTTGTCTTAATATCATTTCGTCAGCTTCTACCACATATTTCAAACTGTGATTGTATTTATGCCGTGAGGGACGGTGTGGCAAAGTAGAAAGAATATAAGCTGCGAAACTAGACAGAATAGGTTTCTACATCTGGAATCCACCACTTACTAGCTGTGTGGTTTGATAAGGTTAGTTGATCTTTCCAAACTTCCTTTTTCTCATGCTTAAAACACAGATAATAAGATCTACTTCATGGAGTTAATGTGAGATCAAATAAAAATATTGACATCAGCTTGATGTTTTGTAGTTGTCTTCCCCCACTTCTCTGTTTCTTTCTCTTATGGAAAAACAAATATCTACAACATGTCTATAATATGCAAGCACCTTGCAAAGTGACATGTCAGAACCAAAAATTGCCCAGCCAGAATTAGCATTGGATAAATTTGCCCAGTGAGCCAAATTTCTCTGCCAGGAGCTCTGGCAGAAAGCACTAAAACATTAGGAATACTACTACTAATAATGTAAAGTTTCTTGAAAATAATAAACATATTACACACTGTGGATTTATGGAAATATGGAAGACAAAGCCACTTAATAATGTGCAATACACAGCTGCAATTCTCAGGATCTGGTAGGAACTCAAGAGATGTTAGTCCTCACTCACAATAGCCAAGGCCTGGAAACAACTTAAGTGTCCATCAATGGATGAATGGATAAAGAAAAGTTGGTATATATGTACAATGGAATATTATTCAGCCATAAAAAAGAAGGAAATCCTGCCATTTGTGACAACATGGATGAAACGAGGGCATTACGCTAAGTGAAGGTGTTCAAAGAGTACAAACTTCTAGTTATTAGATGAATAAGTTCTGTGGATCTGATGTACAGCATGGTGGTTATAGTTAACCATACTGTATTGTGTACTTGAAAGTTGCTAAGAGAGTAGATCTTAAGAGTTCTTGCTACAGACACACACAAAATGGGAACTATGTGAGGTGATGGATGTGTTAGCTAACCTCATTGTGGTAATCATAATATGTTTTGCAATATATGCATATATCAAATCATCACGTTGTACACCTTAAACTTACACAATGTTATATGTCAATTACATCTCAATAAAGCTGGGGAATAAAAGATGTTAGTCCTCACCTTCCACAAATACATACATCCCTCAAGATGCTATTTAATATTATCTATCTTATTATGTTTTCCATTTAAAAAAATATTTGATCTCCAGTTTTAACATAATAATATTTTATATACATGAAATTAAAGTATATTCTAATTTCTCAATCTTGTCCTAGTCTCATAGATTTTATTACTCAAAATATTTGTCATTGGATTTTATTTTGCTTTTAAGTTAGAGTCCAACTTTATTCTTAGTGTTTTAATACAGTTCTGCCTGGTATTGGAAATATGTCTTTTAATATGTTATATTGTCTTAATAGATTTTCTAGAATAAGCTCCCCTTGGTTAGGATGTATTATTTTCAAAGTAGTAGTGATGACTTCTGTTTGCTATTATTTTATTTATGATTTGTGCATTGGTAATCATAATTGAGATTGCTTGGTTGTTTTCCTTTTTCATCATATTTGTTAAGTTTGGGTATCAACGTTATACTTCATTATAAAGTGAACTTGGAAGATTATCCTTTTTCTACTCTCTAAAATTGTTTAAATGGCTTTGAGATTACCTGATGTTGAAGTTTTAGCAGAGTTTCCCTGGGAAACTGAGTATGATCATTTTATGCCAGGTTGCTCCTTGATAACTCTATCTCTTTTATTAAAATTAGTCTGTTTAGGGGCCGCCCCCTGGCATAGTAGTTAAGTGCGTGAGCTCCGCTGCTGGCAACCCGGGTTCAGATCCCGGGCGGGCACTGACGCACCGCTTGTCAGGTCATGCTGTGGCAGCGTCCCACATAAAATGGAGGCAGATGGGCACGGATATTAGCTCAGGGCCAGCCTTCCTCAGCAAAAAGAGGAGGATTAGCGTGGATGTTAGCTCAGGGCTGATCTTCCTCACAAAAAAATATATATATATAAAATTAATCTGTTTAGGCTTTCTATCTCTTTTGGAGTCATTTTTGGTAAACAAATTTTTACAAAGTTATTCAGTTATCCAGGTTTTCAAATTTAATTTCATGTAATGCTCAAAACTATATGCAATGATTATTTTTTATCTTCTCACTTAACGTTTTTTCTCTTTGCCAATTTTGTTTTGTGTATTTGTGCTTCTGCTATCCCTCCCTTTTTTAATTAGGCCAGTTAGGAATTTATCTTTTTGTTTATTGTTTCAAAGCACCAGCTTTTTATTTATTTGTTATTTATGTTACTGTTTTCTTATCCATTAATTTTTCACTTTATCTTTATTAACGCCTCCTTTGGCTTTCTTTTGGTTTACTTTTCACTTTGCTTTCTAGCTTTTTGAGTTACGTTTAATTCATTTGTTTTTGTTTTTAGCATTGTTATTGATATATATATTTAATAATATAAATTTTACTCTGAGCACCACTTCTGCAATAGAGGATAGAATCTGATGTGTTGAGTTTTTATTATTTTCAGGGAACTTTACAGTTTTGATTTTATTTCCCCTTTGATTCAAATCTCCAACTCTCCTTTGAATATTGTATTTAAAAAAATTCTAGCTGTAAGAGCCTTTTTGTTCATGACTTTGTTTTATTGCAATGTGGTATGAGAATTGTGTTTATATTCCTTATATATTTTAGAATTATGAGTCTTTCTCTGAGGTCTAATATGTACTCAATTTATGTGATATTACCATGTTCTTTGGTAAGATAAGGTGTGTACTCTATTACTGAGGTGTAGAATTGCACGTGGAGACGAAGACCTACCCTGTGATTTTGTTGTTATTTCTTCTCCAGCCTTGCTTATTTTTTCTTAACTTGATCTGGTCTTAGATTATGAGACATATAGTAAAGTATGTTATATTTAGTGTTGGTTTTGTCTATTTTTCCTCGAATCTCTTGTAGATTTTCATTTGTAAAAGTCATTGCTGAGTGTTTGGGTGCATAAATATAATAACTACTATATGTTTTTATAAATTATAGTCTTTACCATGATAATATTTGTTCCTTTTCTATTTAAGTTTTTTGGCCTGAATTCTACCTTGCTCAATATCAGTATTGCAATCCTTCTTTCTTTTTATTTGTATTTGCCTTTTTTAAAAAAATTCTTCTGAATTCCGTTGGTTTATGTGAGTTACTTGTATACAGAAGAGAATTTAATTTTGTTTTACTAACCAATCAGAAAATCTTCATCTTTCAATGGGTGAGTTACACACATCTGCATTTATTGTTATGATCAATATGTTTGGTGTTAATTCTGACCTATGATCCGTTTTATTTATTTAATTTTTCTTTTTTTAATATTTATTTTGCAATTTTGGAAGGTTTGCATTTCTTTTCTGATGGCTATCTTTATACCAGATCCTTTTAAAATACTCCTGGTCCTCTCATTTGTAGATGGTGACTGTTGGTTCCTTTCTGTGAGCAAAATTTAAACTACTTAGTAATCTCTTTTTTCATCTTCCTCTTCTTGCTTAGCATACAACTTAAGGTAACAACATTTTATACCCAGGTAATACCTATAAGGCAATCAGTGAGTATATTCTACTTTTCATATTCTCTCCCCTTTCCTCCCATTTAAAACTACACACTACTCTACTTCTATTATCAATATTTTAACTTGAAGCAAGTGTCAAATATCTTCCAGGCATTTCTCAGTTGTCTAAAGCACATCCTCTAACAGGGAGAATGCCTTCTCTGGATCAAAGTCAAGCTCTCAGGAAGAAAAAAATAGAGATGGAAGGAGACCCTCATCCGGTTTATTGGTGACCCACGGCAAAGTTTGTCCACGTAGATGCCAGTCGAGTGAGAAGCACAAACTCACCAGTCTGTGAGGTTGGCTCTAACAACAGACTTACAGGGCCTATGCCGGTGTTCCACCATATGATTCTTTTTCTTATGACAAAAAGTACTTTTAGACAGCACAACATAAAACAGCAACAAAAGGACAGCAAAAAGGGATGAAAATGCCTGATTCCACCAAGGATACTAAACAAGTGGGAACCAAAACAAAACCTGGGTACTAAACAGAATAAATAGCTGAGAAATTCAAAGCAAAGACAGCAGAGTTCAGATCCACTGCTGACTCACCGTGTCAGCGCAGATTCAACAAGCTGTGAGGAGCTGGACATAAGCGGCATCTTTATCTTCTCTGGTAGCACCTGGTCAAAGCGTGGGGTCCACAGCAATGGCCAGGGCATACCATGTCTCAGTGGGATGTCCATGAGAATTGTGAAAATAACTGAAGTCACCCACCCAAGTGAGAACAAGAAGAGGCTCCTTATTCAGATCTTTCTATAGCAAGGGGGTCAGTCACCATCACTTGTGTTTGGCAGAAACTCAAAGGCAGGCAGAGGAGTGGGAAAACTTTCTAGTGGAAGAATGGGTGGCCTCAAGTGTGCCCTGATTGGAGGCTGTAAGCATGGAGACACTGCAGCTGGGCTAAATAGAAGTGGAACATCCTATGTGATGGTTAGAGGTACATATTTGGCTTTTTCTGATGAGTCCTAAGTTGGGAGATAGGGCAAAAATTAGGGGAGCTGTCAGTTACTAATCACGTCCTACCCATTTTGGACCAATTGTCACATGGTTATGTTTGGCCTCCTGGACTTGTTTCTAAGAGAGCAGTCTGAGTTCTTGGATTGGTTACTATAGACAGTAGGTTGGTTTTTGGGGCTGGTTGCTGCAGGTTGTGGGTCAGTTTTATTTTTATATATCGTTTGGCCATGGTCCCTTTGTATATTTAGTTTCTCACTATGAGAGAAATAAAAACTAGGCCAGTAAGATGTCTTGGTCAATCTCTTAGATCTCCAAGTCTCTGACTTCCAAGATCTCTAGTTCCCTCTCTCTGTCATCTTGGGTAAGTCACTTATTCTCTGTAGGTCTCAGATTTCTTATCTGAAAAATGACAAGGTTCATCTAGAAAACAGTTCCCAGCCTCATGTTGTGAGTGTGTAAATAGTTGGGAGAAATGGCTCCCGGGGAGGGGTATTTAGGTAGTGATTGAGGATTGCACAGAACGCGTAGGATATATTACCTAATGCAGCAAACTCAAGTGCATGATGTGAGTATGAAGCTCAGGTAAATGTTTCCTGGCAGGTATCTTGCTGTGGGGGAAAAATGGTTTAAAAGCACTGGCCCAGTTAATCGGTCAGGTTCATTTCACTCTAATTGTAGTAAGAACCAATTCTCAGCTATAAACTACCCACTTCTCAGTCTGTGCATGACTATCACTAGCATTTAGGAGAGTGGGAGCAAAAGTAAACACTGTCCTAATGATCTCCATGGGGTCAACTGGCAGGTGCATGTTGATCAGAGGCCAAGATCAAATAGTGATATTGATTTAGTCATTAAGTTCCTCTTGGTTTTCCAGTCTCACTAATGTTAATCCTCTTCTCTTTTTCAACTGCTCAATTGTCCTTGTAGAACCACTGTCTTTGCTAAAAATTAAATTACTATTAAGGTTTCTTTCTGGATGAAATGTAAAGTGAAATGCTACGTGCTGCCCTCTTCAGATTATTGAAATGACAGGCCACCCTCAGTCATTTTGAATAGTTTTGACAGAAATTGTGATGAACTTCTTATTTTTTTTTTTTAACTCTTGCTTACATAGTCCTATAGGCACAATGTTAACTGTCTATTCAGTAAATATTTATTGTTCCTGGTAGATACCAGGCACTCATCTAGATCCAAGGAAATTATCAACAAATTAAAACAGATAAGTCCTAGCCCTCCCTGGAGCTTACATTGTAAAGCTATAAATTAGACTTAAATAGCAAATGTTGCTAAGGTGATAAGCATTAGGAAGTAAGATAAGGAGATATAGAATGATGAGGGGTGTCACTTACATGAAGTTGTGGTAGAAGACTTCTATGATAAATTGGTGCTTGAACAGACACCTGAAGAAAGTGAAGGAAGAAAACAATATGGATATGAGGGAAAAGGTTTCTGGGCAGACAAAACAAGTACAAAGGCCCTGAGACGACAGCATACTTGGCATGCTCCAGACAGAGGAAGGAGGCGGTGTGGTTAGAGCTGAGGGAGTGAGGGAAGGATGCTAGCAGATGATCATGATTTGAAAGGGATGGAGAAGCAAGGCCATAGAAGGCTTTGGGGCCATGGTAAGAATTTAAGTGTTTACTTTGAGGAAGATGAGAAGGCATGAATGGCTTTGAACAGAGGAATGGTATGATCTCGCTTACATTTTAAAGGATCTCTCTGGCTGTTATGTTGAGAAAAGACCAAAGGGGAACAAAGACGAAAGCAGAGAGACAAACTAGATCACTGCAATGGTGTAAATGTGGGAATAATTTGGCTCAGATTAGGAAAGTAGCAGTGAGGGGGGTGAGAAGTTACCTCATTGGATGTGGGTGTGAGCAAAAAAGAAAGCCGAAGATGCCTCCATAGTTTTTGACCTGAACAATAGAGAAAGGAGTTGACAATAACTCAGCTGGAAAGACTATAGGTAGAGCAGATTTGACAGTGAGGAAGAGACAGAGCTCGATTTTGAACATGTAAGAGGCCTATTAGACATCCAAGTGAAATCTCAAATAGGCAATTGCACAAATGTGTCTGAAGTTCAGGAATAAGGTCAAGGCCAGAGGTATAAATTTGGAAGTGAGTTTAAGTGTGGAATTTGTTGCAATGAGAATGGATGAGATCAACTATGGAATGAGTGTAGGCAGGGAAGACTTGGAAGTTTGAGCCCCCAGGCATTCAAATGTTTGGAATTTGGAAGATCATGAAGAACCAGTAAAGGCTCTTGGGAAGGGAAGGAGGAGATTCAAGAGAGAATGATAGCCCGGAGTTCAAGTGAAGAAATTGTTTCAAAAATGGAGAGATTACTTTTGTTGAATGATGCTAGCAAAGTAAGATGAAAACCAAAATGACTTTGAATGGCAACATAGAAGTCATACTTAGTGTTGACAGGAGAGGTTTTAGTGGATTGCCAGAGATGAAAAATTGATTAGAGTGAAATCAAGAGAGAAGTGGGGGAAGGAGTGGCCTTGAATACAGGCAATTTTTTGAATGAATTCTGCTGAAAAAGTGAATTAAAAAATGGAGCCTTACCTCTTAAGGGACATGGAAAGCAGTTTTTTTAAAAAAGTGAGTTATTTTAGCATGTTTATATGGTGAAGGAAATTATCCAGTAGAAAGAGAACAATGTACCACACAAGTGACAGAGAGGATGCCTGCAGGAGTGTTGTCTTTCAGTAGTCAAGAGGGGGTGGTACCCAGTGTCCCAGTGAAGGCACTGAATAGTGCATGTAAAATTCATTTTAACAGGAAGCAAAGTGGAGCTATGCACACAAATATAAGTAGGTTGGTAGATATGGTGACGAGATCGTAGGGAAATTTTCTTTTCCATTTGTTCAGGGAATAGGAGGAAGATAGCTAAGATCGAGGAGAAAGGAGGAAATGTTAAGTTTGATGGCACCTGGTACCTGGTGCAGTTGAGTTTGCACTAGGAGGAGTTGAGTTTTGTTCCCAAGTCAAATTATATAGGGCACATAAGGAGGACTCAAGCCATGAAATTAGCCTACTTTTACAAACAACTGAGAAATGTGTTCATTGTTTTCACTCATGTATTCAACCTTTTATTGAGCATCTAGAATGTGCCAACTGTGATTGACTCTGGGAAAATTACTACTCGAATAAATCTTAGTCACTGTGATTACAGAGGAGCTTACAGTAGAGCGGGGGAGACAGACATGAAAAAAAATAACACTATACTTCTCTTTATTTGAATATGATACATGTCATCTTTACAGTGACCATTCTTACTAAATATCTTGGGACATGGCCCACTTCAAATATTCTGTCATGTTCTACTAATAAGCACAATCGCAGTTGTAAGGCTAAATGCTCCTATTTTTGCTTAAGGAAATATGGTCCCCATTACTACTACTGAGGCACATTCAAAGTGCTAAGAGAGCAGAGAGTAAGAAGGGATTCACTTTAGCTAGAGTCAGAAAGAGACTCATTTGAGCAGTCTCGGAGGGTGAGTAGAAAAGGCAACCATGTGCCATATACCAGAAAGAAAATGTGTAAAACCCTAGAGGCATGAATCTAGACACATGCTGAGAGTAACTTGCTAATGATGATGGTCTTTATTCTTACATAAGTGGGAATTATTGACTTTTTATGTTTTTATTTAGTTTTTTGCTTTTAAGCAGAAAAAGACATAGATTTTGTTTTAGACAGACCAGTTAGGTGGTTGTGCGGAAGGTAGTTGGAAGGAAGAAGAGACCAGTAAAGTGTTAGATGTAACAGTTAAGAGGCTGATGAGGACCTGTAGCTGGTGGTGAAAAGAATGAATGGACTAAAGAGACATTTTCAAAACGGCACTTGACAAGGCTTGCTGACTGACTAGCTATGGGAAGTAAAGGAGCATAAGAGAGTCAAATATTTTCCTAAGTTTTCCGCCTTTACAAGATTGGGTGAAAAGTGATATAACTAACTGAAACAGGAATTACAGGAGCAATGGCAAATTTCTTTTTTTGGAAAGATAATGAGGTTTGAATTATGGCATTATGTTTGATTTGTAGGTGTCAATTGCACAGTGGAAATACATGGCAATACTTTGGAGATAAGGATTCGGAAGTTATCATTGCATAAGTGCCAGTTAAAGCCTTGGGAGATGATGATCTCATTGAGTGTTTATGTCTGCAATGAGAAAAGAAGACTGAAGACTGAGGGGAAATACTAGCAATATTACTAAATTACGAAATGCTAGTAATTAAGAGACAAATCAAGACGAGCCTGTGAAAGAAGGATGTGATGAACTTATCCAGTGCTCCAAGGAAACATGAAACCAGGCTTCAGGGTTAAGCCATGAGTCAGCCAGCGGTGACTTCGGTGAACACAGCTTCAGTTGACATAGCCACATGAAAGAGAATGGAGATTTAACAACAGGGGTGATGATCATACACGTGTAAAAGAAAAGGGATCACAAATACTATGTGCCCTCAATTATGTAAGCAATGATTAGCACATGTCACTCTGATGTAGGGAGCAAAATGCATGAGATTGGAGAATTTATGCTCTGATTCAAACAGCTATCCAGTTCAGGTCTCAGTTATATGCCACATAGATGTTCCACTTGTGAGGAAATTAGAAGATGGGAAAGGAGCTGGTAGAATGAAGGCCAATAATATGTAACTCAGTTAGGAGGTCCTGGCCACTTTGTTAAAGACAATATATTCTAAAATGTAAAAAGCACCCCATCAGCCCTATCCAAGTCCTTTCTTAAAAATCTAACAAAAAAATAAAACCCAAATATACTGCTTTACCTAAATCCCTGAACCCCTAATCAGGCATGGACGAGAAGGAAACGTGCAAGAAGGGACATCTCTATTCCTTAGTGGCTCTTTCTAAACTGCTCTCTGATAAGACTGTATGAACAACTCATAGAAAGAAACCATTTTGGATATAATTATTCAAACTCATTAAATCACTTTATTCTCCAAACTGCACATTTAAAAAAAAATACAAAAACAGTAAGAACGATATTTAGAAGGCACTTTTCCATACAAGTGATTGTCTTAATGCAAGATCTTATTCAACCTCTCAATAATTCTACGGACTTGATAATATTATGATCATCGTTATTAAAATGTGGAAACCAAGACTCAGGACAGGGTAATGAGCTTCAGGTTGTCTGGATAGGAAAAGGCAGAGCCAGGATTTAATTAAATCCAGGTAATCTGACCCCTATGCTCTTTCCACTATATTAACTCATTTGTTCAGCCGACGATGCCGGGACCCATAGAGATTTCCTTTAATCCTACAAGAAGCAAATTGCTGTTTTAACTGGGCTAGTTCCCCATAATTTGACAAATCGAAGTTGAGAAAGACCATACCATTTTGTGTGGGTTAGTGTTCAAAGTTTAAATTAAACGAGAAGCTTTTACTATTTCATGTCCTAAAGTATATAATAAATATATAATAAAAGCATTGAGAAAGAAAAGAAAGTAGCATTTTAAATAGTATAGGAATTCCCTCAGAAATACCACTTAAGTGACTGTGTACTGTAAGCAATGAATGTAACGAAGCTTTAAACAGTTGTTGTACACCAGTGAAATATATGAAAGGAATGTATGAATAATTATAAGGGTTTTCTGACCATTTACAAAGATGCCCAGGCATTTGGTTGATGACGGCTTCCTTAAACCCTGGAGAAAGTGTTAAATAATTAGTTGAGGGTCATAGAAAAATCCTGACTAATAGAATGACGTTTAAAAACATCTGTAGGTGGGCCGGCCCCATGGCTTAGTGGTTATGTGCACGCGCTCCGATACTGGTGGCCCCGAGTTAGGATCCTGGTGGCGCACCCACGCACTGCTTCTCCCGCCATGCTGAGGCCGTGTCCCACATACAGCGGCTAGAGGGATGTGCAGCTATGACATACGACTGTCTACTGGGGCTTTGGGGAAGAAAAAAAAAAAGGAGGAGGATTGGCAATAGATGTTGGCTCAGAGACGGTCTTCCTCAGCAAAAAGAGGAGGATTAGCACGGATATTAGCTCAGGGCTGATCTCCCTCACCAAAAAAAAAAAAAAAAAAGCTGAAAAAAAAAACATCTGCAGGTAATACAAACAAAATCAATTGTGTTGCACTGTTTTTCATCAAATATTTAAGGGATTTTTCAGGGATATTTGACAAGACTTTAGGTTTTTAATTTTTATGCATACCTAGAACATAATACTAGGGGAAAGTTGTATACTATTAACATTTCAAACTGGAGTTTTTGAAATTGTGGTTGAAGGACACATGGGCTTCTGGAAGACATAGGATGATTTAAGAGAGAAAAGTTAGGAGGACAAAATGAAAAGAAGTGATATACATGTCCCATGAAACCAAGACAGAGGACTTGTGTCAAAAGCTCATTGTTGGGGAAAGTTCCTTCCTGGTGGCTTTTCTTCTAAGTGGCAGCAACTCAAGCCTGGTGACTTTATTTCCATTTATATGAACCACATTCAGCTGCCAATGTGGATATCCAGTCCTGAAGGCTTGCAGCATACTCATGAATATTTCTGGAATAATCCCTGATTTCTGTAAAGCTACCATTTTCTTTACTCCAGGGGTTACAACGTGGGCTGTGCTCTTCGAAAATATTTGAAAACTTGCATGTTTATTTCATCTGTACATTTTTCCAGGGGAACTTTCACCATATTTGGAAAAGGGTCTCTTTAGAGTCTCAGGCTACCTTCCACATATGGAAAAGTAACTAAGGTACTTGTGGTTGGTGATGTTGTTGTCGTTTTCCTTACTGGATATCTAATTTCCTATATGTAATATCTAATTCCTCTATCTAACATCTAATTTCCTTACTGAAAATCTAATTGCTATTCCCATAGGATGAAGCAAGGTGACTGTGAACTTTATCCAGAATAAAGCACCTCTGAAAGTCCGAACTTGATTCTTTCATTGTAATCATTGACTAAAATGGTGGCCAAGGGCAAATCAGAGACTGAGGATTTTTGTCACCCACAGAACTGAGACAATGTTACTTGAATAAATGACATGTTAAGCCATGCTCGGCCATTATATTTCCTGCTGAGAGTTGTGACAAATCATAGACTTCAAAATGCCATCATGGGGGAAAAATGAGTTCTTTAGGAAAGAATAGTATTTGTCTTCCTCAAGTATAACTCATCATTAAGAACAAGTGTCTGGAAAAGAAAACACTTCTTCAATTGACACTGTAACTTCGCCCCTTTTATTAATGTTACAACTGAATTTTTTAAAGAAAACTCTGCATGCCCTTATTAGTTCTCTTGATCATTTGCTGATCTGTAATTAGTAAAGTAACAACTTGCATAAAAGATTTTAAAAATGCATAATGCAAACAGGAGAAAATCACGCCTCTTGGAAGATAATCAATATCTTTAAAATTTTTTTAAAATACATTTTTAAGCTATGATATCCAAAAATAATTGTGTGTATATATATTATATATAATATTACACATATACATATTATACATATATGTATACATATATACATGTTATATATGTTAAAAATCTGTTCTTAGTAGACATGAATAAAAAGAGAAGATGCAAATATCCAGCTTACTATTTAAAGCTTTGCATTCTCTGTAGAACATGTTGATTATCAAGTATGTATTAAATAATAATTGTACTTATGATTATCTAAGATGGTATATTTCAGCTAACTTAGTTTTTCTACAGAAAACAAAATAAAGCCAAAGTAAAAACAAAGTAAAGTATGGTTAATATATTTCAAACTAATAAATGAAATGCTTATGACAGACATTGATTTGTAGAGCCTTTCTCCATTCTAGACAAAAGTCATCTAGGATTTTTGTGGAGGACTCTCAAATGGAGGACTTGCTACTTAATGTTGACTTTTTTAATGGCACTAATTTGCTTCATTAACAATAAGGTCAGATAAAAATTGACATACAGAATATTTAGCCTTTAGATGAGGTTTTTTTTCCTAGAACAACCAATTTCATTTTACACGTATTACCTCGTTGATCTCTAACATTGTTCAAGGATGGCATTATCTACATTTGGCAGATAAGCTCTCCTGCCCCCCACCAAAAGAACTTGAGCCCATCTTAAGATTTAACTAACTGTTAACGTATGTGTGTCTTCTATGTGTTAAGGACTTGAGCAAAATTTGAATTTGCATCACCTAACTTCCTAAAAGGATTATTCTGTACGGGCTGCTGCCTGGGAGAGCACGGCCCATTCATCAGTTTCCTCTTGTCCTAATTTAGGTGTCCTCGTGGTGCCACATGTAAACAGCTTCAGTTATGTTTTACCTGGGAGTAAAACTCAAGATAACTTCGATCTTCTGGTTAGGTATGCAGAACTTCATTGCTGAATAGAAAGTATGGTTGGTTGATAAAACATCTCAACTTTCCAATTTTTTGTAAAAGCTAATCTGCAGATAGATTTCTCACTGAAGGTAACAGCTTGCCTTGACAACTTGGTGAGCATAGTATCATCATTTCACACAAAATATATGGCAAGCATTAATTTTCAGTGTCAGATCAATTCATTGACCACAACTATCAAGAGTACAAAGAGACTGGACAATTAATTCCTTTTTGACATGAAATTACTATATAATAGAACTGCAACCTTCACTCTTTCTGTAACCAATTGTCTGATACTGTGCTTTCAGAGGTCATTGAAAGCATGGTGCATGAAATCTTTGACCAACACTCTTGTCATGTTTCTATACTTGTTTGCTGATTGATTTGTATCAAATCATTGTTTTCTTCTCAAATGTTCCCCTTGCCCCTCCAAAAGTGCTATTTCTAAAGTAGACGTATCAGAAAGGCATGAACTCATCTGTAATTTGATTGATCAATTTTTCTTATACAAGAGTCTGTCTCCATTATTTGTACACAATATCTAAAGTGATATATATATTCTTTACATATAATATACGTATGTGTATATATATATGCATATACTGTTTTTTTTAAATTTGTTTTTTGCTGGTTCCTATCAAAGGTAGGCAACCTCCTGAGGCCTAGAATTTGGTACTCTAAAGTTTATTCCTCGGGTGAATTTGACACCTGATCATTCAGAATATTTCAACTTTAAGATATTGAAGCTATATTTTCAGAGGTGTCACCAAAGAGTCAGATGAGGCTGCGGAATGGCATTTACCCCACCACACACCCCTATAGATCTAGCTTACTGCCAGCCATGCAGGGGGCATTCAATGAGTACTTGTTAATTTAATGAATGAGTTCCTTTTAAAGACATTGTGGTAATGTCTAATTTACATGAACTGATTCCAGCAAGTTGAGAGCTGATTGTATTTGTCAATGTTAGTCATGCTCAATTCCAGTTAACAAAGGTGGTTTTTATATATCCCTGGGAATGATGATGAAGCAAAGCAGTAGGACAACATCCTAGTCTATGGAAACTAAGTGGCAGTAAGAATGACGGAGACATCAGCAAAGGGGAGTTTGGCAGAGGGCTTGAGAGTGTGGACGCCAGAGCTGTAGTGCCTGCGTCTGAGTCCTGGTTTTGCTCTGGGACCTTGGACAAAGTATTCAAACTCTCTGTTTAATGGAAGTGATAATAGTAGTATCAACTTTGTAGGCTTAAAGTGAGAGCATTAGATGACTTAAAACAACAAGAACAGTTCCCAACACAAAATAAATTTGTGAACCAGGAAAGGTAGAGTACCTCTATCATTGGTCTCCAATTTCAAAAATTAGTTTTCAATTTTTTTGTAATTGCTGCCCTTCCCTCTCTCAGCTTATTGAGTGTCAATGCAAATATCAAAATATTTTTAAGCATATTTGCCCTCCTATCTTCTATTTAAAAGTAAATGACAGTTTCCCACTATGACACGTCCTTCTCCTGGGAAATCCCTTAGGACACCCTGCACTGAGCACTCAGCACTGGCCTCTTCTTCACGTCCTTACCGGATGCCCAGATACAGGAGTGCTCAGACGCCTGGTGGGAATCCCGAAGTCTCTCCAATCACACTCGTCCTGAGAATAGTAAGCTTCCCTGAATTCATATTTTGTGACAGACACTGTGCTGAGTGCTTTGTGTACGCAATTCCACCACATACCCTGTCCAAGACGGAGGAGTGTAGACTGATAGGACGCAGTAAAATCTCGAGGTCCCGGACCACACAACCAGTCTGCCTGCAGCAAAATGTCTGAGGTCATTAAGGGCCTGGAGAGTAGGAAGGTAAAGTAGCTTCAAACAGCCCACATTAGGCTAATGATAATTCCAGGTAATGCCCAGTTTCCCACAGGTCTCATGCCTTCTCATGTGGGCCTGTCAATAGTGTTTTTGCTCCTTAGTGCCCCAGGAATTCTGTCCCTCCAAATCCCAACTTCTTAGACTCAGACCCAGCCTTCTGTTCTAAATTGATCTTCAGCTTCAACTCTCCCATTGATATATCGATACCCTTGGTCTGGAGTCCCTCAGCCGCTGAGCTTCTACACCCCTATCCTAGAAACAGGTGATACAGCTCACAGCCCACGATAAGGGCAATTACTTATTCACATAGAGAACATTTAGACTAGAATTCAAATTCAGAATATTTAACCCAAATTGGTATGTTTTGAATAGCAGTGGACAGGTCTCCTAAAAAATATCTTCCTGGGGCCGGCCCAATGGCACAAGTGGTTAAGTGTGCACGCCCTGCCATGGCGGCCTGGGGTTCACCGGTTCGGATCCCGGGCGCGCACTGATGCACCACTTGTTAAGCCATGCTGTGGCGTTGTCCCATATAAAGTAGAGGAAGACGGGCACGGATGCTAGCCCAGGGCCAATCTTCCTCAGCAAAAAAAAAAAAAAAAGAAGAGGATTGGCATTGGTTGTTAGCTCAGGGCTGGTCTTCCTTAGGAAAAAAAAAAAATCTTCCTTATTGTCCATCTGTAACAGTCCAAAAATTTTGCCATTTATGATTTAATTCCTTAAGTCTTAAAAGTGTTCTGTTTTTCTATATAAAAGACTCTTAGAGTGTCTTGAAATGCATATCCCTCAGACTATTTGTACAGCCCTCAGTATCATTTGTGTAGATCACCAACCGTGTAAATGTGAACTCTAGGACTTGATTATGTTTAATCTTATTATCTATTACATTTAATCTTCAAGTTAAATCTGCAGGTCACACATTATAACAATCTCAAGATGAAGAAACGGGTTCAGAGAAGATCACATACCTTTTGGGTAGCTAAGAAGTAGATGTGACTGACCCAAAGGCCATTCTCATTGTATTTCCAAACTGCTGCTCCAATTTGGTTGACTTAAATTTATTGATTTTAAATTAAAAGTTTGAATTCACCCAAGTAACCTTTTATACTTACTTTTCCTCTCTCCACCTAGATGTTTTGATTCTGTGTAAACATCAACTTTCTTGACTAGTTAATTTCAAAGTCTTTTTAAATGTCAGGAGTTCAGCTGAGATTTCATGACTCTCCAGCCTCTGAACAGGTCATTAGTCCAAAGCACTTTTTAGGCCAACCCATCGGCCCTTAGTGACTCCAAATGCCAGTTAAACAGATGCCTACCCTTGATAATATCTACTTAAAACCCAAAGAGTAAATCTTATAAGTAGCTCTGCAGATCTGACTATTGAAAAACTAATGGGTCCATATAAAATAATCTTCTTCCAACTTCTGGGGTTAGGAAAGCCCTAAAAACAAATTAACTTGAATGTTTTTCCAAGGGTTGTTAACCTTGCTCACTCAACAGCTGCTCTACTTTCATGATGAAAGAGAAATGAAGCCGTAATGGCCCTAAGGTTGCCAAACTTTGGGGGTGAACAAGCTTTCTGTGCTTCAGAACATTCCCTCTCCATGAGGTAGGATTGTCAGAGTCCAAAAGTCTCAGGACGTTTACAACTCAGCAGTGATGAATGCCACAGATAGACAGCAGATAGGGCTGCTGTGAAATTTAATGTTCACTTTCGATGCTCCAGTTCTTGTTAGAAAAGGTCACCCATTGTCCCACTCAGATGATTAATGCAGATTCTTGCATCTTTATGGGATATTTCTGCAATATATGCTGTATAAGTGACTGTTTGTTCCTCATTTCAGACTCTACCAGTGCTTAATTCTCAACATGAATTTCGATGGGTGGAAAAATGCCACTTCGCAGCTTCAGGCTTTTGTAGATTGCCCTGTTAAAAGGAAGCTTAAATCATGGGGTCCAAAGAAAGCTTGAAGCCCATTTTCATCAAATTTCCCATAGCAGTTTTCTTTAAATGTGTGCTGATAGCATAATTACTATAATAAACAAGCCCCTTTTCAGTGGTACTTGGAAAATGCAAACCAGAACTACTTTCTTTCAGAAGCTGATTAGTTAAATCCTGCCAGACCAGTGGTAGTAGCAATAATCTGCTCTCATTTCCTGTATCAGAAAAAGCAAAATTTCTTAAAACATAAATCCTCTCTACTTTACCTGCTAATGAGTTCTAACATGGACACAAAACACTGCTAATAATATTTTTTGAGCTCAGGAAACTTGTTTTGTCATTTTCTGGGGTCAAAGAGAATAACAGATTTTAGATTCTCTCCGTACACCTATCCAAAGAATCCTTAGAGGACAGAACTTTTCAGCATCAACCACATAAATTTAAACACCTGAATTTCAATTTCTCTTGTTTTTGCTATCCTTGCCTCTATTTTTGGTCTTATTTTGTATTTCCCCAAACCGGGGAATCCAGGGAATACTAAATGCTTACAGCCCACTTTTATGTAACTCTCACTCACAAAACATTCACCTGGCAGGGCAAATTCATTACTAAGTTTCTACGGTTGCCCTGGAAAATTTTTATGAAACTCTGGATTTTAGATGGAGAAAGAATATCTTCCAGATGGAGTTGACCTGGAAGAATTTGCCCCATCACTCAAATGGCTTTTTCTCTGTGGCGTTTTCCTTCCTCAGCCGACTAACGGGTTTGCTGTTGAACTGTTGTATGGCTGCTTGATGTGAGTTACATTTCATAACACTACCAAGTTCAATATTTGTAGGCCAAGTTGTTTTGGGTTCTGTCACTAATGTTGGTCACAGAGAACCAATCAAATTCTCAACAGTCAATGTGAAAGAATCAATTATATAGATCCAGCCCAGAGCCAGTAGAAATGTAGGTAGTAAAATAAGATTTTCCTTTCTTTTTACAAACCAGTCCTGTTTGCCAAAGCAGTTAAATCAGTTCATTTTAAATGTCATTGCTTGAATTTGGAACTGGTCATATGGAGGAGCCAAAATCTGGTAAGAAGATAAAAATAACAGGTACCAGTGAGTACTTACTATAATTTGTCCTTTTGTTTAAAACACAAGAGACATCGAAGTCTCTCTTACAATTATGTGTAAGATTTCAAGCGTAACTTCAAAACTGAAATGAATATGTGAACAATCGTTCCATTTTTACCACAAAAAACTCTGGCTTAAAAATGAATGTTTAGGCACCCAAATTGGAAAGGAAAAAGTAAAATCATCTTAGTTTGTAGACAACATTATCTTATATGTAGAAAATCCTACAGATTCCACACACACAAAAAATCCCTGTAGGAACTAAAACATAAATTCAGTAAAGGTGCAGGATACAAAATCAACACACAAAAATTAGTTACATTTCTATGCAATAACAATGAACAATTCAGAAAGGAAATTAAGAAAACAATATCATTGTTATTTACAACAGTATCTGTTTTAGTTAGCCAGGTTGCTATAACAAAAATACCATAGACTGGGTGGCTGAAACAAGTATTTATATCTCATATTTCTGGAGGCTGAGAAGTCTGAGATCAAGGTGCCAGCATGGTTGAGTTCTAGTGAGGGCCCTCTTCCTTTTTTGCAGATGGCTGTCTTCTTGCTGGGTCCTCACACGGTAGAGATCAGAAAGAGAGGAAGAGGGGCCGGCCCCATGGCTTAGCGGTTAAGTGTGCGCACTCTGCTGCTGGCAGCCCAGGTTCGGATCCCAGGCGCGCACCGAAGCACCACTTGTCCGGCCATGCTGAGCTGGGTCCCACATACAGCAACTAGAAGGATGTGCAACTATGACATACAACTATCTACTGCGGCTTTGGGGAGAAAAAGGGGAAAAAAAGGAGGAGGATTGGCAATAGATGTTAGCTCAGGGTCAGTCTTCCTCAGCAAAAAAGAGGAGGATTGGCATGGATGTTAGCTCAGGGCTGATCTTCCTCACAAAAAAAAAAAAAAAGAGAGAGAGGAAGAAAGCTCTCTCGTCTCTTCTTACAAGGGAACTAATTCCATCATGAGGGCTCCACCCTCATGAACTAATTACCTTTCAAATGCCCCATCTCCAAATACCGTCTCATTGGGGATTAGGGTTTCAACATATGAATTTTGGGATGTCATAAACATTCAGTCCATAGCAGCATCAAAAAGAATAAGATTGTCAGGAATAAACTTAACCAAGGAGGCAAAATAATTGTACACTTAAAACTGTAGAATATTGGGGCTGGCCTGGTGGCACAGCGGTTAAGTGCATGCTCCACTTCGGCTGCCTGGGGTTCACAGGTGTGGATCCTGGGCACGCACTGACACACCGCTTGTCAAGCCATGCTGTGTCGTCGTCCTATATAAAGTAGAGGAAGATGGGCACAGATGTTAGGCCAGGGCCAGTCTTCATCAGCTAAAAGAGGAGGATTGGCAATGGATGTTAGCTCTGGGCTGGTCTTCCTCACACACACACACAAAAAAAACTATAAAATATTGCTGAAAGAAATTAAAGAAGACACAAATAAATGGAAAGATATTCCACATTTGTGAATTGGAAGACTTATAGTGTAAAGATATCCATCCTACCTAAAGCAATCTATAGATTTAACGCAATCCCTACCAAAACCCCAATGATGTTTTTTTGCAGAAATAGAAAAATCCATTATAAAATTCATATGGGATCTCAAGGGATCCCGAAGAGCCAAAAGGATCTTGAAAAAGAACAACATTGGAGGATTCATCCTTCTTAATTTCAAAACTTTCTACAAAGCTACCATACTGGCATAAAGTGTATTACTGGCATAAAAGCAGACATATAGATCAATGGAATACACTAGAGATCCCATAAATAAATCCGTACATATAGTCAAATGATTTTTGACAAGGGTCCCAAGACCATTCAGCAGAGAAAGGATAGTCTTTTCAACAAACAGTGTTGGGAAAACTGGATATCCACATGCAAAAGAATGAAGTTACTTAGTTCATATACAAAAATTAACTCAAAATGGATCAAGAACTTAAATGTAAGAGCTAACACTATAAAACTCAAAAAAATATATAGGGAATAGCTTCATGTTATTGGATTTTGCGATAATCTCTTGAATGTAACACGAAAAGCACAGGCAACAAAATGAAGAATAGATTAACATCCTATATATAAAGAACTCCTACAACTCAACAACAACAAAACTAATTCAAAAAATGGGAAAAGGACTTGAATAGGCATTTCTCGAAAGAAGATATACAGATGGCCCATAAGCACCTGAAAAGATGCTGAACCTCACTAATCATTAGGGAAATGCATATCAAAAGCACAATGAGATACTATTCCACACACATTAGGATGGATATTACGTTAAAAAAAACCCAGAACATAACAAGTGCTGGCAAGAATGTGGTGAAATTGAAACCCTCATGTTATTACTGGTAAGAATATAAAATGGTGCAGCCACTTTGGAAAACAGTTTGCCAGTTACTCAAAAAGTTAAACATGAAGTTACCATATGACTCAGCAATTCCTCTCCTGGGTAAATTATACCTAAGAGAAATGAAAACATATGTCCACACGAAAACTTGTACACAAATGTTCATGTTAGCATTATTCAGAATGCCACAAAATGAGGAAAAAGCAAATGTCCATCAAGTAATTAATGGATAAACAAAATATGTTATGTTCATACAATAAAATATTATTCAGCTATAAAAAAGAATAAAGTACTGTTACATGCTACACTATAGATGAACTGTGAAAACATTATGCTCTGGGAAAGAAGCCAGACACAAAAGGCCACATATTGCATGATTCTATTTTTATGAAATGTTTAGAATAAGCAAATCCATAGAGACAGAATAAGTAGATTACATTTGCCAGGAGCTGGAGGGATTGGGGAATGGGGTTTGACTATTAATGGGTACAGAATTTATTTACGGAGTGATGAAGATGTTCTGGAATTAGAAAGTGGTGGCGCTTGCACAACTTTGTAAATAAAATAAAAATCATTTTAAAATTGTACACTTTATAAGAGTAAATTGTGTGTTGTATCAATGACATCTCAATTAAAAAAAATTTAAAGATCTTAATAAAACCCAGATCAGATATAGTTCAATGGACATCCACATGTTGGTTGTACTGGCATCTGATCTTTCTATATCACACTCCCAAAAAGGTAGACAGAGTTGAGACTGTTGCTGGTAACCAGGAGTGCTGTGAGTAGGTAAGAGCCCAGGTGCAAAACTGGGAATGTATCTCCACCCCATTAATGGTGGACAGACTAGAATCTTCTCCTGAGATTCATGTTCATTTGCAACATGGTGGTCCCAGAATCCCTTCCTGATCACCAGACCAAGACATTTGTATTCACCTGCCCATTTTTGTTGGCTCTGTTGGTAGCTTAGTGACAGGATGGATATAACGGACAAAGTCAGCAGAATACTAATGCATTTGTAAATAGTATTGCAGAAAGCTGATACTTCTAATTCCTATACAGCTCTTGTCCAGTCGGGCCTCACTTTAGTCCCACTGAAAGTATGAGGGTAGAGCCCAGGAATTTACATTTTTAAGAAATACCCCTGGCGATTCTTCTTCAAACTTAGGTTTGACAACCTTTTTTCTTCTAACTTTATATTTTTAAAAAATGTCAAATATATAGAAAATTGAAAAATATATAGTACAATGAATGCCCATATAAAGTGTATTTTAGATTAGATTCATTGTTAACACTTTGCCACATTTTCTTTCTATCTATTCTCTGTCTTTAACCAATCACTTTGAGAGTAAGTTGCAATCATAAAAACACTTCAAATACTTCAGCTCGTACCACCTAGAAACAAAAATATCTTCCCTTATAACCATAATTTAATTGTCACACTCAGGATATTTAACATTGATCCACAAATATTACCAAATATTCAATCCATATTCCTATTTCCCCAGTTGTCCCAATAATGCCCTTTATAGTTTTTTGAGTTTTTTGGATCCAGGATCCAGCCAAGGATCACACAGTGCGATTACTTGTCACATCTCTTTAGTCTCCTTTAATCCGGGATAGCTCTCCCATGTTTTTTTGTTTTTCACGTCATTGACATCTTTGAAGAGTACAGAAAAATTGTTTTGAAGAATGCCCTTCAATTTGGATTTGCTTTACGGTTTCCCAATGATTAGACTTAGGTTAAACAGTTTGTCAAGGTAATGTGTATTCATTTGTCCGTTATAGGTTTTATCACTTATTGTGGCATCCACCAGATTTCTCTACTGTAAAGATACTTTCTCCCTTTGTAATTAATAAATAATCTGAGGGTGATATTTTGAATTAACCATTTATTCTTATGCATAAGAATTATGTTTTTTGGTGAGGAACATTCACCCTGAGCTAACATCTGTTGCCAATCTTCTTAACTTTTTTTTTTGCTTGAGGAAGATTAGCCATGAGCTAACATCTTGCCAATCTTCCTCTATTTTTTTGTATGTAGGTCGCCACTTCAGCATGGCTGAGGAGTGGTGTAGGTCTGTACCTGGGATCCGAACCCACAAACCCAGGCCACTGAAGTGGAGCATGCCGAACTTAACCACTATGCCACAGTGCCAGCCCCTTATGCATAAGAATTTTTAACCAGCCTTTCTACTGTAATTAACTCAACAATCACAGATCTCTGTGTAATTTCTGTAGTTGTAATAGAAACCATTAAACTTTGAGTTATATTGTACTATTTCTCTCTTAATATTTCCTTTGTGTCTCGAACATAGCCTCAAAGTCTAATAAAGCCATCCTTTGATACTATTTTTTCTACATAACCAGAACTTAAGATACAGACATAAACACTTTTTATCTCCTAAATAACTTCAGGTTTCCAAAATTAGTGTTTGGCAGGAAATGTTTTCTAATCCACAGTTCTCTAAATCACCTTAATTTATTAAGTGTGATAAACGATGGGCTGCTGCCATGTTTATCTTTGTTTTCTTATTCCTCTTATAAATGGAAAGGTTATTTTGTTCAGCTTCATAAATCCTACGGATATTGAACAATTTTATAGGATGACTGATTCATTTTTTTTAGTAAATGAAAAGATAATGCGTTTTAAGCTATGTTTTAAACATTGCTGAAATTCAATTGTTGCTGTGCAATGCACTCTCATACAGATTTTAAACACACTGAGGAACATAATATGACAAAGGAGATATCTGGCACTGGTTTTGAATGTACATTGTCCCATCTCTTTTTCATATACGTAGATATTTGACTAGTTAATATTACGTATTCAGATAAGATTATCTATTTGGCTGTAATGGGTACTTTTTGTTATAACAAACCGCAAATTTCTAATTTATTTCATTCAATCCTACCTCACTGTATCAGTGCCAGGTATCCTGAGAGACCTCAACTGTGAATGGAATTCTATTAGTTAAGGGGTATTGGGGTTTATTTTCCTCTAAGAAGTATTAGCTTAGCAAGCACCTAAGTGTCCCTGTAGGTCCTTCCCATTTGGTTGAGTTTCTTTCACTGCTGTGTTGATCTACTTAGTAAACGACTTCCTGGCGATTGGGATAAGCATTAGCTCAGTCATTACCCGCCTTTGCCAAGCAGGAGGCCCTGGCGCCACACTTGGCTTTGTCAGAGCCGGAGGAGCGTGCTGTTGTGAGGCGGCATCACTCGGTGGTGATTAGCATCATCCGTTGCTCCCACTTCCATGCCATCAACTACCACTGCTGCACCCCAGTCCCTTAGCATTTTGCTGCCCCATTTAAGTGGTAGTTGTTGATGAAGTTTAATATGACAAATATTTATTAATCATTACCTATAAGCAAAGCTCAGTGTAAAGCACTGTTGGAGATAATGAAATAAATGCAATCCCTCCCTTCAAGTAAGTTACAAGCCAGTAAGAAAACAGGATTATTTTTTTTAGTAGAGCTATTACATCTCAAATTGTGGCAAATGCCAAAAAGAAAAAAAAAAAAAGACATAAAAATCTATGAAAATTTGAAAAAAGAAAGAGAAAATTATCCACTAAATTGGGAGCTGGAAAATACTCCTCCAGGTGTTCTGAGAATATGGGATTTTCCGAGGATACAAGATTATAGGAAAGCTTCCGGTATCAACTGTACTGACAGAATCATGGCTTTTAAGCAGCAGCAAACACACCATGGTGAGGCGTTAGCCCCTCATCATATTAGACAGATTATTTTTGTAACTGTCCAAATCAACATCACAATATTTGGACAGAATCATTCATTCATTTCATTATTCAATGCATTTTATTAAAGGGCAGCTAGGAATTGGAGCCTGGGCTAGGACTGGGTGGTGCAATAGTTAACGAGACAGTCTCGTCGGGTGGTGTAGACAAAGTAAAGCAGCAATTTCACTGCCATTGTCTGTGCATGCAGGTGAGATGTGAGTTCAGAGGAGGAAGACCTCACTCATGCTGGAGATTTCAAAGACAGTCTCAGAAAGAGACACTTCTAGACTTAAAGCTAGAGAAATAGTATTCCAGCCCAGAAAACAATAGCCCCAATTGTCCCCAACACTGCAGTCCTAGATCACAAGACCCTCCATTTTCAGATATCTGCCTTTAACGAAAACTGTTTACCCTCCATTGGGCAAAATAATGTAAATAGTCTTCACTTCCCATTTTAATATTATTGATCCACAAGAATACAACATGCCGCTCAATTTAGAAGGCATTTATTTCCCACAATCTAGAGATATTAAAATTGTGCAAATGAAATCAGTCCTTGGTTGTGTAATGGGTGCTGGTGATGGCCAGCTGGTCAAACTATTATGGATTTTATTTTAAATAAAGAGAGAACAAAATTATTTATGATCATTAGAATTTGTATGGCATTTGGTAATGAATTATGGACTATTGATAGGAGAAAAAGATCGAGGTGGTTTGAGCACATAATAAATATTGTGGTGGTGACCCGATTTTCAGTCTGATTTAGGAACTGCAAAGACAGTCTGGGCTTTGCTCAAGACGCAGCTGAAGCTCATTTGGATGATCAGTGAAGTGAGGGAAGCTGAAGATTCTCAGTGCAGCAGTTAAGTGATCTCGCCAGTACCAGAGAGAACTGAAGAGATTTGTTCTAGTTAAAGAAATGAATGTTTGGAACTACTTCTGCGGCACTAGGGAACATTTTTCTTATTTGCTAATGTGAACTAAAAAATAAATTCATCACATTTGCTGAGGTCTCTACACAACAGGCAATTGAAAGGGGCTAGAGAGATTTCCTAAGAGCACCAGTGATGCTGGATTTTCGTGAGCTCCTGTGTATCTATTTGAATTGCTCTCTTGTCCAACCCCATGTGTGAAATGGGGAGCATGATAGCATCTTTTCCTGTCTCTCTGGGACCTTGTTTTATTATCAGCTCATTCTTCTCTCTCATCTATCTTCAATCTCTTCCACTCTACTGACTTCTCCTTAACATTTATGCATTCTCACGTCTTCCAAATTTTTAAAATATAAAGGGTATTTTTTAGCCATGCTTCTCCTGGCTTCTCGTTTCTTGCTCTTATCCATTCATAGCCACAATCCTTGACAATACTCTGTATTCACCATCTGAACTTCCTTACCTTGTATTGGTCCCCCAATCTGGCTTCTGTTCCCATATTCTGCTCTATCTGCTCAGACAATGGTCACCAAAGGCCTCCTCAATGCTAAAACCAATGGACTCTTCTTAAGGCCTTGTTATTAACCCCTTGGCAACACCTGGCTGGTGACCATTCCTTTCTTTGTAAATATCCTTCTTTGGCTTCTGAAATGT
Source organism: Ceratotherium simum simum (assembly GCF_057802395.1). Taxonomy (NCBI): domain Eukaryota; kingdom Metazoa; phylum Chordata; class Mammalia; order Perissodactyla; family Rhinocerotidae; genus Ceratotherium; species Ceratotherium simum. Next base: position 18,956,370 of record NC_141913.1, read on the forward strand.
TGTCCCCATCTCCAGCTCTTTCTCTATCTCCACTGACTCTTTTTTGCTGGCTTCTTTTTCTCCTCTCTAATATCCCTTAAATAATACTGCCATTAGCCTTCTTCTATGAGATTTTTACACAGCTTCAAATATTTTCTTTCACGTAGTGAATCCCAAATCTATGTTATCAAGATAGGATCATCTCCTGACTGTCACGCTTGTAATGGCAGTTGCCTATGCAACAGCTCCCCCTGAATGTCACACGAGCACTTCAAACTCAGTATGGCTGAAATAAAAGCTATCGTCTTTCATTTCTGATTCTCTCCACTGCTTAGAATTGATCAGGCTCACTTTTGGAGAATATTTTTTGTCTATCATTGACCTTTATGCATGCATTTTGTAACTTAACTATTCTATTTACTGAACTATAAGTTACCTGGAGAAAAGAGCTCTGCTGTATTCATTTTCGTATCCTCAGCAGCTAGCATTGCCATAATTATTTGGGATCTACAAATGAATGAGTGGAGTGAGATGAGGTCTACGGCATAGTTGTATTTTTTTGCACTAAAAGGAAGCATATCAGATCAGAGTCCCAATGCGTGGTTGAAGGTGCTCCCTGGCATAACTGCTCGGTGAAGTACCTCTTTTCTTTCTCCTGGCAGCTCTCAAAACATTGCTATGTGCCACAGAATTCTCTCTGCCAGGCAGATGTAAGAATGAAATCCCAGGAGAACATGTAAGGAAAGAAAAGTGCCCATAAGCGTACAGCTATGAGGAATGAGAACGTTTACAAAGGAAACGGAATGTCACGCTCCAGGGAGAAGGACTAGGTCTTGCTTCTGTTTTGATATTTAACATTCAGCAGACCAAAAGCATTCAGTCTATAGTCATGAATAACAGCCTTGAAAAATGTGAGAAGATTTTAGCATTAAGTCTTACAAATCATAAAAATCTCAAAGGAAATAAATTGAGTTGGAAAGATAAAATTGCCACAGGGTAACATCAAGACTTCCAGCCTTCAGAAGTACATATATGTCAGCGTCCAAGAACCCTTTGGAGTTTCTAGCCCACATTAAAATATAGAATTAAGCAGAAGATTCTATGAAGACATGCAGGAGGGCACCTCATCTGCTCTAAACGAGTTGAGAGTCCTGCTTGAGAAAGTGAAACCTGATCCAAGTTTTAAAAGTCAACTTTTGAACTGGATATTGTAAACAGAAGAAAGAGCTTGTACTAAGGCACAGGGGGTAAATATGACATCTCATTTGGGGAACTATGGCAAGTTTGGCAGGACTTAAATGTCATGTGGGTGTGTGGGAGATGGGAGATGGATGTGGAAATGTGGCAAGGAACAAAGCATGAATCTCCTTGTATATCATGTTTTGTAGTTTGACATAACACGATAGATGAGGAGCCATGGAAGGATTTTGAGTAGGTAAGTGACATGATCAGATTTATATTTTAGAAACATAATTATAGAGTCAACATATGTGATGAATTTGAGAAGAATATGCCTAGAGGCAGGAAGACAAATAAGAAGACTATTGCAATAACCAAGCAAGAAATCAGGTTAGGTGAAGAAAGTAAAGAAACTGATTCAGTAGTAATCCAGGAAGTTGAATCACTAGAACGTGGTACATTGTGGAATAAACAAGAAGTGTCTAGGATGATTCCTAGGGTTCTAGTTTAATTCCGTCATTCAGGATATATATCTATATATATCTATATATAGCACGTACTGTGTCCCGGCTCCGTTAATACAGTAATAAGACACAGCCCTAAGCCTCAAGGAACTCACAGTTTAGAGTGGTTATAGACAAGCGAAAAGGGTCAAGAAAAATATGCAGTAGGGACTTCTAGCCCAGACCTGGGATTCAATAAAAGATTTCTGAAAGAAATAGCATTTCGTCTGAGATCTTAATGACAAAAAGTGCTAGCTAAATAAAGTGGACTAGGTAAATATTCCTTGCAGATGGGTTAGCACATGCAAAGGCATAGAGGCAAGAAAGCACATGTTGTTTGTTTGGGAAACTGCAAGAAAGCCTAGGTAACATCATACATCAAGAGAGGGAATATAGGATGACAAGGAAGCTTAGTGATGATGAGCCCAAATTCGTGCATGTTGAGGTGGTCATGTCCATGGAATGTCCAAATGGAAAGATTGGGTTCTGAGGTTATAATCGTCTAGGCTGGCTGGAGAAATAGATTTGAAAGACAAGACAGGCAATAAAGCTGTGAGGGAGGTGAGATTTCTCAGGGAGAGTGGCAGAGAATGAGAAGAGAGAGGGTGAAGGACAGAATCCAAGGGAACACAATCATATTTAAGGGAGAGATGGAGGAAAAATGTCAAATAACATGAAATCAGAAAAAGAAAAAGAGGTACTAGAGGATGCTGAGAGTACTAGTAAAATAATGACAGAAAAGTACCTATTGGACTCAGCATTGATGAGATCATCAGTAATCTTGTCAAGTGCACTTTCAGTGGAGTGGGAGGGATAGAGTCCAGGTTAGGAGTGGATGGTAGGCAAGCAATTGAAATGGTGAGCGTAGATTACTCTTTCAAGTAGCTTGATGGTGAAGGGCTGAAGACAGAGATAGTGGCAACAGATCAATACGTTGAGTTGGAAAAAACTTGGTTGCTACTTTGTAAAGAAGGAAAATAACTCTATCAGCTGAGGGGAATGAGCCAAAGGAGAAGGAAGATAAAAGAGATGTTACAAGGACCTGGAGGAGACACAGAGGGATGAGACACACACTATGTGGAGAATTAACCTCGAACTTCAAAACAGACAGCTTGTCCTCCAGAATTGGAAGGGAGGGGAGAAGGATGGGTGAAAGAAGCAGATAAGGTGGTAGATGGAGTTCCAAAGAGTGCAGGGAATAACTAATCTGATGATAAGGTCATCTTCTCAGTAAGGGGATGAGACCTGAAGGCACAGGAGAGTCCTTACCCTCCAGTCTCACCTTTTCCCATTCTCTTCTCATGCCAGGTTGAACATCTTTCTTTTGTCAACATTACAATCAAGTCAATTAGTAATCCAGGAATGGCCAAATCTCAGCTCTCCTGGAAGACTACTAATAAATATAAAATAATCCCAGAGGCTGCCAGAAGTTTATATTAGTTTCTTTGGCATGTATGATTTAATAGACTAAGTAAATATTTATAAAGAAAAGACATAGGGATTTTTTTCTCCACTAGATAGTAGAAATATTTGTATTTTATGCATGATAGTTACATTCCAAAACTATAAAAGTGACAATGATTATGTGCAAATGACTATTTTCAACTCAAACCTTCAAGGATTTGAGGGTCTGATAATTGGTCTCCTCCAGTGTGAAACAATGGTACAATTTCAGTTTAGGTTATTAGGTTATTGTGGGTTTGAATATATAGTAATGAATGGATAGTCTATCAGTTACTTAAGAAAATGCCTTGTAACTTTTATGAATCATAAGACACTACCTAATTTTGTAAATCTACTTTAAACCATGAACTAAAGACAAGTTGTCTGAAGAGTTGGGTTTTATTTTTTGTGTTTTTTCCCGAAATGCCTGCATTTGTTGCCCCCAAAGGAGTAATCTCTTGGTTGGCCTCCAACTGGCTGGAAATTCAAACGGCGCTTCTAAAGATTTGACACTGAGTCTAGTATCACTTAATATTTTTTATAAACATCTTAACTACAAAATTGAGAAAATTAAGCATAAATGACACCAGGATTGCCAGGTTGCTAGCGCCCAGAAGACTGAATTAAAGTTGTAAGTGACCGAGGCAAATTACAGAAACAATCTACCCAAAGTGCAGGAAAATTCAAGGGAAGCAAAGACTAAAATCGTACATTCCTACCTGGTTTATTGCACCTCCTCTTTATAAAGAAGGAAGATAATCATCATTTTTATGACTTATTGCCTGTGGATTTATTTGCCATTGCTGGTCACAGCCATAGCGGAGAATAGCGAAGTTCTGTGTAAAGCACAGACCAAATACTCTGGTTAAAAATTTGAAGGGCACTCATTTATAGCAAAGCAAATCAGTGTTAAGGTGGTTAAAATAGGATTAAGTTCAGTAAGGAGTGACAGAAAAATTAATAGTGGCTCAAAGAAGATAGAAGTTCATTTCTCACTCAAACAAAATCTAAAATGAGTTGCCCAGTACAGCTACAGCACCTCCGTGATGATCAGACACCCAGACTCCTCGTGTCCTGTTGCCCCACCACCTTCAACCTGTGGCTTCGACCTCGCAGCCCCAGGGGGCTGCTCAACCTCCACCTGTCAGGTCTATATCCCAGCCAGAGAAAGAAAGAAGCACGTGCCCTCTCTTTTATGTTGTTTTTTTTTTTTGTCTGATGTGTGTCTGATAAAATATACATAACAAACTTTACCATTTTAACTATTTATGTGTACACTTCAATAGCATTAAGTACATTCACATTGTTCTGCAACCATCACCACCATCCATTACCATAACTTTTTCATCTTCCCAAACTGAAACTCTATACTCACTAAACAACTCCCCACTCCCTGCCCCTTCCCTCAGCCCTTCCCTCTATTCTACTTTCTGTCTGTGAATTTGACTACTCTAGGCACCTCAAATAAGTGGAATCATACAATAAGTATCCTTTTGGGATTGGCTTATTTCACTTAGCCTAATGTCTTCAAGGTTCATCCGTGTTGTAGAATGTGTCAGAATTTCCTTCCTCTTAAAAGTTGAATAATATTCCATTTTTATGTATATACCACATTTTGTTTATCCATTCATCTATTGGTCAACACTTGGGTTGCTTTCACATTTGCCTATTGTGAACAATGCTGCTATAAACACGTGTGTACAAATATTTGTTTGAGTCCCTCCTTTCAATCCTTTTGAATATAAATATATCCAGAATTGGAGTTGCTGGATCATATGGTAATTGTATGTTTAACTTTTTGAGAAATGGGCATACTGTTTTTCACAGTGGCTGCACCATTTGACATTCCCACCAGTGATGCACAAGGGTTTCAATTTCTTCACATCCTTGCTAGCACTTGTTATTTTTTGTCTTTCTTTTTTTTATTTTTTTTCTAATGATAGCCATCCTAATATGTATGCACTGACATGTTATTGTGGTTTTAATTTACATTTCCCTAATGACTGGTGATGGTGTGCCTCTTTTCATGTGCTTATTGGCCATTTGCCTATCTTCTTTGGAGAAATGTCTATTCCAGCCGTTCGCCTATTTTTTAATCAGGTTTTTTTGTTGTTGCTGAGTTGTAGGGGTTCTTTATATATTCTAGATATTAATTACCCACTCTTTTAAGGTTACTTTCTGGAAATCACATATGACATTTTTGTTTATATTTTTAGGGCCACTACTAGCTCCAAGGGAGGCTGGTAAATGTAGCCTATTCCAGGAGGCCATGTACTGGGCTACAAATCAAGGTTCTATCACTCTGGAAGAAAGTAAGAACAGATTTGGTGAGTGAGTGGTCTCTGCTGAAAGGCTTACATTGAGATTTTATTTTTACCTAGGGGCTTTGTCTATAATTAGAGCTATTTGCTAGAAGAGGAATAGTGGTGTCTTGCTTATAACCAGAGTCTCAGACAGACAGACTTCCCATAACTTTGGGATTACCATACTTTTCTTCTCAATTGTACCCTCTATTTTAAAAAGTTACAGAGAATTGTAATATATGTATTCATATTATTCTTTTCATATTTGTTTAAAAACATATAGTTCTATAAATAGACAAATAAGGTCACCTAGTTTAGTTCTTTTCTGCAGTAATACCTATTTATTATTCCTCTCAGGCTAATATATAACTGATTTTACTTTAGGCTTTAGTTGAACTTTCTTTCAATTCCATTTGAATTTCTAAATGTCCAGAACTTTTTTTTCTGTATAGAGGTATAATTGACATGTAACATTATATTCAGTTCAGGTGTACAACATAATGATTTGATATTTGTATACATTGGGAAATGATCACCACAATAAATCTAGTTAACATCTGTCACTATACATAGTTACAAAAATGTTTTTTTCTTGTGATGAGAACTTTTAAGATCAACTCTCTTAGCAACTTTCAAATATGCAATACAGAACTTTTTTTGATGGTGTCACAGTTCCAAAGAATTTAGCAGTGTGGTGTCCAAAGTTTTGGCAGAAGTGTGTTTTTTCTCATACGCCTATTACCTCCCTTCGTTCCAACGGCAAAGTATTTAAACTGCTCAGCCATTTGAGTTAACAATTAACGTGTTTAAAAATAAGATTAAAAAATGCATATTTTGGAATATGAGTACTGATCAGAGTCCAGGAGAACAGGAAAGAGACGCTTAAATTAAGAATCTAACAACTTAAAAATAATTATTATTGGGGCCAGCCCGGTGGCACAAGCAGTTAAGTGCACGCACTCTGCTGCGGCGGCCCGGGGTTCGCCAGTTCGGATCCCGGGCGCGCACCGACGCACCGCTTGTCAAACCATGCTGTGGCGGCATCCCATATAAAGTAGAGGAAGATGGGCACAATGTTAGCCCAGAGCCAGTCTTCCACAGCACAAGGAGGAGGATTGGCAGATGTTAGCTCAGGGCTGATCTTCCTCACACACACACAAAAAATATATTATTATTGTTTATACAGATATTTCAAGTTTTAATTTATTTTACTTTTATCATCTTGAACCTATCAATGAAGGAGTAATGCTAAGGGAGCATGGATCACCACTGACAAGACAACTATGTTCACCCTTTATTCTGACAGGTTCGGGGTATGTTTGAAGGACCAGGTCTTGCCTGGGAAAGAACTCGTCCTAAAGGAAGAAGCTTGGTCCAGGGCATTATAGGCTGGTCTCCAAAGGAAACAGTGATTTTTATCAGAGTTTGCTATCCATTTCCTGTTCTCATGAACTAATGTCTCACTTCTGAGAAGGCGAAGTACCACTCAACAGTGATAAAAATCTAAAGAGCCGTTCATTAAAATAGGGTATTGGACCAGAATGGCCTCGCTGCTCACCTGCTTCAGATCCTGGCAAGAACCTCTGTTTGGGGCAACTGTTGGAACTCACTGAGGCAGAGAAGGGACAAAGGGCCAGAGCAGCAGGCTGGATCAGCCCACATTTGTGACAGAGAAGACACAAGAAAGAAAACCACTAGAGGGGAGGGAAATGCTGAGAGTCACATACAAGTCAAGAGCTAGTTCATTAGCACTTACTAAAAATGCTCAGAAAGAGAAGGGGAAGCTATAATGGGGCTAGAATCTCTGGAATTACAGGTGGGAGAGCCAGAGATGTGCCTTTGTATGACTCACATGGTGATACACAGATATCTCATGCTGTGCGGCCCAGGAAGTGGAAGTCTCATAGGCATGTGATCCTTGGGAGAGGGAGATAGAGGAGAAATGAGCAACTTGCACTCAAATAAATTCAAATTTTAAAGATGAAGACATTAGTTCCACTTATTTTCAAATATTCAAATCAAGTTTTAAAATGTTTTACCGTGTGAACATATGACAACTTGAGGATTTTACTCCTTTCACAAATCTGAGATGTCCGGCTAGAAAGGAATACGTTAGCCATTTTCCATCTCACTGACCACAGGGTTTAGATGAGTTATCAACAACAACAACAAAATATCCTGTAAAAAATTAAACAAGCAAAAATACATAAGCCGTCTTGGAATAGAAAATGTGGTGGCAGAGTACCTTCAGTTTCTTTGGCACAATGAAGTCAGACGCAGCATCTATACAGTCTGTTCATACACACTTTTCATAGATGGCTTGTGAAACCAACACTCACACTCATATGAGAGCCTTAGGGGAAGCCAGATTTCACACCTCCGCCCTTCAAAGTTCTAACATAAGGAAGAAAATCTGAAGTCATGTCATCTTTAAGAGACTTCATGGAGAGAGATGAGATGCCGGTCCTGGAATGCCCAGTGCCCGCCAAGAGGCTCTGCCTGGTGTCGTATGTGTTCTTGAAAGAGAATGCCCACAGTCATGAAGGTCTTCACCCCTTTCAACAAAATATCTAAAGGCAACAAAAGAGAGGAAAGACAATCCTCTGGCTCTGTAAATAAACAAAGAACTTGCATCCCCAGAGACTCCTCCTGCTTCACAAGCATTCTTTAAATGGAGACCACATTGTCTTGAGGAAAAGAACAATGAAAGAAGAGACCATGATACCATTCTGCCGCCATATGTCTGGCACAGGAGATCATAAAACTCTGAATGAAAGCAGTGTGAGCTAGTGACTAGAGCCTTCCCTTGCAACCTGCTCTACATTTTCTCCCAGCGAGGGCACTCCTGTTCTTATTAAAATGCTTTGAAATCTTGACATGAGAAATACAAAACATCATTGTTGCTAAAATCCATAAGTTCTTAGTGCTTCTCTAGAGATCTCAGATAAACCACAGAAGAGGAAAAGCAATCGACTCCCACCTTATTTAAAAACAAGCACATAAAAATATCTAGACTTGGAGAAAAATAGCCTCTCCTGAGAACAGTTTTTCTGGTCAGAGCATGGACCTCACCTGCAGTTACCTGGATGCCACCATGTCTCTCCCTTTGAGCGAGTGCCTGAGCCCCAGACAAGGTCAGGCACTCGCCATCTCAGGAGGCATTAGCTCGTGACTCCTTTTTAACAGCAACACTTTAGGAATGACTGATGTGGACACCCAGAGGTTCTTAATGGACCAACTGCAATCACCACAATAGATGCTATTTAGGAGCTGTTTTTCATATTTGCTGTGCAAATCATCTCCGTAAATGTGTGGGTTCATTGATCTGAATAAACCACCCCTTGATGTAAAGAAGGTAAGATCTTTGTTAGTTATTGAATATTTCAATACCAATAAGGGCACACTTTGGAGAATTTTTTCCCTTTCAGACTTGTTGCTTCTCATTTTGTTTGTTTGTTTTAGTTCTGAGTTCATTAACACTTCTAACTGTATGGTTAACACCAGTTAGGGAAAAGGCCTCAACACTTATTTTTTTCCATCATCTTCATAGCACCTGGTACAATGCTTGGTATACAGCAGGCATATTAAATGAAGATTTATGGTACTCCCAGATCGAACAATTCACTGTAGATTCAATGTTAGGACATTGAGCACTAACTAACATATTAGAAAAAGAAATTAAGAAGAATGAATAGAAAGAATCTATATCAAAGTTTAAAAAGTTCATTTCAAGCTGGTTGAAGCTAAATAATGCAGTTTTCACTGGGCCATAATAACTATGGGAAAATATGAAAGGGAGCACTGTGTGGTATTATCTTTGCTTTTTATTCCTAACAATGTCTTCGCATATAATAATACGTGATAGTTCTATCTATCTATCTATCTATCTATCTATCTATCTATCTATCGTTAATAAATAATTTCAGGATGGATTGTTTTGTCACAATCAGTCAAAATATAAATTCCAAATTTAAGGAAATTCTTTTCCACTATGAAAAATTATGCATGTGAGGATACCTCTTTATGTACCTCTGCCTTATCAAGGGAAATTAGAGACAGCCAGCCTGAAATAAAATGTCTTCTCATTTTCCCTATTCCTCACCTTGGTGTTCACAGCTAGAATTGGCAGAAAAAGAAGAAAAGGAGGAGAAATCTACCTCCTGCCTGGATTATTTTAGTTTCTTTTTGTATGGCTACTTTTTCTTCTTCTTCTTCTTTTTTTTTTTTTATCCTGGTGGTCTGTCACCAAAAGTACCCATTTAATTAAGTACTTATACATACTTTGTGGAGTTTTTTTTTAATATTATGTACTCATAGTCTCCTGGTTGTCACTTCACAGAGTGGTTCTAGGTGTCTGAGCAGGAAAAGATTGCTGTTTAAAAATTGGGTAGTAATAGCAATGGGCTATTAAGCAATTCTGCATAATTATCATAGTGTTTATTGCATATTTACTGTTTTTATGCTGTATGTTAAAATATAATTTCATATGAATAAGCCCTGAAATGCACCAAAATAATCCAGTATGTTTCACTGTTACTAGGCACACATTCTTCTTAAGTGAATGTTGTCACTTTAGATATAAATTTTATTCAGAAGCTTGTATGAAATATGGGGTGAATTTCTTGATTATATATAAAGGTACATAATGAAACAGAAGTTTAATGGTTCTCTGAATATATGTGAAAGGAGTTAACTTAGTGACCAATGGTTTCCTCTAGTGAAGAGGGGTTGAGACCATTGTTGCTTATGAATTTCAGCTGCCAGTTAATCAATTAGCTAATCAGAAGAAGGAAAGATCCATATGACCACTTGCTCTCTGTGGTAGGTTTGAATGAGAAGTCCCCAATAATTTAAGTGTCACAAATGATATAATAAAACTGAATTGATTTATTTGCTTTCAAGCGTAATATTGTTTGACCTGATGTACCAAACTTCAATTATATTTACATTTTTGGTCTAGGAATAATCATTATACTTTATATTAAGTCTATAAACTTGAATATCAAGTTATCAATGTTAAAAGCTTAACTACATTTAGATAATAGACAAGAAAAAACAGAAATCAATTTTTATTAGTTATTTTTTGCAATCACCTAACAGCAAAAATTAAAATAATTGTACATAGATGTAAACACCCAGCTTGTAAAAGTAATTTCTTAAATTGTTTTAAAGTCACATGCAATTTCCAACTTCTTGATACATCGGAGAGAACATATGCAAATATATCCAGTTTGGCATTTGTGGGAGAAAATCCCTTAGATGCAGAATTTCATAGGCTGCTCAGATAGGAAAGTCATTCTGGTTTTGCTTAAAAATTAACACATCCACTCACTGACATTTAAGACCAGTAATTGGCTGAGAAGTGCTCAGTGATGCTTTTAGATGAATTGTGGTATATATATATAAAATCACGAATATAAATGTAGTATATATCATTTTATATATATCACATTTTATATATACAAAATGATATATATAGTTTAATAATGACATATATATGTTGCTGCATACCTTTACCCATCTTGGTATTATATTGTGCCTAATAATATACTATTGAAAATGATTGCCTGTTTTCTCTCTTAAAGACTTTCTGAGATGGTAAAATTTGAATCAAACACTTTTTCCAAATTCTAATAATACTAGTAACTGGAGAGCAAAAGGGAAGGTCTGGTCTTCCCACCAGACCCAAGGAAGCTCTCTCATACAGATTTCACTCTCTTTTCATTATTGTATATAATTCTATCACATTTTTATAGCAGCCGAGTGATACATCCAGCCAAATTTTAAATATAAATGATAAATATGGAAAGAATGAAGAAAAAGGCAAGAGAAAGTTTAAGGAGGGAAAAATACAGAATCCTGAAATACCTAAAATCTATACATCTTTACATAAAATGTTTTCTTTCTATTTTTATTAATAAATTAAATTCAGATTGTGGAACAGTTAAAGGGTAAACATCCAGATAAAAGGAAATGAAAGAAGCAAGCAATATCTGGAGAACATACTGTATTGTCCTTTTTTCCCTTATCTTTTGATTTTTATCCCTATTATTTATCTCCCAAACATTTAGAAAAATACAAGAAACAAAACCAGCAACTGTTTCCATCATCAAGCCTTTGACTTCTAGCCCAGAGCCATGACCCAGTTAAAGAAAGATCAGTTTTAGTTTTAATATATTTGTATAAGATATTCATGAGCACCTACTGTGTGTCAGTTTCATAAAAATTCCAGTTTTACTTTACACTTACCATGTGCCCTCTTGTCCAAACACATATAGCAGTCTACCCAAATCCCTTTTCATCAGAAAGAAGTAATATTGGGAAAGATTGGAAATTATTCCATTAACTCTAGAGAGCTGAATACTTGTCAGTTATAAGAAGTGTTTACTGGATAAAAAAATGAGTGATACACAATATTTGATTACTATATCTGTGATTCTCTCTGAACACAGAAAAATTACATGTACTGAAAATCTCTTTCAGCTCTTATTAATATTTAGGTTCAAGAATCTCAGGAAAATTAAATGTACAAGTATACATATAAATATTTATACACTTAGATATATACATATACCTAAACAATGAGGAAACATTATACTACCTTCATCCAAAGAGGGCAATCACCCATTTAGCAAACAAGAAATTGTATAACTGTTGTTTGAAATATGAATTATTATAATTTGGGTAAAGCATTATGGTGATATGTGCCAAGTGCTAAAATATTCATGTCTGTTTTTATCTTGGATCTGCATTGCTATAAAACAATCTGAAATTCTCTAAAATATTAATACATTGATATTAGAATTAATATTAGAATACACTAATATTCATTAGAAACAAATAAAAATAAAGGCATAGTAAATTATGGCACCTACATAAATAAAATATTACTAAGTCATTGCAATCATGCTTTTGAAGTTTTCTGTAAAGTTTTATTGATGTTTAACATACATATAAAAATTCATAGCTGGAAGAATTTTCACAAAATAAACACACATGTGTACTCATACCCTGATCAAGAAACAGAGCATTACCTTCATTGCAATGCGTAAAAGTTTAAAAACCTAGGTTCTATAAGTATAGTCCTCAGACCAGCAGCTTCAACCTCACGTGGGAACTTGTTAGATTCTCTAACTTACAAATTCTCAGATTCCAACCCAGACCTGCCCAATTAGAAGGCCCAGAAATAGTGAGGCCCAGCAATCTGCATTTTATGCATAAAGCCTGTAGATGACTCTGAGGCACACTAAAGTTTAAGAACTACTAGCCTATGAAATGTTTTTGTTATAGAATGAGAAAAGGGCTTATACATATTATTTTAATGATGTGAAAATAAGTGTCCATAAAAGAGAATGGAAGTAAATATCACAAATGATGATAGTAGTTATTGCTAGATAGTACAACTATAGGTGATTTTTATTTTCTTCTTTATATGTTTTTGCATTATCCAGATTTTCTGAAATGATTATAATACTTTGGGTATATTATTGAACACATTTATTTTGGTCTTTTAAAGTATGTTATCATCAGCTAAACCAGAAGAGCTTCTTATGCAGGCACTGTACAGTCGGCTTGCCTGAACTCACTATCATTGCAACTTTCATTCTGCATATCAACATCCACATTTGGGGTATAAAAGAGAGAAAACCCTGCCCTATTATTCTTTAAATGTTTGGGAGAATAAAGGTAAATCGTTACCAACTGAACACATTGGTAGTTGCACAGATGGAAATAAAAACTGCCTTGCGTGAACATGGGAGGCAATCTTGACATTGGAAGGCAAATTAAATCCTCAAAGACTTCAAATTTACTAAGCCCTTTTATTTTAAGGAACGTGACCTTTCTAAAAGAAGGTTTGCAATTCTATCTCTCCCCCAAAGGCTAAAATAAATAGTTTTTTGTCATAGCAAAATGGATCTTTGATAAGGATAGATTAGAAGAGCTATTCAAATGCTGCAAAACGTGGAACCTAAATCTGATGATAATAAAGTGATTATAGTAGCTGCTCTCAGTGCCCAGCCCATATCCCTCAGTCCCATCGCTTCAGAAGGCAGGGCTTCCACAGACCAGTATTGGGCTGTCTGCGTCTGATGACTTTGTCTGAAGGCTGCTCTGTCCTAGGACTCACAGATCAGAGGTGCCAAGGAATTAATATTCTGAGGAGCAGCCCTCAACCAATGACTTTCAGTGTGAGTGTATAAATAGAACTCCCTCCACCGACTAGTGGAGTAATTTTCCTAGGGGATGAAAAATAATTTTCCCTCGATCCTTCCAGGTTCTTGGCAGAGATCTTCTGTAATAAAAAACAGATAAACAGGAGAAAAACAAACAGAAGTGTAATAACATGTTACTGCCTGTATCTACAGGAAATACCCAGGAAAACTGAGTAACTGACTCCCAGAAATGGCCCAATCCACCACCTTAAATACCAATTCCAGCTAAAGACAGAAGATATTGGGGAGAGGGGGAGCCAGTTATGGGCGTTTACCAGGCAGCACAGGTACGGTTGTTATGCAGATTTAAGTCGCTGCTTTCTCCATTGACAAGAATTTCTAGAGATTTAGTCATACTCCTCTTCTGGTACAGAGAGGGAGACACACTTTCAAGTGGAGATTTCCCTTATATGTGTAAATGTCTCTTACAAAAGGGTAACTTCTACTACTCATTTTCAAAGCTTTTCCTATGTCTGCTGTTTCTGAAAGATAATCAGCTCAAAATAGTTCTTATGCCAAAGAGGCATATTTTAGGGTGACAAATTCTGCTCCCCTTCATTCTGAAGCACACATCTCAACAATTCTGAGTTTCCCTGTAGAATTAAGCTTCTCTCACACTGTGTTAACACATATACTGCATGGGCTGCCTCCCTTCCTTGTATCACTTCCTATTTCCTTGCTGGTGTTCCTTGTACCTCCCATATCAATGACTTGCACTTGAACCCTTGTCTCAGTGTCTATTTCTTGGGCAGCACATTCAAGGAAAGTGTTAATCTGCTGAATAATGTAGAAGACAGGATAGGTATTATGTACAATAAATTTATTAAAATATACTTTTATAAGCCTTGGGGATTACATTCATTGCTCTGATTATAATTATCAACCCAAATTAACCCTGCTAATTAGACATTGCTTCTTGAAGATTTGAGCAGTCCTCAGTTTTCCTATGAAGGCTTGAACCATTACTCATTGAGTGAAAGAAGCATATCCAGCGGTGATAGTAAAAGTTATCTAACAATAGGCATGCCACGATTGTTATTACAATAATTGCAATAATAATAGACATTGCTATAGAGCTAGATCAAATCCTATTAGGCAGATATTAACCATTTGGTGGCAGGATTGAGTACTTTCTGGGGTCTTGGGGGGAGAGTCTGGAACAACGGAGGAGTATTTGTGAGGTTTAGGCAAGTGAATATTTAACAACCAGTTTAGAAGAATTTCAATATTTTAATAATCAGTAAGGCCCTACTGGTATAGACCAACTGAATATTAACATATTCAAAGAAAGATCTTGAACACCATATATATGAATGTCTTCTTTTTGTAATACAATCTATCATTATTTCCAATGGGATCAACAAAGTTAGCATGCAAAATAACTGCCAAGAGGCTCTCTTTTCTTGGGAATCAAGTTCTCAAAGAAAACAAACGCGAGGAATATAGATAATTTTAAAATACAGTCATGTGTCACTTAGTGACAGGGATATGCTCTGAGAAATGTGTCGTTAGGCATTTTGTCATTGTGCTAACATCATAGAGTGTACTTATCCAAATGTAGATGGTATAGCCTATTACACACCCAGGCTATATGGTACTAATCTAATGGGACCACCGTCGTATATGCAGTCTGCTGTTGACCGAAACGTTATGCTGCGCATGACTGTGTAACACAGAAATGCTTTCACACCAGCAAAATGACCATTAACAAAGAATAAGTCCTCCTGGTGATGTGAGCACAACTCCTCAGCCTAAGTGACTATAACATGCCTATTGAAATACAATAGCCTCCTGATTGGAATGCCTACTTATTTACGCTATGCTGTAAACACACAAGGAATTCACCGTGTGTTGAATGCTGAATAGAAAGGTGAACAAAAATACCCAGTTGCTAAAAAGGCTTGTAATCTCTAAGTACTACAACAGAATCCAGAGACCAGTTAAGGCTGAAATCCACAGGGAGTGGCCATTGTTAACAAAATGATTTGCTACAAACTCGGGCAATTAACTGAAGTGTCAAAGATGAGACTGCATGAAAAATACATTGTTCCTACCACAGTTGTACAGATAAAAGGAGAGGAAAAAGAAAGAAAGAAAAAAGAAACAAGCTAGCAAACTCTGGCTTGAAAGATTCAGGATTTATGGTTTTTAACAACATTCTGTAAGCCTCGAAAACAGTTTCTTATCTGCAGAGAGAGAAAAAAATTAAATTGAAATGAACTCTTCCTGAACTTATGCAAAGAGATAATGAACAAAATGATTTCTGTTAGATTTCAACAAAAGCTATTTAAAAAGAATATTTCTGCATCTGGATAAGGTAACATCTCTGAACAAGAGGTTTTTTCCCCAGTCTTTCACCATACACACTGAGAGTTTATGTTTCAGCTAAAAAAGTAGTGCTACCTAATAATCACAACAGAATTTGATTAGCAACTTTTCCTTTATGCTTCAATTGTAAACCATTGAAATAATTTTTCCCCATTTGACTTCAGATGCACAATATTAGATGAATCACATCCTTGTGCCATGCCATTAACATCATTGATCCATACATGGCCTGCTTTTATTGGTTAGTTATTCAACTGTTTTTTGAATAATGTAACAAACAAGTGCTAATTCACCACTGGAAACCAAAAGCTACTATGTCCAGCATAACTTACGTCTAATTACATGGTTCCTCCATCAGCACATCCCTCTTGGTTCTGCTGTGTGTTAGCCATCATCCAAAATTCTGTGTTCATCATTTCCTTGCTTTCCTTGAAAGGAAAATATTCCTTGAAAATAATTTGTTGCTTGTGTGTGTATCATTTGTTAGTTGGTTTTAGTTCTTTTTAATGTTACAAAAAGGGTAGCATACTACATGTAATCTTTTGGGACTCGTTTTTTCCCTATAATATTACATTGCTATGATTTTCTATGATGTGGCGTTTTGCTATAATCCATTCACTTTGACTGTTCATAATATTCTATGGTGTGAATATGCAATTTATCAATCCATTCTCCCAAAAATGGGCATTTGAGTTATTTCTAGTTTTTACTATTGGAAATAATACTATGGATATTCTGTACGTGTTTCCTTTGTAAATGGGCAAGATTTTCTTTTTAATGGAGATTTCCCCTAAAGTGGAATTTGCTGAGTCGTGGTAAAATGAATGCTCAACTTCAGGAGATAATGCCAAATTACACTCCCACCGGCAATGTCTAAGAAATTCCACGGGTCTACATCCTCTTTGAAAAGTATTACTCTGTGGAAATCTTGGCTGAACTTGACTTCCTAGTGTGAAATACCAAATATGTGATATTAAAACAGCAGTTCTAGTGAGATAGAAATATTTGCATTTATTATAAGCCACTAGTAATAATTAATTTTATAGACCACAAAATTATAATGTAAATATAATGATAATGTTTAAATTTTTTGGATTGTTCTATCCATTTAATTTCCATTTAACCAAAGCTTGTGAATATTTATTGTATAAACTGTGAATTATCATACAAATAACAATATGGCCATCATTTTTAAAAAGCACAAGATTTATAAAAGTTCTCAATTTATCAGGAGAGAATAGATTTTACCTGGCTCTAGGCTTCCATAACATTTCACGCACTAACAGAGAAGGCATTTTTCTCAAGTTTCCTTTCTGGTTTTTCTTATTCCACACATCCATGAGGGTCATTATCTCTCATAGGTCTAATACCAGTCTTCTTTCACTCCCACACTAAATTCTTTCCCCGAGAAATCCTATCTAGTTTCACTGGCTTAAAATACTATTTACATATTTGTGAATTAATTTTTTTTCTCTAATCCTAATCTCTCTTCTAAGCTCCAGATCCCAATTTCCATTGACCTAATGGACAAAATCACTATGTTCTCACACTTTTTGGCAGTCTCAACTGAATTCATGAATCGTAAAATGAAAGAGCAAACTGATCAAAAACAAAACACAACGGAGAAAATAACAAGATGACATGAAGAGAGAGGTGAGATTGTGAATGATTGCAGATAAATTAATATTAAACATCAGATTAAAGATGCATTGGAGGATTTAAAATGTGTAGTATGATTGATAATGAGGCCTCCTAGAACATAAGAGACCCATTACAAGGAAAATTTCCTGGTACAGTTGTAGTGAATGAAAAATAAAAAAGGCCATAGAGAAATTACATAACAATAAATTAAATGATCCAGTCAATAAACTTCAGTTCTAAAATTAAAAAGTATTAAACTATTTAATGAAAACCAAAGAGTTAGAGGTGGGAATAGAAACAAATAGAAGATCTTGATTAGTGCAAGAATTTTGAAATATTAGTAGAGAAATTTGTGACTGAATAAAAGAACAGAAAGGCAATCATTCACAGAACAGGGAATTAATAAAGAACTTCCTAATTTACAAACTGAAAAACGAAATGAACAGAAATGTAATCAAAACAATGAAAATAAAGACAATAAAAAAGAAGGAAAAATGCAAAATAAATAATCAAATGTGATGGAAGGTATTCTATCATGAATATCAGTGATGAGCCAGCCTTGATGACCTATCGGTTCAAGTTTGGTGCACTCCGCTTAGGTGGCCTACTTCTGTTCACAGGCGCAGAACCACACCACTTGTCTGTCAGTAGCCATGCTGTGGTGGCAGCTCACATAGAAGAACCAGAAGAACTTACAGCTATACATAACTATGTACTGGGGCTTTGGGGCGTGAGGGGGAAGAGAAGAAAAAAGGAGGAAGATTGGCAACAGATGTTAGCTTAGGGCAAGTCTTCCCCTGCAAAAAAAAAAAGAGAAAAGAATATCAGTCATTACACTAAATGTGAACTGACTGAGTTCTCCTATGAAAAGACAGATTGCTGGGTAGGTCAAAATCAAAACAAAGCTGTATGCTGTTTACCTGAGAGTACTTAAAACGAAGTAATAAAGGAAGGTTGAGTATAAAAGGAAAACTACAACAGGCAAATACAAACAAAAAGAGACAATGGAATAGATAATAATATCATACCAGGTGGAATTTCAGGTTAAAGGCACAATATATGATAAAGAGGAACGCTATGTCATGATAAAGTCATTTATAAGGAAATACCATAGACCTAAGCACATGTGTACCATATATCATCACAACTAAATATATAAAGCAAGAACTGTTAGAAATGCAAGGTAGACTTTATAAAATTGGAATGTAGTATAGCGTGAGGTTTCCATACACCTCTCTCAGAATTAGATAAATGTGGTAACTAAAAAGTAAATAAGGGCCGGCCCCATGGCTTGGTGGTTAAGTGCGCGCGCTCCGATGCTGGCGGCCCGGGGTTCGGATCCCGGGCGCGCACCGAGGCACCGCTTCTCCGTTCATCCTGGGGTCGAGTCCCACATACAGCAACTAGAAGGATGTGCAGCTACGACATACAACTATCCACTGGGGCTTTGGGGGGAAAAAATAAAATAAATAAAATCTTTAAAAAGTAAATAAGAACCTAGGAGAATTGACTAATACAATCAGTAAACTTGATTAATAGCTACATAGAGAGAACTTCATACCTCTCTAACAGAGAATGTATAATTTTTGGTTCTCCATAGAACGTTTATGAAGTAGTCTGTATATTTGGTCACAAAGGAAACCTTTACAGTTTTTCAAAAGTTAATGTTTTACAGGTCTCTATGTTTGATCATAATCCAATGAAATTAGAAATGAATATTAAAAGTTGATCTAGAAATATCCAAATGTGTATATTCTTATTAATATATCACATATTTATTTATTAAACATAATATAGGAAATAGGCAGTATTTTGATTAAGCACAAAAAGAAATAATTATTTAATAAATGGCACAATTGGCCATCCACCTAGAAGAAAATGTAACTGAAAATCATATAAATATAATATTTAGAGAAATTTCTTAATAAATAATTCTTAATAAGGAATAAAATTCATGCAAGAAGACAAGGAGATATTCTTATTCAGTTGAAAGACTCAGAAAAAATAAAAGACAATATAGATACAGAGCAAAAATATCAAAAGCAAAGTTGATAAATAAATGATATATTTTGAAAAAAATTGGTAAAGCAGATAATCACAGGACTAATATTCAAAATCACAAAGGTGTTATTTCTTATATTGACAAGAAAGTAAACCAATGGAATATTAAAAACAATTGACAAACAAGCGATCTTGACGGCCAAAAGTATATGAAAAGAAGCTCACAGTTCCTAATGGGAAAATGCAAATTAAAGCAATTAGATATCTTTATATCCATCAGAATGAAAAAACTTAAAAGATTAAGAACACATATTGTAGGTGAGAATGTGAGCAAACAGAACAGTGGAAATATGACATGTTGGCACGTTTTGGAAATCAATCCAGCAACATTTCAAAAATTAATAATTGGTATACCTTTTGAGCCAGCAGTCTCATTCTTGGTAATTAATCTCTTAGAAAAAAATTCCAAGAGGAAATAAAACTATTAAAAGGAGAATGGTTGAATAATACTGGCATGTCTATTGGGAATAATATACAGCTATTAAAAAAATGAATTTGAGGGCTGGCCTGGTGGTGCAAGCGGTTAAGTGCGCGCTCTGCTGCAGCGTCCCTGGGTTCGCCGGTTCGGATCCCAGGGGTGCACCAACGCACTGCTTGTTGAGCCATGCTGTGGCGGCATCCCATATAAAGTAGAGGAAGATGGGCATGGATGTTAGCCCAGGGCCAGTCTTCCTCAGCAAAAGAGGAGAATTGGCATCGGATGGTAGCTCAGGGCTCGTCTTCCTCACAAAAAAAATAAAATAAAAAAAATAATAAAAAGAATGAATTTGAGCTATGGTAATTTGTCTTTGAGGAATTTCCAAGAAGTATTTTCAAATGAGAAAAGCAAGATACAAAAAAGTATGTAATATACAATTTTTAAAAAAAATGAACAATAACAATGGAAACCCTATATTCGGAGAAAAATATGGAAGGATGAATTTCAGGTGTTAACAAGTGTTACTGGATGGAGGAAGGGGCTGATGGATTAAATACACTGATGCTTCTTTCACAGCCAGTGAGTACAACCAAAACTGTAGGTCAATGATCCCATTCATCATATTTTTTTAGCTATCAAAATGCAGGCAATTAAAACATGCTACCCAAAACCAGTCATGTAGCTTCATTTATAAAACAGAGTATTTCATCCTCATGAGAAGAGAGTTCTTCAAAGACATAAGGATTTACTTTCAGAAGTCCTAGCACACCCTCTATTGGTCTGGAAAATTAAGTGGGCAGGGAGTTTTTTTGTCCTAAAGACTAAAAGTCCTGCAATCCTTTCTTGTTTCTTCTTTTTTTTTCTCTTTCTCGCTGACTTCTTGTCCTTTACTCTCCCAAAGGATGAAATTACTGGTCAGCTGCTCCTTTCCATCTGACCCAGTTGGTTAATTTAGAATTAAAATTCACTTATTCAGCAACACTGCAACTTTTGTAACTCTCAAATGATGGCAATAATTCCAATTTAAAATGTACCTATTCCTGCTTGTATTAACTAACCCATAAATCCTTCTTAAAAAGATAATTAATGTTTCTTCCTGTTGTCTCTGGGTTTTCTGTATCTCTATGTTGATAATAGCTTTGCTTTTAATCAGTTGTTCCTATTAAAAAGCAGAAATAGGCAGAAAGAAGATAAAAACATGTCATTTGTGTCTCTATAAAAAAATTGCTTAGAAAGCTGTCAAATTTTCTTTAGACTATTTAAATTAGGGAGGGTGGCTTTTGCAGGAAATGAATGTAAAACCACAGATGAGATTGGGAAATTCACTGTGGATCATTTTTTTTTTTTTACATCAAGATGCCCAGTGCATTGTAGATATGTTTTTATATGTGGGCAGGCAAATCCTTATGCATTTATAAGGGTTAAAAAATGCATATGCCTCAAATATAAAAATCTCCAGAATGAAATCAACTGATATTTTTCAGTAGCTCACGGCAGTTCTAGGCTCCCTTGAGTGAACACACAACTCAGCAGGATATATCTTGAGTTGTCTTGATTTACAAGTATAGTCAAATCATAAATATTACCCCAAGCATTCTTACAAAGAAAACAGGCTTCTCATGCTTCAGACCTATCTATACCTTTGAATTAGGCTGAGAATAGGTCTCATGCTTCAGACCTATCTATACCTTAGAATTAGGCAAGAGGAAGAGATTCTTGGCTACTTCCTTAAAAGTAACTATTTTTATCCAGACCAAAACCAACCAACTAACCAATTGGCTAGTATTTCTCTTTTCATATTTGCTGATAAATCTGTCCCTGTTTTTACATTGTTAATGTTTTTGTGTCAGTTTTATTTCTAACTCTTGTAAGAACCCATGTCTAGAGTTTATTTTCTTATCCTATTAATTGTCTTTTGCTATGGAATTTTAAGCTATTTATTCTTATACTATTTGATATGTCTAATCTTAATTTTGAAATTTTATTTTCTGCTTACTGTTTTACTCATTTCATGTTTTCTTTATGTTTTGTCTTTTGTTGGACTGTGTCTTTTGTTTTGGACTGTGGTTTTTGTTTTTTAGAGATTTGCATTATAATCTAAGGATTTTGAAATATGCACACTTCTGGTTTTTTAAAACCTCCCTGGAGACTATAAGTTCTTCAAAAGTATGCATTTTTTGTTCCCAAAGTCAAGTATGAAACAATCTTTTGGTACTGCCAATATACATTTAGGTATTTAGGACATAATTACATTCCTTTATAATTTCCTCATATTCCTTTTACAATTATAATCTGGAATTTTCAGCATTTGCAAGGACTGCTATTGGTATTCAATCTAACTTTATTTTTAACCAATTTCAATGTCATTTCAAAACCATTTCTTTCATGGCTCTGAATTTTTACTTTGGATTCCTCCGTCCTTTGGCTACAGTGTGTCTTAAAGTAATTTTCCTGGAAAATCGCCTCAAAGAATGCCTTGCCTTTGCCTCTATACCTAAGCTGCTGGGTACGGACTTCTTGTGGTACAACTCTCCCCCCCAGCCTTATAGTTGTAGAGTCCTACTTTCCCTCACTATCTCAAACTGCTGGGAAATATAAAACCAATCTGATTTTTGTTCCTTTGTAGGAATTTTGTACAGATGTTTTTACTACAAGATTTTTTTCTTTTTCTTTACAGTTGGGAAAAAAAGCATCACAGTGTGTTGAGACATGGGTCTCTTTTTTCATTATTTCTGCCAGCTATAATAAGAGTATTTTTGAATGTGTGTGTTTATGTCTCTTATTCAGAAATATTTTTCTTTCATTATATCTGTTATTATTTCTTCTTTTTTTCAAATTTTTTCTGGTTTCAGTGGTTTCAAACATTCTTAAAGAACAAAAGCTAAATACAGATAGATAAGGAGAGGTTCTCAGTTTAATCACAGAAGTCAGATTAGAATAATTTAATATCAAATTTTGTTGTCAATCTTAAGATCTGTTGCATCCCCAGAGCTGGTAGCCTATCTGCCACAGTATCAATACTTAGAATGTCTAGATTCTTTCTGGCTGGTCTCTAGGTTTGAGGCCAAGTTCCTCACTGACTGTCAACTAGCCCCCATGGATGGTCTCCCCCTTAGAGCCCATGAATGCTCTTCTTGTCAGGTGCCCAACTTGGATCATATCTGCAAAAAACCATTCTTCTTTGTTCTAGACCTTACGTTCATTTCTCTAGCCCCAAGTTGTCTTCATTATTTTGTTCCCATCCTTCAACTTTGTCTTATTATAAATTAGCATCCCCCAAACTCAATTCTATAGAAGAAAGGATCATACACAGAATGTCTGTGTGATTTAGTAGAAGCTCATTGATTACAGTCATAAATTATGAAATAAAACATGAGTAGACATGGGAGATATATAGTATAAGACTGTTGTAGGTCTCATTTTACTATATGATTGAACTCCAGGTTGTGAGCTGCAGGTATGATATTGATGTTTTTATAGGTGATATGTCAAAAAAGATAAATGTCAAATCTTTCCAAATTTGGCCACCTTTCTTGCAATTACGAGGTAATAAAAAGCTGAAGCTATGTTGAGAATCACATCTTCTGCCTCAAACAACAAAAGAGTGCCTGCAAACTTTGGAACTGGGTGAAACATACCTTGCTCAATATCCCACCCTCAATCTGCAGGCACTTCCATCAAATCTCCAGGAGCCATGATGAGATAGCATATTATCATGAACTCACTGCTATGACTCCACATTTTAACCATGCTACGCCTGAAAATAACAGTGAGCTTATTCTAGGGACTCTGTTTTCCCAAATACTCACTTCCACCTCCAAGTTGCTAATTTTGTAAACTCCTTGAGGATGGGCATTTTATCTTCTACATTTTTATATCACCACAACACCCACCTCAGGGTCTTCAATACAGCATTTCCTCAATAGAGCAAATGATGAATGAATGAATGAAACAGTTGTTGATCTGGATTCATACCCATCTTCATTTCTATATCAAAAGTAAATTGCTCAGTTGAAATGAATTAAAGATGAAACTATAGTGCAAAGTTCTTAGCACTTAAACATGTCTATAGCGGATACATACTCTTTCTCTTTGTAACTTTGCTTGGTTCCCTGGAGAAATATCTCTTAAGAGACACATCCCTCTCAAGTGTATGAATAGACTTGGCACCACTTCCCTGAGCCAAGTATAGTAGGCCCTGACTATTCTGGTTGCTGTCATCGCCCTCAAGACAATTGCTGTTCTATTTTAACCTCAGTCTTTTCAAGCATGTTGGAATTTGAGATAGCTACAGAGTTACTCGATGTATTGAAAACTGCACAAATTCTACTTTCCCTTTTGTTCTTACTCCTTGGATGTCTGAGAACATTCTATCCAGCTTGTCTCTCTGTTTCCCCCATGAGATTTGAGATGGCTTGTCAAAGAAAAACAACAGTGAAGAGAATAATTAATGATCCTTTGATGCCTGCCAGCTCTGAAGAAGTACTTACCTGTGGGCTTTCAAGTGTTCCATAGTTACATGACAGTACCAACTGCTTGTCCTTCTTGCCAACTTTCCATATTTCCTTCAGAGTGCTATAGATGGCGTAAATACCTGCTGAGTCCCCACTGTGACAAGGTTCAATCTATTCAGGTAATTCTTCTCCATTAAAACATTCTCAGGACATGAGCAGTGTGCTTCAGAAGTGTGTAGTTATGGTGACTGCAAAATGCTTTCTCTGAGAGGTTTGAGATAACCATTGACATCCTGTGGGGTCTGTTTTTCTTTCTTCCACTTCAACACACAAAGGGATTTAGAAATCCTCTCCCTTGATCAGACATTAGCTTTTCTTTCAAATAAACTCAGAACTCTCTCACCCCATCTTGCTATGGGCTAGGACATGGAGGAGGAAATGTTAGTTTGTGTTCTACTAAACTTGGCTATTCTTTGAAAGATAAATAACACATAAAGAAAGAAATGGGGGCTCAATGAGGCTAAGTATGAACTGGTATAAAACATGTATGCTTGGGCTTTCTTGGTGTTTTCAGGAGTTCTCCATATGTCCTATGTTTAGCTCTTGTCCTGACTTATAAGCAAGGGTTAATATCCATAGAACAGAGTTTAAGCATGGGGATGGGGAAGCAGATTGAGAAAATAGCATCTTCTGTTCTCAAGTGATTATTACTTATTTGGGCAACTTAAAGGCCATTCAAAACAAAATCGCGATGACACTTTGTTTCATTTTACTTGAAAAAATGATATATTTCCTCCATGAAACTAATCATTTTCTCAATTTTCATATCTAAAAAAAAAGATGTTGCCAAGTACCTCTTTTTCTTACAACACTATTTTTATGAGCATAGATGTTTTTTACCAGAAATTCTACTTTGAGACATTTCAGAAGCTTCAGGGATAAACTTTCCAACATAAGTGGACCAAACATCTCACGTTATTAAATCACAGAACAAGATGGGTGGATAAGACATTAAAGAGTTTGTTTGGAGATAAATCACCCTAGGAAGATGTTTTCCAATTTCCAAAACCCTTTGGGGAAATTATGCCCCAAGGTGCCACCATTTATTCAGGGCTGTCATGTATCATTGGTTAATTGTGTGCTGCACAATTCTAAGATGCTTCCATCACTTAGGCTACAAGATGGTGTCTACACTGTGGCCCAAAATCCATATTTATCATTTTAGAAAACTGAAAGAAATAGTTTTCATTCTAGAAGAATTGAATCTTTAAAAAAAAAATCTTATTCAGAACACCAATACATAAAATAGATAAAAGCGCAACCGCTCTGTTGGAAGTGTAGATGGGGAATCCCATAGTCTCCCTTCTTCATAGCCCCTTGGAAGAGCTTTTATGTCTCTCCAAAAAACAGTTTGTAAGTGGTGTTTTAAGGCAAAAAGTTTGTATAAGGAGTAGTTCCAAGTGTAGTTGAAGCCATGGAGAGTGATGCGATAGAAAGAGCATTAACATGGACATCAACTAACCACTTCAAATCTGGCTGTGGGTGAGCCTCAAAGTCCTGGGCAAGTCACAGCTGTTCTAGGAAGTTGGACTAGACACATGAGAAGGATATGAGCTTCTTTTGAGCCATGGGCTCTTTGGGAATCTGAAAAAAATTACAGATCATCTCCCTCCACCCTGCGAAAGCTACATAGACCCACAATTATGCTTTCAGTGTTCAAGAATCACTGGTCCCTTGCATCTCCTAGTGCTCCATGGGCCCCTAGTCTAGATAAGCATAAGGCCATTCCAGATCTCAACGCTATTGTACGTTTTTTAACATCTTAAGTAATTTAAAGTCTGATGAGGAGAGTTGGCTGTACATTCTGTTTGCTTCCTGAATAGATCAGTTGGCTTTCCTCTTCTGCTCCATAGATGCAGAATAAGATTACATCCCCAGCCCTAAACAGCATTATTGCAGTTTGCTACCTTCCAAAAAAAAAAAAGACTGGTCATAATGAGTATAGTTCAATGCAATACTTTCCCTCTCCTAGAAATATGCTTTACCAAGCAAGTCCCTCTCAAGTGAAGACACTAGATCATATTACACATGAAGACAGCACCACCTATCAGGAGACACTACCTGCAGGTCTGCAGCTGGTAGAAGTCCAGCTGTTTCTAGCAAACTGGACAGGAAAGCTGACGATAGACACCAGCCCATTCAAATCAGAAAATCTCAGTATCTGCATGTATCAGGCACTTAGTATTTCTTGTTGGAAAAGCTATGACCAGAGTGTTGTAGCATACACCCCACTTCTGTTCCCTCTCGCTTCCAAACTATATTATTGCTTATAACTAGATTATTGATGTGATAGCTAATCAGTTACCTCTGACCCCAGCAGAGCCCAAGTTTCTAAATATCTGAAACTGATGTTTTTCTTTTTCTGAATCCTCCTACTCACCAACACTTTATTTTTCCTCTTCTAAGACACTGATGAATTTCTAATTTGAGTGTACATTCTATATATACACTTGGAAAATGTGCATTTTTTGAGAGCAGGAACTGGATTCCAAATGACCAATAGTTTCTTCTCTTATGTCAACTTCTATTTATCGATTGAATGAGGCTGCCTAGAGTACAGAGTTAGAAGGATTAGAACCATTCCAAGGATGGAGTTTTGTAATCAAATAATGTCTGTCCGAGTGCAGAAAGGGGACCCTAAACTATATCTTCACCAGCCTATTTCTCAGAACTGATGGCAAAGTCCGTGCTCACTCATAGCATAGGACAATCACAGAAAGTGCTAGTAGTTGAGTAAATGGGTAGATAATGCAGAAGAAGGTAAAACAACATACATACATAAAATCCCCACAAAATCTCTATTTCTTTGCCCATTTGAGTTTAAGAAAATGCAGAACAGTTTGTCTATTATTTTTAAATAGTGAAAAATGTTTCTACATATTTAGATATACCTAGAAAATTTCTAGAATACATAAAGAAACACCTAATGATTACTTTTTGGGAGTGATGATGCAACAAGTCTGGGGAAGTCCTCCTCTACGAGTATAATTTCCATAGGAGGGTCCTCACTGCCCAGTGCTTTGGTAAAATATGAATTCTGAGAGAGTTAATGCTGACATCAAATATAATCCTTAGACTTGAACCTTGCTGGGAAGAGGATTTTTTGTCATTTGAAGGCCCTGGCCACTTTCTGGAGTAAAACAGGTCCTCAGTGTCAGTTTGTTGAATAAACGAATGAATCAACCAACCAATTAAGCAATCAATCAAAGTACCTTAAACATGATTCCTAAGTTATAACTACAGGCCACTTCCATCCAAACCTCTTTCTTGCTTCGTGACAACCAGGTAGACCAGAATTCACATTTTGTCTCTATCCTGTGTTAGCTGTAAGATTTGGGGCAAGTTCCTAAATGTTTTGAGTTTCAAGTTCCTCCTTTGTAAAATGAGGATGATCCTTCTTTTGCATACTTGTCGAAATTAAATAGGATGATATCTACAGAGTGCCTACCTAGCTCAGGGCCAGGTGAATCGTAGGTATCATTATTGCTAATTTCTTAAAAGTGCCATTTAATTCTTTCAAGGCTTACCTTTTCCTCTCTTTATTTAAATGATGTGATAGGAACTTAACAACATCAAAAAAATCCTGCAAAAATATTATTCAGCTCCTGCTGGATGATAAATGTCCCAGGCTTGGATTGGACTCTCTTTGAGCACTTACAGAAGTGGATGACAATAATTTAAAAGAAAACACGGCTGAGCCGATTAATCATTTAGTGCCCTACACTAAATCACATGTTTCCTTGCCTTCCCTAAGGTGCTTGCATATTTCTCTAATGCCCTTCCTGTGACACTTAATAACACAATGCTATGATTGCCCTTCAATAGGCAATTTCATTCAGTTATCGCATTTTGAGAGGGACAAAAATAATAAAGTGAAATTTTTGGAATAAATGCCATCCTCATGTATATAAGTATTTAAGTTCTTACAAACTCTTTTTCTTTTAGACACAATATGAACTCTAAGTGAATTTTAGTCAGTTTCTATAAAAGCATTTCTTTTTTACTTTTTGAAAATCATATGTATCATATTTTCTAGAATGACAGCTACTTTCTGTCTTTACATGTTATCCATTTTTTCTAAATTTCTTAAATATTTAAGCAAAATATTGATAAAAATGGCAAATCCTTTTGTCTAATCAGAATCACGCTGGTCCAAATATTGAATGCCTTCTTAAGTTGTTTTTAAAGTCTAATAGTCTGAAGTCTAGACAGATATTTCAATGATTAAGTAAACTATTCAGTCAATTCAGTTTAAATAAATTAGATATGACTAACCCATTTTGATATCTCCTAACTCAGCTTACTGCCTTGTCCAAACATAGTAGGCACTAATAAATATTTATTGATTTGAGTTGTTTGTTCTTTGAAGTGAAATGTACTTGGGTTAAAACTAGAGCAAGTAGTTTTGATAATGCATGTGAAATGCCTAACAGCTCCCATTAAGTTCTTTTCCAATTCATGTGCACCTTCCTGTGATTAGTGAGTTTCATTTGTTCCTGTTATGTTATTGAGCTTGGATTTAGATGCAGATTGGCAAATTGCTTTCCCAATGTCTATTATCTATTTTGTTTTAATAACTGTTCATTGGGTTTTGAGTCATCTCCCCATCATCTTTGTTCTAAGCATCCCTCTGTTGTGAACCACTATTACATATTATTTATAAATGACTTTAGAAAAAAACAAAGAAGAAACACCATGGATGCCAATAAGAAAATTCTTCTTACCAGCAGGTGTGATTCATTAATAAGTGAGTTCACTTTGAAAGGAAAATCATTAATGTTTTCACTCCTATGAGACAATAACTCTACAAGAGTTAGATTTGATCAAATAATGATTAGATGAACTGTAGGAGGATTCAGATTAACTGTGAAATTATTACTTCTGGGAATCTGATTCAGTACTTTTTAATTTTTAAATATGAAAGCATGATATCTAGGAGATCAATAAGTCTGAGGAAAGAATAAGATGAAGATATCACCCAGTGTGTTCTTCTATTAGCAAGGAAGAAAGTTTTTATATAGATAATTATATAATTATGAAGTTTATTAAAATAGCTACATGTTAGATTATCTCTCTTGATTCTTTATATTTTGATTTTCAGTAAACCACCAATATTAAACCACCAAGGGTATATGCTTCCATCATGTCATCTGCATTTTGTCATTGTTACCAAAACAAAATGTAAATGTTGTTGTTTTTAGTTTTTTTTGTTTTTTGTTTGTTTTTTTGCTGAGGAAGATTCACCCTGAGCTAACATCTGTTGCCAATCTTCCTCTTTTCGTATGTGGGCCGCTGCCACAGCATGGCCACTGACAGACGAGTGGTGTAGGTCCGTGCCCAAGAACCGCAGCCAGGCCACCAAAGCGGAGTGCACCAACCTTAACCACTAGGCCATCAGGGCTGGCCCTGTTTTTTTTCTATAAATAAATATGGAATTATTATCCAAAAACTGAGGTTAGAGTTGGCTTTATAAAATTCAATTCCAAGGTGAGAAAATGTATAGCTGATGTATATAAAATCAGATTAATTTTCTTACCCTCCCTTTCTGAAGAATTAGAAACAAAAACACCATATGCATCCTCCTAGATTCTCTGATAACTTGACTATCACATATAAACAATCAGTGTATCATTGAGACACAGAATCCTACAGTGGTACACTTAGATCCAGGCAACTGAGTTGCTGTCCAGGGTCCCATACTTAATGACCCCTCAGTTGTCTGTGGCCTGCCAGGGTCAGCAGTGTTGCCTGGGTGGAGTACCCCAAGCCTGGACAAAGACCCACATGGTTCTCAGTCCTGGTTTATAGGACACTCTGAGCGCTCTCCAATCCTCTACCTCCACACATGAGTTTGACCAGATGCCCTGAGGAACTCTGAGATTCATATCTATGGGGTTATCCTTGTGGCAGGCCCAGATTCCAGGGGGCAGCTTGGTAAACAGATCACTCTGGTTCTCTGGCATCTTATTTCTTTCACAGGATCACATGAGATTGCGCCTGCTGACGTGCTTATTTGAGGGAACCTCAATCATGTCAGACTTAAGCCAAGACTTGAGCTGTGGATGTAGGCCCATGTGTGACGCTGGCCCTCCATATTCTGACCTCGACATTGCCTCTGATCTTCAGCACCTGAGGGTATAATGTGGTGTCAGGCATCTTTTATCTCATATGCTCCTATCTGCTGGCACCCAGGGCAGCCCCACCCCCTTTATAGCCTCCACAGCAAACTTTAGGCTATCCTGGAGGTGGCTGCACCTATATCCTCCCAGAGCTTTTGAGGCCATTGCTACATAATGCCTACGGGCTCTTCCAATTCATGTCCTCTCTTGCCTCTGATCCATGTGGTTGTTGTTTTTCTCTATAGATGGTACCACGTTCTGCTGGGGAGGGGAGGGACATTGCTTGCACAAATGAGATTGCTTTTCTTACTCTGCCCACTGTCCCTGGCCCATGGTCCCTACTGGGCATGGTGTATGGACAGGAGTTCACATTCTAGGAATGCAGTGATTAAAACCTAAAGAGTGGTTGGAAGATGTGTTGTTCTATGTTCATATTATAAAATTCTTATGGGTAAATATTAGATGATCAGAATAACAAATTATTGTTCACATTTTCCTGCATAAACTGGGTAAGACTTGCCTTTGTGGTCATCTTCAATGAAACCCAGCAATAATCCTTGTTTTTACAGGGTCATTGGAGGCCCGTATTCACAGGTGGTACAGAAGATGATACAGTGTCATGAGTAATGATGTGGTCGACATTAAATAGATGGTATTAGGGAACTGAAAAAGCAAGAAAATATATATTGCTTCAAATACAAATACTAAAGAACCAAGACATTATAAGAAATAACAGCATGGCCACCTTTTTCTCATGGTGGGAGATGTGAAATTAGCTAGCAGAGGGTGTAAATGACAACAGAGAGTATAAAGAGATGGTACCTAAAAACTTCACATGTACTGAATAGATAATAAATATATAAGTACTTCTTTTCTACCTATGATTTTATAGCTTCATCAATGCCTCATGAATGCCTATAATATATGCATTTTATAATGCATTTTTAAAATGAAACTGCTTAGATAGGCAGGGACCTGGCAAAAATATATTTGTCCAAGTTAGTGGCCCTGAGATCCTAAATTTGGAAAAGATTTTGATCTACATCCTTATGCAATGCAAAAACTGCTAGCCAGTGTTTGTCAGGTCTCCTCGATGTCAAGTACACTGGCAAGAAGCTTATCATAATTTCATAAATCAAAGTTATATTTTTGGGTCAGTGTCTTAGTCAGCTTGGGCTGCTATAACAAAATACCATATACTGGGTGGTTTAAACAACAGACATTTATTTCTCACAGTTCTAGGGGCTGGGAAATCTGAGATCTGGGTGCCAGCATAGTTGGGTTCTGGTGAGAACTCTCTAACTGCCTTGCAGATGGCTTTCTTTTTGCTGTGTCCTCACATGCAAGGAGAGAGAGAGAAAGCAATCTGTTCTCTTCTTAGAAGGGTACTCACCCCATCATGAGGGCCCCACTCTCATGATCTCATCTAAACCTAATCACCTCCCAAAGGCCCCATCTCCAAAAATCATCACATCAGGAGTTAGGGCTCCAACATATGAATTTTGAGGGGACACAGTTCAGTCCATAGCAGTCAGTTCTCCGTTGTGGGAACTTTGTTCCTGACATTGAATCAAAACCTATCTTTGCGTTACATCCTTATGTTGGGGAAGAAAAACTTTCCTCCACTTTTTTAAGTTTAGTTTGTGGGAGCCTGCAAATTAAATTAACAAAGGACAGATTATGTGCTCAATTTTTATTAATATTTATATACACAAAAGTTTGCAGAAAAGAAGTGAAACCCAAAGAGACAGGTAGACTCAGGGGCATATATACTCTTTTAACAAAGGAAAGTGGGTTCGTACTTCAAGGGATGGTAAATTGTGGGAAAGTGACCAGGAAATATATGGAGGAACCAATGGAAGATCCGTTTGTGCAAACTCAGCTTGGTGTTGACTCCCCAGCTTTGATGATAAGAGTCGCTCTTCTCCTCCTGGTATGGGGTGGTATCCTCCACCAGGGGAATTTTATGCCTTGCTTTTAAGCAGATAAGGAGAGTGTGGAGAATTCTTCCTGCATCTGTTGATTCTCAATTGCCTTCAGCTTAAAATAATCCTCTTGCCAAAGTGTCCTATTTTGGGGTGGCATATTCTGATCCCCTTCACCTACAAGAGTGGTCCTCAGCTCTTGCTGTGCATCAGAACCACCAGAGATACTTTTAAAAAATTAGATGACTAGGTTCAGCCTCCGTGATTTGGTTTCATTTGGTCTGAGTGGGACCGAGATATGGCTATATTTAGAAAGTTCTATTGATGACCGTAATGTGCAGCCAAAGCTCCAGTAGTTCTCACTCCCCACTCACAATAAGATCATCTGAGAAACTTTTAAAAATATATCAATGCCGAGGCCCTACTGAAGACTAATTAAACCAGAATTTCAGGAGATGGGGTCCCAAAATTGGTCATTTGGAACTTTATAAAATCTCAGATAACTCTAACCTACAGCGAGTGTTGAGAACTACTCTAGAACAATTTCAGCTGGTGTTTTCATCTCTACATGGTGAAAAAGCATCATCTCTTTTATCCAAATCGACCGATTCCTTTGAAACTGTACAGACACAAACCTAATCTCATTAAATGCCAAAATTTGTTACTGTTGACCTATAAGATACTATAGTTCTTGTAATGTTCAACCACAAGTTTCACTGGATTTTAATGAAGTTGGTTTACTATTTGAGTGGACCTGTCCATAATCTCTTGAAAAGCAGAATCTTTCTAATTTCATATATTCTTATTTATCCATAAAGGGACCCTATGATAGTCCGGGGATACTTTTAGAATTGTACCCCAAGGAGCTTTAGGATTATGCCAGGCAAGTTTCTGCAGTCCCTTCCCTGCCTGCCTTTACAAAGCAGGACCAGAACTGCAAAATTACCCTTCAGCAGGTGGGAGGCAAACCAAGCTGGCTGATAAGCAAAAGCGGGAGCTGGTAGGCTTAGAAGGAACACAACCAAATCTCAGGCTTGTGTTTATCCAGTCGATAGACGCCACAGCTCTTGAATAACTGTTGTTTAAATTCATTTCTCAGTGGCAGAACAAAAGGAGGGTAATGAAAGCAATGCCGCAATGCCGTTAGAGAACTCATTAGAGTCAGCAAGGAGAAAGCAGGCCTTAAGATAATCACTTTTAGGGAGACAACATCCAGACCATCTTTTGGTTCACAGTAATATCAGTAGGCAGTGTGGTGGTTAGGCAAAGCCATTTGCTTTGTCTGCAGAAAGATTATAGAAGGAGAACAACCAATAGCTTGATGGCAGAAAATCACCCTGGTTTGTGCAACCCTTTCGTTGAATCTTTTGTTGCTAATTCGGTTTTGGTAATATGAATCTCCTCCAGGGCCTTTCGTGTTAGCATTCTAGGAGCAGTTAGCCAAGCAGAAAGGCCACGGATCAAGCCTATTGTCTGCTGGCAAAGGCTCCATTGAACCTTAATGGGCATAGGAATCTAGCAAGACAAA
Source organism: Ceratotherium simum simum (assembly GCF_057802395.1). Lineage (NCBI taxonomy): Eukaryota > Metazoa > Chordata > Mammalia > Perissodactyla > Rhinocerotidae > Ceratotherium > Ceratotherium simum. The sequence continues at coordinate 18,990,524 of NC_141913.1, forward strand.
GAATCCTTAGTGCCTTGCTCAAATGAATCCAACATCAGAGGCCACGCGAGTCGTTTTGATTATCTGAAAAGGTAATGATTAGAAGGTGCCTCCTTTATGATCCAAAAAGAAAAAGTAAGGAAAAAAGGGAGTAAGAATGAAGGAATGTAAAAATGAGAAAGGGATGGAACTTCTCTACCTGCAATGTTTCCTCAAGGGTCTATTGGCAAAAATTTGAAAGAAAGTTTAGAATCCCCATGTAGAGTGGTCTATGGTTTCCTTTGTCTACATGAATGCAGAAATTTGCTATTCACTGTCTCCAAGAGAGACTGGTTGCATTAATCTTTCAACTAGTCCACAATATTTGTGACATGTGAGAAGAGGAAGGGAGTGTTCAGCTTTGCTATACAAATGGTTATCTTTTAATGCATATAACTTCTAGAAATCAAATAATCTTTTCTCTAAAATCTTAAGCATTCATGTTTTTAGTTTGAATTTGTAATTTCTGCTCTGGCTTTGCTCTCATTTCCTCCTCTAACTCTAAAGACACTCTTTACTTGATTGGGATGTTTCAATGATATTTGTGCTTTCACCATTGGGGTCAGGTTACAGACTTAAGAACTGGCTGCTGTGACTATTAAAAATGATAAAGTAAAAGGCATTTAGCCACTGAAATTGAGAAAAGCAAATGCAAGCATAAATTATTTTAATCTGGAGAAAAGGAAGTTGACCACCACCAGGAGATATGGGCGTATCCAGCTATAATTAAAACAAACAAACAGAAATCACCACTTAACGTCATTTACTGAGTACTCACCATATGCCAGGGAAGAGTTAAGCTCATTTAATATCTACAAATATCCTGAAAGGTAAAGCTATTTTTATTATTTGACAAGTGACAAAATAGGCTCTAAGAGAGCTTAAGTGACTTGCTAAAAGTCATGCAGCCCCTAAGCAGAACCACGCTTAGAACTCTGGGGCTGGCTAGCTCTCAAGTCCATCCTCTATAGAGCCTCCTTAATCTTCCTTCTAATGTCTTTCCCAGATTTGTCTTTTCCTCTTCTCCATCCTACAGAGATTGTCTCCCAAACCTGCCCCTTCTGAAACTCTGACTGAAAAAAGTTCTGCCTTGTTGCTCCCAGATTATGAAAATAGGGACTTTAATTAGAAAAAACCATTTTCTTTAGCTGGAACATCTTGTTCCTTCTCACGTAATCCATTTAAAATAACTTCCTATGAACACCCATAGAAAGAAAAGTACAGCGAGGCAGAGGGATGCTTATTACAGAGCTGTCTATCTGCTCCATTGCTCTTTTCCATGAGGGTCCTAGAAGAGCCATGGCAAAGCCAGTTCTACTCCAAGATTTGTCTCCATCAGTGCAGCTCTGGAAGAACTAGGACCCTCATAAGTGTGAGTCTTGTATAGCTTTCTTCAGGAAAGGCAGACATCAAATAAACTTAAACATTTGGTCAGATGTAAGCAAGCAAGGAGTTTCACATTGCTCTATCTGCAGCACAGGTATTCTATTTAGTTCTCCTTTGATTTTCAGTCACTACTAGGGTTGCCAGATGTAGCAAATAAAAATACAGGATGTACAGTTGAATTTGAATTTCAGATACATTGAATAATTTTCTAGCATAACTAAATTTAAATTTCAGATAAATAATATATAATTTTTAGTATAAATGTTTTTAATATGTGTGATCCATGCAATATTTGGGACATTCTTATACTAAAAAAAATGTTTTTATTAAAAAATTATGTTATCCGAAATTTAAATTAACTAGATATCCTATATTTTATCTGGCAACTGTAGGACTCATTATGAGAGTCTACACATGATAATGGAACCTGGAATGAGCTGTTTGTGTAAATAGACCTTGTCTTTAATATTAAAACAAAAATTAAGACACACAGTAATGTAGGTGCATGTTTATTTACAATCTATTCTGAGTACCACTGTGAGAAAACTAAAAGGCATGTCAACTGGTGTCACATTTACCTTGCAATTTTATTGTGATTTTATTGCTATACATTGTGATTTCATTGTATTAATCTTAGTGGAATATTTTCTGGATACACATTCATTGATTCACTCATTTATTCTCTCAACTTATTGAGTACAGTCATGCACCGCATAACAACATTTCAGTAAATGACAGACTGCATATAGGACAGTGGTCCCATAAGATTAGTACCATATAGCCTAGGTGTATAGTAGGCTACACCACCTAGGTTTGTGTAAGTACACTCTATGAAGTTCACACAACAAAATCGCCTAATGATACATTTCTCAGAACATGTCCCCGCTGTTAAGTGACGCATGACTGTGCTAACAGTGCAAGGCATTTAACTTGTGCTATAGGGACTCAAAAATTGATATGAGCCAACTATTATCTTCAAGAAATCTACTGTTCTATTAAAATAGTGTAATTGCCTGTGAATTCAGGGAGGAAGGCGTCCCTTTTATCTGAAGATAAAGGCAGAGTGTGGTAGGCACAAATGGACCTCCTCTCAGGCTATATCACAAAAGGAGAAAAGTTGTAGTCAGAAACCAGTTCTTATAATTCAGTCACCTCAGTATTTATTTGCTTTTGCTGCTTAATATTTCCCATGAATGGCAAATTGGTACATTAATGTTTCTAATGTAAAATTATTTTTAAAAATAAAGAATGGTCACTGCCTTCAGTGACCATTAGGTGGTCCTTTGCTGTTTTGCTTGGGTGGTTTTATTTTTAGTGTCATGAATAGTTAGCCTTAAGTACACATTAGTAAGCCTCATCGTGTCGCATCATTTTGTCGGGACCAACAAATACTGTTTTCATATTTAGATGTGAACTCTATACCACTTTCTAGGCGCCTCAACTAGAAAAACTTATTTTCTCAGGGCCTGTTTTTTGTTTGTTTTGTTGTTGTTTATCAACAGAATGTAAAAAACATATATCATGACTTGTCTTCCTACCATGAAGAATAATGAATGCAGTGGCTGTGAGAAGCCTTCAGCCTCCTTGGGGATTGAAATACTGAGAGCTGTTCCATAGAGCTTGGCCCAGCTGCCACACATTCTTCAGATTAGTGATAGTTATGAGGAGCTGTTGGCCAGACATTTCAGCTCACAGGAAAACGAACTTTCCCAACGTGCAAAGCTGCTGCCGTTTGCACTTTAGCTGTGGGCCTTGAAGCTTTGCCTCCTCTTGCTTATTGGGTTTACACTGCGTGGAGCACGGCTGCAGAGAGAAATTGCTGCTGCTCTCATTCCCGCGCGTCTGGGTTTGGGCTCCAGCTGAAGTATTTGCTTTGTTGACTTCCACACCGGAATTCATTTCCTTCTGCTCTCTCCAATTATTGCTATTTCCGCTTGTCTATATAGCTCCAAGGGACTCAAAGATACGCCAGCGTCATTAATTCTCTCAACATCCTTCCCTAATAAAGAAGATTATTCCATTAATATCAAAAATAGCAAGGCAATGTTTACCACTCTTCATCTTTAGCCTTCATTTTGGCCAATCCCATCGATGTTTTACTACAGAACAAATCCCTGGACGCTAAGGGTAGAGTTAACAGGCAGACTGCCACAGTAGAGAATTCAGAGAGGTCAATGGTCATTTACTTCAAAATATCATTTTCTTACCAAGGTCAAGCCATCTCAGGCGTCAGTGGACATTTACTTGGAAGCCTCTGGGGAATAATTTCAGTTATTCCGTTTTCCTTCGTATGACATTTTTCCTTATTATCCGTCAAGAATGAGGCATACTCACATTAGACTATGAACTCAATTTCAGCAAATATTTTTTTTTCTTCAGTGTTATTTCAGTTAAGTTGTAAGTATCATGCATGAAGGGATTGTCAGTATTTGCCATCCAATTAACTGATAAAGCCCTTGGAATTTCACTATAACATGAGAGGCCTTGGAGGGAAAAATCATCTTTGGATGACGAGTTTCATACCGTCGCTCAGTGACAGTTGGGATTACCTTGCATTCCAGCACAATTCCAACCAAGGAATATTTGTCATGTTTAATTGACAGTTTAGTGTTATAATTATGTATTAAGTATATTTACTCTAGCCAAGCATTAAGGTAAGTAAATACTCAGCTGTTTTCCTCATAAGAATTAGGGAAACTTGTGCTAGATACCTCCTTATCTACTTACAGTTTGGTTTTCTGTAACCACAGAACTCTGCCTGCCTATGGGGAATGACATCTTAAGTTTTATGTAGGTGATCAGTGTCACAGCGGTGTGGATTGCCGCTTGGGATCCATCAAAGCAGGGCCGACTCCAGGCCCTTTCTCTGCTTAAGAAACAGAGCCTGATCTTGATCCTAACAACCTCTGTTTAGGATTACCTAATATGTTCAAATGCTCCTCTTTTGGCCTGCGATCTTTTACATAATCCTACCCAATTCTTATCTCCTAAGGATGCTACTCTTGTTTAGAATGAGAGAGTGTCTGCTTGACTAGAGACACATGCCTGGGAACTGTGAATTCTTCCTTGTAAAAGTTTGAGTTCTTTTTTTTCAGTGTTTATACTGAATGTTAGAGAAAAAGACAAGGAAGAAGGGAAAGGGACGACACGTGATTTTTTTTTTCCTATTGTCTTTCTATCATCTCTCTTTCTGTTTTTAAAAATTGCATCTTTTCTGGCTGGCTGGCTGGTGGCATAGTGGTTAAATTCATGTGCTCTGCTTTGGCGGCCCGGGGTTCATGGGTTTGGATCCCGGGCATGGACTTACATACTGCTTGTCAAGCCATGTTGAGGGGGCATCCCACATACAAAATAGAGGAAGATTGGCATGGATGTTAGCTCAGGGACAATCTTCCTCGCTGAAAAAAAAAAAAAATTGCATCTTCTTTCCTGGGAAAAGGGAAAATGCCTTCTTTGCATGGCTGAGTGTGGCTACATAAGAGATCAGCATTGATTAAGAAGTTACAGCTTTGATAAAGTGGGTGAAAGTCTCTGCAGTGCACCAATTTTTAATATTACTTTTTTCTGTATCAAGATAAAAAGAAGTTTCTCTGTATTTGGAGTGAGTGAGTAGGATTGGGTTCTTACTCATGGTCTCCCTCTCAAAAACCTTTCAACTACCAGGGCTGGGGTAGATTCTCATGTTTTGCTGTTGCTACTATGGACATAGTAAATAAAATGAGATAATGATGCTTAAGAACTGTGGAAAGTTCAAAATCATTACAGTGCAATTATTATTATTATTAATCGAAGGAAAAACCCACAACATTAAGAAAAGATGATGAGATGTTTAGTGCTTGAAAACAATACCTATGGGCAAGTCCAAACTTTTAAAGAAGCAGATAAACATAGAGATGGAGAGATTTGGAAACGACACTGTAAATGCTTCTCCTCTCCTTCCCTTCACTGTCTGCATCTCCACACACAAATACACTCACGCCAGTCATCAATGTTTACCGTAATCCTAGGATTTGCTCAACTGAAGCTAATCAAAATGCAAATGCTATTGAGAGGGGTAACACTTTGCATAAACCACCATCTATCAACTCGAATTAGTTTACAATATCCAGTTAAATTTATCCTGAGTAAATTGAGCAGAGGTACTCTGGTACTCTAAATTGACCTAATTGACCAGGTACTCAGGAGAAAGGATTATGAGAGATCTGCAACCTAAGAAACTGGGCAGCAATTCAGATGCTCCTGTGGGGCTGTCCAGAGCCACAGGAAAATTTCTGAGCCCAGAGTGACTGGTGAAGAGAAACAGAGGCAAGGTCGGAAGGAGAGGGCCAAGAGAGGTAAATGAGTTATAAGAGACACTGAAGCAAGCTTCCCTCTATTCATAGGTAACCCTGGAGATGAGTGTCTGAGTATCTCAGGATAAGAATCAACAGGCCAGTGGCAAAATGTGCAAACATTTCCCTCACTTTTATGAGACCACCAACATGAGTCAGCTGAGATAGAAATCTTTATTTCTGCAAAAATGCACTGTTAAGAAAATATTACTGTATATCATCTGATGATCTGTTAGAACTGGGAATTAATCAGTGGGAAACAATCACCTCTGAAAGTCTTTGCTGCTGACTAAATAAATGTAAGATAAAATTAGTACAAATGGGTAACAAGAAATGATTTCCATATTTTACTGACAAGTAATGTTAAGAATCATTATCCTAATGGCTTATGAACTTCCTGTATTATCAAATGACATTCTGGAGTAATATGATCAAGAGAAGAATTTTTCATCCCTGCATGACATAAGCAAGAAGGTTCTGTGGTGCTTTAAGCAATATATATAAAAGCTTAGAACAATTGCACCCCCTTAGAGAATCTTTGTTTTCTTTGTTAGAACAGAGGAAAGAGAAATTTAAGCCTGTTGATGGACTCTACATATTCAGAAGGCCCTGGAAAGCCATAGTCATCACCATAAATTCTTTTCTCCTCCCAGTAAATTTCTTTAAAGTGAGAAATTTGTCTTTATGACTTAGACAACTGTCTGTAGCTGATGTTCTGAATGATGGCAGGGTAAGAATCTGGAGAAAGAAAGAGTGAAATGCTTCGTTCCTTATCCAGGATGACCCTTCTGTTAACAACTGGGCATAATTCCTGTGTTGTAGATAATAAGGTCATCGAATGGCTTAGAGCCTGTCCAGCCAATTGTCTGAGGAAACAGTGTGTCGCCAAGACAGAAAGTGGAGCTGAGGAAGATAGGATTAAAGGTGGCCCTCTGCCTTCCACTCCCATCATCAAGATGACTTCTGACTCTGAAGGGAACCTGGAGCTTGTGAGTGGGGCCTCAAGCCCACCTCAGGCTCCTCCAAAGTCTGAGTGGAGAGAATGGGGCAGAACCCTCTTGGTCGGGGCCAAAAGGATGCTCATAATGCAGGTGGATCAAAATGACTAGTTTGCTGGGCAGAGCTTGGCAGGAAGAGATCCATGGTCTCTGATGAGATGGCAACCCTAGTCCAAGTGATTTTCAGGAAGGAGGTGCTGGTCTCCGTGGCCCAAGAGAGGGAGTATGTACCTCCTAACCCCTGGGCCTGGAAATGGGTGGCCTTGGCAGCAGAGGACAGTTATGGGTAATGAGGCTTCTTCCAGTGTCTGCAAAGTGGAGATAACGTGAAGGCCCCCATCTCCCACAGTCTAGCGTGTAGCCACAATCTGAGGACTGTAGCATCTGGACCTAAAGACCCAGTGAAATAAAACAGAGGAAATAAAATAGAGGAAATGCACAAGCATGTGACCCTCCAAACTCGTAAGAGAACCTAAAGAGATTCTCTGAATCTTAGCAAAATGAATTTAAAAATTCAGTAGAGAAATAGAAAAAAATAAGTCATTAACATAAAGGGATAGTATAATTCAATTGATAAGCTCAGTTTAATAAATAAATACAGACTTATAATACCCATTAAACAGAGACTATGTATTTTTATATATCAAAGAAATATTTATCAAAAAAATGATCAGGTATTGGTCTACAAAGGAAACTTGAACCAATTTTTCATAATCGAGATTTATTTTTTCCTGGGACGTATTATATGATGAAAAAAAGTTTGGAAATCGGCAATTTTTAAATGACTCAAAGCATAGTAACTCTTGAAAATTAGTAAACAGCCTTGCAATTTACACTTGGAATAAAGAAGACTCTACAAATGAGAAAAGGGTTTTACATAAGCATGTTTAAACTGGACCTTTCTCTCGACACTGCCTGTGAAAGCAATAGGCCCGAAAGGCTCTAAAAGTGAAGCAGCCTTTAGGCCAGTTATTCTAGGAACAAAAATAGAATAGCTCAGGGCATTCAAGTCTGTGGAACTTTATATCTTCCAGAGCATCAGAAACTTATATATATGTTTCTTTGTTTCCTTTGTTATTTTTTATGTGTTCTGCCTTGGAATTAGTATTAGTCCTTTTATATACGTATAAGTAAACTCTGGCATGCCGTTAATGGTACTTTGGGGAGCCAAGATATTTGAAGTTAGACTACAGACAATGCATTGAAGGGAGAGGATGGTCCTAAATATTTAGGATCTACTTGGCTGTGAGGACGAGAGAAACCCCGTTGCCGAAGCATCAAGGAGTATGATACAAGAGCCCCATCTTCCCCCTGGAAATTTACTTCCTGGGCCCAAATTGTTGGAAGTTCCATATTGTGCCTAGGAGTCTGTGCATGTCTAAAACTAGACAAGAACCTTCATGGAAAGTCCTTTGGCTCTGTTCTTCAAGTTTTCACTCACTCTGAGTCTTGAGGTAGCCGGTTGTTCTCCTTGTCCTTTCAGTAGCTCCAGGCATCATTTGAAACATTGTCTCTGTGGCTACTTGCTTGCTTTGGAAAAAGCAACGAAGCATATGGCCATCATAGAGATTATTTTTCATCGTCTCTGCCGAGTATTTAAATGTAGCCACTTGCCTCCTATCGCATTGTCCTCCCTGTATGTATCACCTGAATAGCCAAGATTGCAAGCTGGCAGGAGCCAGAGAAACTGGACACCAGAAGGAGCTTCCCTCTACAGTGTATGAAGAGTGAGTCCGCATTAATAGGCAAAACTAGACCAAAAGCAGTTTTTTTTTTTTTGTTCTTATGGAGCTCCACGTTAAAGAATAAGGCACATTCCCCTGAGAAATACAAGGTGATGGGAAAACTTACTGGCTTTATGTAGATAGTTCCCAAACAGTCAGGTCACTATAACCTAGAGAATTATAGCCTAAGATGCACTTCCTTTAAGGTCTCAAATCAGTTTGCCTATGACAGGAAAGAAAAATATTTCATCGATATGCTATTTCATGTCTTCTTATTTGGTCAAATCTTAATGTGCACTATTGTGGTGCAGCTGTGTGGTATTCTAAACTGTGCTTGTGGTTGGCTCTGATAGAGCCAAAACTGCCGGAAAAACATGAGTGACTTTTCACATGAAAATTTTCAAGGATTGTTTGTATTAGTTAAGGTTGTATTCGTCAAGCTGCTGTAACAAACTCCAAATGCATAAAGGTTCAAACCCAACAGAAACTTTTTTCTTGCTTATGCAACATCCTCACTGGGTGTTCCTGATCAGTGGGCACCTCTTATCCAAGTGATGATCCAGAGGGATCAGTCACCTTCCAAATTGTGGCTTCCAAGCTTGCTTGCGGGATGACCCCTTTCCCAGCCAATGAGAAGGAGGCAAGAGCATAGAGCATCTCTTGAGGGAGGTAGCTGTGGGCTTGGCTAGGAGATGGCACACATTACTCATGCTTCTGTTTCATTTACTGGAAGTCAGTCACATGGCCACACGTGGGATGCTGGGAAATGCAGTCAAGCTATGAGCTCAGGAAAAAGAAGAAACGGATTTGGTAAATATCCAGCAGGCTTTCTCACTCTGGTGTTCTAAGTTCATTTTGGTTACCATTTTCTTCAGAACTGGGAATATTTTTGAAAATCAATGCAATCCACCACTAACTTGAAACGTACTCCCTAGGCAATACCACCACATTTAAATTGCCACCAAAGTTATATTCTATATTAAATTACCTGTTCTGAATCTTTTCCATTGATCTTTCCTAACAGGTACACTTCTCATATGGCTTTGTCTTTTCTCTTTCTGCCTAAAGATTTGATTTCCTTCTTTGACTGCTGCACAGTTCATCTCCAGAAGAGCACTAAATGAGTTCATTCAGCTAAGCTAGCTAGGAAACGGGATAAGCTCACTGCAATTTCTCCCTTAGCTAGGGGCTTTATCTCACCGAATGTTCCATATCCTCCGCTTGGCAAACCAAAATTGCTGCTGCACTTTCATGTACCCTTGAGAAGGCGATAGATCAGATAGCCATTTCTTGATCCGCACACCATCCGGATGCTCACACCAAAATCTTGTCTAAGCATAAGCGAAAACGGGAAGATGCAGTAAATGTCAGTCTAGCTGTCGCGAGGCACCACTTGATGTTTGTGGAGACTGACATGGAGAAATGCTTCTGAGAAATCCCCGTTTGGTAGTGCAGCAGAAATTTCACATCCACCCTAAAATCACTTGCTGAGCTATTTGCACTCTGCCACAAAAGCTTCCATCATCAGAAAGGACAGCCGGAGTTTGGGTATGAAAATGCCGCTTTAGGCTGTGTTTGCTAAGACCCACAGAAAGAAAGGCTCTCAAGTCTTCCTGGTAGTTCCTGTAAGGATCTTAATGAGGCATCTTGTTTGAAAAAGAAACAAGTGAATCCAAGAACTAAAGCATAGATGCCAAACTGATGGGAGCATTTTAGAAATATTTAGATAGTTTGGGTGCAGAAATGACGTTTCTGGGGCACAGTCTGATATGCATCCAGACACTACCAGGGTAACTACAGTGGTATGTGTGGCCTTGACAGTCTCTGTCGTGATCCACCGGTGGAAGCACAGGGCCAATTGAACCCGCTGAAGCACTCCCCTGCCCTGCTGGGCAAATCTCAAGATATCAGCCACTGAATCCTGCTGCACAGGAATGGTACGACATCCTACAAGGCCTTGCTCACTTTGTGGTCTCTCTGTCTGTGAGTCTCATCTTCTTCTGATTACTTGTGTTAATCCTGCATTCTAAGTCTTTCCTTGTGACTCGGAACAATTCACCTAGCCTTATTGGTCCAACCCACACCTTCATTTCTTTGTGTATCCTAGGGCCAGTCCCTTATCACATTGTACCAATTTTTCAGTCCCATCTTCTGTTCCTCTTTCTTACATAAAACCCAAACAACTGTTCTACAGCCTGACTAAAACTATCATGACCAATTTTTGTTATCCTGTATTTCATAATTTAAATATTTTGTTGTATCTTTTCTCTCTTCTTCCACCTCAAAACATATCTGTCTTTTTTATTTTTCCCTAAGACTTAATCTCTAATCTCAGTCAGGAGGTAGCTAAATAACCAGACAAATAAATTGCAAAAATGTGTTCAGTCAGGTTATAGGTAAATGTGCCCTGTTCCCTAAGGAACGAGTCAGCATAAGATAGAGATGTTCTGGGGGCCGGCCCGGTGGCCCAGCGATTAAGTGTGCACACTCCACCTCGGTGGCCCAGGGTTCGCAGGTTCGGACCCCAGGCCTGCACAGACGCATCGCTTGTCAAGCCGTGCTGTGGCGGCGTCCCATATAAAGTAGAGGAAGGTGGGCACAGATGTTAGCCCAGGGCCAGTCATCCTCAGCGAAAAAGAGGAGGATTGGCATTGGATGTTAGCTCAGGGCTGATCTTCCTCACACACACAAAAAAAGGGGGGTGTCTGAATATAATGCTTTAACAAAGCAGGTGGCTCTAGTGGTGGGAACACTCTCTTAGGGGAGATTTTGGGGGAAGGATAAGGTTTCTAGTGTCCTTTAAATAACACAATAAAGCAACTCTCTTTTCTGTTTACGTCTGGAGCCATCGTCTCATAATTTTTCTGAAAAAACCATAAAGAATTTTGTCAGACAGTAACTACTGCTGTATTTATAGTTTGTTTCAAATAAACTGACATAATGATATTTAATTGTATTTTTTATTCAATGAATTACTATAAATACAGAAGGCTAGAGAGAGAGTATTTAATTTATCTTCTGTGTGATTAGGAAAAGCATGTGCACATCTATGTATCATTTTCTCAACTCATTTGGCTTACTTGATATCAGTAGATTAAAATTATAGTAGATGAATTAAGATTAAGTAATGGAGAAAGAAATCTGAGTGTAGAGATGAAAACAGCAAATATTATATCTGCACAAGTAAGCGACTGAAGAATAAGAGAGTCGAAGGCTCTAGGGGAATTGATAGAAGAGTCAATAGAAAAACTCAAAGCAAGAATGGGTGGTAAAGAATAGTCCTAAATACACAAAGCCTTGACAAAATGCTAGCTAACAGCAGTGAGACTCATTGATCACAGGGATGTGGGCCAATTTGCAGTAAACTCCAATAATCAAAATGCCTTCATGATGGCATACAATGAAAATTGATATGCATAATCATGACTATAAGTCACTGAAAGATCCTGAATGCCTCTGAATCACTAAAAATTTGATTGTGCTCAGTCTAATTTTAGGGATAAATGCATTTATTTCTGAATAAAGAGACTTGAAATATTTCCTTTTGCAAGGAGCTATTTCACTAAGATTCATCAAATTCTAGAGCTAGAAATTATCCTATAGCAGTACCAAAGTTGAGCTGTTAATTCAGTAGAAAACACCAAACCAGAGAGCAGAGAGTTGTCAGGCAGACTGGGAAACGGGGAAATTTGAGGCCGGGGCTGCAAAGGCCGGAATGAAGGCGATGGAGCCTTGGGGGAGGCGTGACTAGCATGAGACCCAGAATAACAAGGCTGATTTGCCTAATTCCAAATAGGGTAAATCCATACAGCTGAATCTATGTGGTATACATGGACAAAAATCCATGGACAAACTACCAAAGTGTGGGAACTAGAAGGAAGGGGTGGTACGTTGTCAGATGTAATATCCTGATATATTTCCTTCTGAAAGGAAAAGGGGAAAGTGCTCCACATGGGACTGAAAATTACATCAACCCCCTAACTTCTGCACTCCCACTGTTCACACAGGCAGAGCTGGTCTGTTAGCCCTAAACCAATTTGGAAAATAAACAGGCATAGCTGAGTTTGTCATCCTAAATTTATTCTTGAAACTGTTATTTTGTGTGCCTGAAAACAAAATATAAGACAAATAAGACACCATCTTGACCTCAAGGAGCTTAAAGTTTACAGATTATTTCTCCTTCAGACAAATCCAAGTAATGTAATTATTCCAAATCACTTTTGTAAATAATCAACCTTTAAAAAATAAAATCACACTGTATAACGATAGAAAAGTGATTTGCTGTGCTGCAGGGCATGTGGTGACGGTATAATCTTCCCGGCTCTGAATGTGTTTTTCTTTCCATTTTCAGATAAGCCTTGATTTTTTTTCTAATGCAAAATAGCATCAGTTAATTTTCTTGATATATTTGTACTAATGCAAACTTTCATAAGATAAATACATTTATTATGCATTTGTTTAACCGTATCTTATGTCCTATAAACATACATGATGTGCTGAAACAAACTTTTTTTGAACTCTTAGCTTTTGTTAATTATGAGAAAACAGTCTTGTGGTTTAAAATGGTTAGTGCAAAAATATAATTGAACTTGACTCTCCTTGAATGTGTCTCTGTGCACCTGGTCTCAAGGTCACGATCTTCTCCCAGGCAACAGAGCCTGGCCGCTCAGCTATCTGTCCCCTCCTTAGCTAACCACCACCACCTGGGGTTTCTCCTTGTGTTCTATGATAGTATTTTTTATTCTCAGGTTTATAATTATAAATAGGGTGATTGAAAACAACTGGCTCTTCATTTGCATTTTCTTTCGTAAGTGACAACTAAGAATTCACTGTGCCCTTTTTTCTCTGTTCTTCAACAATTACCATCTATTAGAAAGTGATGTATGTTTCCTCAACTTTCCCTAACCAAAAAGTCACTGGAGAGATTTATTTTTTTTAATTATGTGTTTAACTTTGTGAATAAGAAATACATTTACAAGTATAAATTAGCAAGTGCAAAATGGCCTAGAGTGAAGAGTCCTCTCATTCTAGCTGTTCACATCCACCTGCCGCTTCCCATTTCCCTCAGAGGTAACTCTTGTTCATCCACATATTTTCATCCACAGGGTCATCTTACACTATGTGAGAAGATACAGTTATATATTCTCATTCCTCCCTCTTTACGCCAATTTTATCATATAAGGCACACTGTTCCACAACTTGCCTTTTTTTCCTCTCTTAACAACATATTTTGAAGAGCTTCCGTATTAGTGTATAGAAAGTGTCCTCATTGCTTCTTTTATAAAGTACATATTGTTGGGTTGTTTCTCAAAGACAAATGTTTCTCAAATGTAGATTCTCAAATATAGGTGTTTTGTGCAGGGAAATAGAGATAACTAAACATTAGTCCATGCCTGTTCATAACTGAATAGAGGTAAGATAAGCCATAGTCCACCAGCTGTGTAAAACACAGTTCACCTGTTCCTAAACATACATTACTCAATGCTCAGGGGTCAGGGAACTTATAAGTACATATATACTTGAGACCAGTGGACTGATGTTTTTGTAGCTAATTTAGATATGCAAAATATCAATGCTTGATTCTTCACTAGTCGATGCATGGTAGGGAGAACCAACTTGATCACTAAGACAACTACAATAATTGGATAGTCCTGCCATTCAACTGTTGCTTATGAAGTGTGAACAGAGTGAGTAATATAATCACCCTATACAGTCATAAACTCATCAACACCTTAAGAGTTGACGCGTTGATAGCTTTATCGTGTACCAGAGACACTGTATTGAGCTCTTTACAAGGATTTTCTCATTTCAAACCTCAAAATAATATAAAATTATCATTCTGCTATTATGACCAAGAAAAATGAGGCAAAAGAGCATAAGTAATTGATCACAGTCCCCAATAGTATTTTATTCTACACAGTCCACAACCAATAATTGCAAATAGAACCCCAGTACTTAGCCCCTATGCTGTACTGTCATGACCTCCTCCTTCATTCTACTAACCAGCTTCCTCCACTAACTCTCAGCCTGAAGTCTCACCTAAGACAGTTTCTGAGCCAGGTGGACCAAAGCTTACATTCTGCTTCACTGTTTACTGGCCATGTCGTCTTGGGTAAGGCTGTGAACCCCCCTCTGAGACACTGGGATGATGAAATTTAGAACTGTTGAGCTGAATGCTGTATCCATTTTGTGTGGTGTTTCCCTTGGTGTTCAGTAATGTTGCACTTGTAAGTTGTTGTAAGGATCAAATAAGAGATAGTACACTGAAGTTAGGTCAAGTCCTGGCACAAATAAATGCCCAATAACTGAGAGTTTAAAAAATAACAGAAGTGACATCAGCCAGCGTTGACTTCCTAAAGAAATTGCAGCTAAACCAGAATTTAAGGATATAAACGAGAATAAATGTCCCTTAGTGTGATGGCCTCAACTTTTTGAGACATTGGGGACACTTAGAAATGTCAGAGCCTAGTATGGTCTCCTAAGAGCTAGTTTTGCTTGCAAGACATCAGATGTAAGTGCCTGTCTATTGACTAATGGTAAGCATCTGCTCTGAAAAAACACAATAAAGCAGCTAAAATATCTCTACCCCAAATTTGACTTAACCCATTTTATTGCTGGGGGAGCAGCAGAAGCTGGAGTTTTCTCAGGTGCTGAAAGTTCAATCTCATTATGTCTTACCTGGGAGAGGTAATATTACTTAGGGACAAAGTCCTTTTAATGTAGGGCTAAGGCTCTTGAAAAAGATTTGATCCATTTTTTAACTACTTTATTGAGATATAATTTATATTCCATATACTTTACCCATTTAAAGTATACAATTCATTGTTTTTTAGTGTATTCACGTAGTTGTGCAACGATCACCAGATCAATTTTAGAACATTTTCATCATCCCAAAAAGAAGTTCTGTACCAAATAGCAGTTGCTCTCCAATCTCCTCATCTTCCCCCAGCCTCTGGCAACCGCTAAGATGTTTTCTGTCCCTATAAATTTTCCTACTCTAGACATTTCATATAAACGGAATCATATAATATATGGTTCTTTGTGATTGGCTTTTTTCACTTAGCATAATGTTTTCAAGGTTCATTCATGTTGTAGCACATATCAGTACTTCATTTTTTTTTATTACCGAATAATATTTCATTGTATGGATACATCACTTTTTGTTTATCTATTCACAGTTGATCAACATATAGGCTATTCTCCTTTTGACTTAAGAATAATGCTGCTATGGACATTCACGTACAAGTTTTTGTGTGAACATATATTTTCATTTCTCTCAGGCATATCCCCAGGAGTGGAATTGCTGGGTCATATGGTAACTTTATGTTTAACCTCTTAAGAAACCACCAAACTGTTTTCCAAAGTGGCTGCATCATTTACATTCCTACAACTTGAGCCGCATTTAAAGCCCACTATCCCTTGTTCACTCTTTAAAAAAATTAGTGGCTTTGCTTCTACCTGTCACTTGACATCTGTTAGAGTGACTGGCCAAGAAGCCAGGTGAAGTGAGAAGGCTACTGAAGAAAATATTGTCACACACGAAATCACTAAAATGCTTTATTTGTTCAACATCTTCTGTCACTTTCTTTTTTGTTGACAATCCAGTCACACTTGTCATCGAATTCTTCAGTTACAATCCATTTTTTCCTCTCTGAAACTTATCCAACAGTGTTCTTGGCGTGAGAAAACAATTCACGGTACCTGTGCATTAGTTACCTCAGTGCTGGTGGTTTTAGTCTTTGTAACAGTCTGTTTAGCTGCTTTCCTGCTGCTTTTACAAATGTAACCTCTAGATTCACAGTTGCAGTTTGACAAGAAAATGAATAGATGGTGCCAAACGACAAAATAGAAGAAAAAAATAATTTTTTTGTGAAATTGAGATAGGCAGGAAGCTAGATATGAGCTGGGAGCAAGGTCACTCCACCAGGTGCAGCGTCCTCATTACCGGGCGGCTCTTCAGACATACAATACTCCCCCCCGACCCTGACCAAGAGTAGCCCCAAGCCTCATTATACCCTCATTTGCATTGCAGTTATGATCCCCCTTGCAGGGGATCACCACCGTGACAGTTCTAGAGATGCCTATGTAAGGAAAAAATCTCCCCCTCCCGATGTGAGGGTGGAGACAATGCCCTGACTGGTCTACCTTCCAAGACCCTCACCAGCCCCCAGGACCCCAACTTCCAAAGCCACCCACCACCACAACTTCAGGGCAGTTGCTCACCTCAAGCCTGCCCGCCCCTCCTCTGTCAAAACCTCCACTGAGTGTCCACTCTCAAAGTCCTTTGTGTCTGTGGACCAAGAACCTGGGACCTCACTGCACTGATCTGACTGGTGCTGGTGACAAAATAACGTTTCACTATGTTATTCTACATCCAAGAAAATAAAAAGCAAACAAAAGCAAAATTTAGTCATAAGTATCATTGTACACGTGATTTTTGTTGGTAATTTGTAAAATCCATAAAATTGTATCTCCTAAAGGTTAGGAAGATATATTTTATATTAATGTGGCAATAAGGTAATACTACTATTTTTAACATGGATTACAATCTAAATATATAATTGAATATCATTTCCTTCCTACAATTCATGTTATAAAACTATTTATTGTAATACTTTTTAATTTTATTTCTGGTATTCCTCCTTTGGTGTTGTCTTCAGAACACACACAGTGCATTCAAAGCAATTCCACAAATATTTGTTGGGTGTCAACCATCTGCAAGGCACTATGCTCAACATTCTTTTGAAAGGAATTTTAGAAGCTATCATTCTTTTGAATGTGCTCATTGGAGGCAAATATTCCTCCATGGATGGTAGATTTTATCTGGGGAAATGGTCAAAAGTCATTCAAAGTCAATTCTGATGGATGAGGTGGGTAATATCCATCAAGCAAGTTGACATTCTTAACAGTCAAAATTATGTGTGACTATAAATTTATGAGGCTGATTTTCTTGTGTGGTTCATTAACCAGATTTGAAGAAAATTGCACAAGAGGAGTTCTAGCAATGTTTAGAGCCATATTGGCAATGGTGATGTGTGTGGTGCCAAAGTAACCATTCTGATGGATTGCACATGTCCGGGGGTATTAGTCCTGGCATGTTTTAAAAACACATTCATTGCTTATGGTCCACACATTATATCATGCCAAAAAATACTGGATCCAATAAAAATTTAGCCACATCCATAGCCAGGATAATGTCATTTTCTAGTGACTGTGCTTTCGTCTTTGACAAAGACAGAAGACAACTGATACTACATGTGACCTGTTCTTTTCCACAGCCAGAAGGATGCTGGGGCTTGAGTGTTACCTGTTCTAACAATGGAATCGACTCAGAGAAAAACATTCCAATAGACAGGTGCCTTTTCAGTGCTTGGCTTATAGAATGCTCTCCAGATGGCACTACTTGTAGAAGTAGCCACACAAAGAGATCTTGGCTCTTATCATTTGTTGCAAGATTGGAACTAGTTTAATAGAGCTTTAAAGGAACAAATCATGGTTGAGTGCTGTGTATTGACCACTTACTGCATTCTGTGGACTATACTCAATCTGAAAGCTTCTCTTTTGTAACCTAATCCAAGAATTGTAGGTAAGGTGTATTAGTTTCCTAGGGCCGCAGTAACAAATCACCACAAACTGGGTGACTTAAAACAATAGGAATTTATTGTCTCACAGTTCTGGAGGTCTGAAGTCTGAAACCAAGGTGTTAGCAGGATTTGTTCCTTCTGGAGGCTGAGGGAGAATCTGTTCTATGCCTTTTTCCCAGTTTCTTGTGGTTGCTGGAAATCCGTGGGATTCTTTGGTTTGTACATGCCTCCCTCCGATCTCTGCTTCCATCTTCACAGGGTTTTCTTCTCTCTGTGTCTGTGTCCAAATTTCCCTCTTCTTACCAGGACACCAGTCATTGATTAGGGCCAGCACAGGAGGATTAGGGACCTGAAATAAAAACTGACTGATTTTTACCTGCTACATCATGAAAGTAGAGAATCTGACTATTAATGTCTTTGTCTACTTCAACTTCTAGCAGAGGAACTTATACACAATAGGCATTTAATAATTATTTATTGAGTAATGGATGACAACTAGCAGTAAGATCTAAAAATGCTTTAAACTCAATCAGGAAAATTTGTTATTACAAGTTATCTTTTCATCTCTGAGTATTGGGGATCAAGGTGATAAAGAAAGGGTCACAATTGCTCACAGAATTGACATCAGCTCCACAGAATGGGGAACTACACCTGGGATGCTTCACTTATTTCCCAGACTCTGATGCTATTAAAGGTCTTTAGATGCTTTGTTTCATCCTTCTGTGATAGCTGTGCTGGGGTGATGACATTTCATCTTGAATGTCTAGAGGCTTGTTAGCAGAGACCCTGTCACCGCCAGGGATCACAGCATTTTTGTGCTCAGTCCTTAGGGCACTGATCTCGGCTGTACAGCTGGACTCAGCAGCAGACGCCACATGGTCTAACATGACAAGCAGCTGGATCTCCAGCCAACAGGCAGAGAGTTATTTTCCTGAAATGAATGGCAGTTTGCAAAGCAGAGCAGGGGGTGGCTTTTTCTTCTCTCTGTCACTAAAATCAGCTCAACTTCAGCAATCACAGAGATCCAAAGAGAATAAAAGAGAAAAAGGTAGTTTATTTTTTGTAGCATAGAGCTAATGTGTCTGAATGTTTAGAGCAGGTGGAAACGAGCAGCCCAGGCTCCCTAAAAGGTTCCTACAAAATTGACCTGAGGTGGGATTGAATATAAAGCAAACATAGAGATAGATAGGAAGGCCAACACACAAGTATACAAGTAAACGTTTTGCATTCAAAGTATTTTTATACATGCTCTCTGTAAGCAAAATTATCAGTATAGCAGGGCTTTCACTCTCTTACCATCTGTTTTTGTTGCAGGACAATTCTCTCTGATCCCGAAAACTGTAAATCAGGAAGTGAATAACAGAACGACTGCAGACTTTAGACCAATGTTTGCTCTGAGACTTGAAACTATCCAGGAAATGGCAACTTCGCTTCTAGCTGAAGTAGATGTCTGCCTGACTCTCAATTTGAGCAGTGCTGCTGGCAGTTATAGGAGCGTCTTCTTTATTTCCAAAGAAAGTAAAATGTCAGCTAGTCAGAAAGGATTTTTTTCCATTTTTTATTAGTCAGCGGCTTGTGGCAATTTAAGCCACCAGGGGGGGAAATGCGTAACACGCTTTAACTTTATGTCTGAGTGAAACTTTTGAAACATTATTTTATTTATTTTTTTGTGTGTGAGGGAGATCAGCCTTGAGCTAACATCCATATTAATCCTCCTCTTTTTTGGCTGAGGAAGACCGGCTCTGAGCTGACATCCATTGCCAACCCTCCTCCTTTTTTTTTCCCCAAAGCCGCAGTAGATAGTTGTATGTCATAGTTGCACATCCTTCCAGTTGCTGCATGTGGGACACGGCCTCAGCATGGCCAGAGAAGCAGTGCATCGTTGCACGCCCGGGATCCAAACCCGGGCCGCCAGTAGCAGAGTGTGCACACTTAACCACTAAGCCATGGGGCCGGGCCTGAAACATTATTTTTCAAAAAGTATTTCAACCTTCATTCTCCTCAGTCTAGTGAGAGCTGAATGAACAAACATGTTGGGAGGATTGTTTCTTAAGTAAAATATTTTATATTTTAGAGTTCATTTATACAAAGCCCTTCAAATTTTATGAACTGGGTCAGGAAGACAAGCAAATAGCACATGAAATGCTTGCTTTATAGTCATGGATATAGAGAAATTATTTGTAGTCCTGAATCTTTTGAGGTCTCTGATATTTGGAATGTCAAACATTGCATAGGAGCAAAACAGTACTTGTAATTCTAACCAAGATAGGACAACTTCAGTGAACAACAGAATATTGGATTTGGGTAATTCTGTTTAATTATTGAAGGGTGGAGAGAAGAAGTAAATAGCATAGATCTGCCATTAATGAAGATTCTGACCTGGTATCATAGGACAAGGTCTAGCCAGAGATACAAAATGCTTTCAGTAGCTGAAGAACAGAATCTCAAGCCATAGTTACATTTGGGGTTTTACACACTTTTAAACATAGAGTCTATTTTAAGGTAAATTTAGCAAAATAATAGAAGATCTCTCACTGATAACCAGTTCATTGGAATTATTCTAAGTGGTACTGTACAGAAAGAACCACATACAATTTTAGAATGTGCACAGAATTAAATATATTTATGTGGGTGTATGTTGTGTTATAGAAAAAAATTGTACACTGCATCATTAAAACCAAATTCTGGATCTTTGAAAAGACAATAAAACTGTTTAAAAGGAGATAAACTTTGGTAAGTCTGATCAAAAAGAGATAAGATAAAATATATCAATAGTATTGCAAATAATAGAGTCTTTAAATGCATATATAAAGAGGATTAAAAATATTAAAGTATGTAAAATATGTATTTATCAATAAATTTGAAAACCTAGAAAAAGTATCACTGCCTCCTCCCAGGAAAATGTACATTACCAAAACTGACTCAAGAAAAGTTCATACACCTAAAAAAAGATCTTTTAGAAATGATAATCAAAGGCTGACTAGATGTACTTCTAACAAAGAATAGATCCAAATGATTTTGTGGGTAAGCTCTTCAAAACCATTAAGGAAAAGATAGTTTCTGATATGGAGAACAGAAAAAGAGACAAAGCTTCTCAAATCCTTCTAAAACCCAGCATTATCTTGATCCTAAAACAAACAAACAGATGAGAAGCACAAAAAGAGTATATATAAACACAGATGCAAAACACATATACACACACACGGATTATTTCCAGATAGAACACAGGGACATATTTAAAGAATAATATTAGAGTGAAAATATTTTTCAACATTATAAAATATAAAGTAATATATAATAAATTATATATAATAAAATACGTAAAATAATCACAAAAAGATATGCCAAAAAGGATTTGATAACATTTATCACTAATTCTTAATAAAGTCTCTTAGAAAATTAGGAATGGAAGAAAACTTACTTAACCTGATAAAGAGTGGTTACCAAAAACCTAAAACATCATTTTTAATAACAGAATATAGAAAAATTATCACTAAATTGTCAGGCACAAGATATTGTGGCAGCTATCATCACTAACATTCAGCAATGTTAGCGGAGATCCTTGCCAAAGCGATAATCCAAAAAACATAAAAATAAATGTGGAAAACTATATGAAAAGATGAGATAAAACTGATGCTAATTTAAATTCTAAGAGTTTCCACCTAAATACACAACTGAAGAACACATATAGTCAGAGAGATGATCAACATAGAAAATCAAGCTTTCCTATAGTGCAGTAATAACCATTTAGAAAATGCAATCAGCAGAAAAAAAAGGATCCCATTCAGAGAACAGTAAAACCATAAAACATCTAGGAATGAACTTAAGAATAAATGGCAACCTACTTGGTGACTATTTAAAATCTTACTAGAGAACAAGGTAACAAAGATAATAGGGTGTGTTTAGTTAATATTACCAGTTTTCCAAAGTGGGGGTACAGATTTATACCCTGCTCCAGTGGTGCATGAGAAAGCCAGTTTCTCCCCAGTATTTGCTGTTGCCTTAATGGTTTTGATTTGCATTTCCTTGATGACTAAGGAAGTTGAAACTTTGTTTTTTAACCTTTATATTTAGGTTTATAGTTCATATGGAACTGACTTTTCTATATAGTATGAGATAGAATGCAATATTTTCTACTAAACATATATCACATTGGTCCAGAACTGTTTATTTAAAAACACATCTTTAGCCTTCACCACGACACCTAGTGGTAAGGCTAGCCAGGGTCAATGACAAAGAAACAATATTAAGGGCAGCTAGACAAAAACAAAAAATAACGTACAAAGGAACTCCCATCAGGCTCTCAGCGGATTTCTCAACAGAAACTTTATAGGCTAGAAGAGACTGGAATGATATATTCAAAATACTGAAAGACAAAAACTTTCAGCCAAGAATACTCTATCCAGCAAAAATATCCTTCAAATATGATGGAGAAATAGTAACTCTCCCAGATAAACAAAAAGGGAGTTCATGGCCACGAGACCCCCACTACAAGAAATACTCAAGAAGGCCCTCAGGCCTGAAAAAAAGAAGAGAAAGGGAACACAAAGCTTGGAGCAAGGAAAAAAGTAGGTAGACAAACTCAGAAAAATAGTAGATCTTTACCGAAATAGGTTAGCAACCACTTAAATACTAAATTCAAAGATCAAAGGAAGAAACTCACCAAAAATAAATTTAACCTCATCACTGTAAACACACAGCCACAACACAAGATAGAATAAGGTATAACAAGAACAACTTAGAAAGGGAAGAGGAAAGTGATTGAATTGACTTAGTATAAGGAAATAGGAGGCCATCAGATAATGGACTATCTCATACACAAGATTTTTTGCCCAAACCTCAAGGTAACCACTAAACAAATAATTAAAACAAAAGCACATATGATAAACAAAGAGAAAACTAGAAGAGTCATAAGACAGAACAACCAAAATGAATTGGCAGTCCAAAACAAATGGGACAAGAAACAAAGGAAATGCAAAAGAACCAGAAAATAAGTGACAAAACAGCAACATTAAGCCCCCATATATCAATAATTACCCTAAATGTAAATGGATTGAACTCTCCAATCAAAAGATACAGAGTGGCAGGATGGATTAAAAAGCAAGACCCAACAATATGCTGCCTTCAGGAAACACATCTTAGCACTAAAGACAAGCACAGGCTCAGAGTGAAAGGATGGAAGACAATACTCCAAGCTAATGGCAAACAAAAGAAAGCAGATGTTGCCATACTCATATCAGACAAAGTAGACTTCAAGATAAAACAGGTTAAGAAAGACAAAGAAGGGAAATATATAATGATAAAAGGGACACTCCATCAAGAAGACATATCACTTATAAATATATATGCACCCAACATAGGAGCACCAATGTACATAAAGCAACTATTAACAAACCTAAAAGGAGACATCAACAACAACACAATAATAGTAGGGGATCTTAACACCCCACTTACATCAATGGATAGATCATCAAGACAAAAAGTCAATAAAGAAATAGTAGACTTAAATGAAAAACTGGATGAGATGGACCTAGTAGACATATACAGAGCACTCCATCCAAAAACAGCTGACTACACATTCTTCTCAAGTGCGCATGGAACATTCTCTAGGATAGACCATATGTTGGGAAACAAAGCAAGCCTCAATAAATTTAAGAAGATTGAAATCATAACAAGCATCTTTTCAGACCATAAGGCTATGAAACTGGAAATGAACCATGAAAAAAAAAACTGGGAAAGTGACAAAAATGTGGAGATTAAACAACATGCTACTGAACAACCAATGGATCATTGATGAAATTAAAGGAGAAATCAAAAACTATCTGGAAACAAACGAAAATGATAATATGCCATATCAAACCATATGAGATGCAGCAAAAGCGGTCCTGAGAGGGAAACTCATAGCGATACAAGCCCACATTAAGAAACAAGAAAAAGCCCTAATAGGCAACCTTAAATTACACCTAACAGAACTAGAAAAGAAGAACAAACAAAGCCCAAAGCCAGCAGAAGGAGAGAAATAATAAAAATCAGAGCAGAAATAAATGAAATTGAGACCAAAAAAACAGTAGAAAGGATTAATGAAACAAAGAGTTGATTCTTCGAGAAGATAAACAAAATTGACAAACCCTTAGCTAGGCTTACTAAGAAAAAAAGAGAAAAGGCTCAAGTAAATAAAATTAGAAATGAAAGAGGAGAAATTACAATGGATACCACGGAAATACAGAGGATTATAAGAGAATACTATGAGAAATTATATGCCAACAAATTGGACAATCTAGAAGAAATGGATAAATTCTTAGACTTATACAACCTCCCAAAATTGAACCAAGAAGAAATGGAGAATCTGAATAGACCAATAACAAGTAAAGAGATTGAAATAGTAATCAAAAACCTCCCAAAAAATAAAAGTCCAGGACCAGATGGCTTCTCCAGTGAATTTTACCAAACACTCAAAGAAGATTTAATACCCATCCTTCTCAAACTATTCCAAAAAATAGAGGAAGATGGAATACGTTCTAAATCATTCTACGAAGCCAACATCACCCTGATACCAAAACCAGACATAGACAATACAAAGAAAGAAAATTACAGGCCAATATTGCTGATGAACATTGATGCAAAAATCCTCAACAAAATATTGGCAAACCGAATACAACAATACATTAAAAAGATCATACACCATGATCAAGTGGGATTTATACCAGGGATGCAGGGATGGTTCAACATCCGCAAATCAATCAACGTGATACATCACATCAACAAAACAAAGAATAAAAACCACATGATCATCTCAATAGACGCAGAGAAGGCATTTGACAAGATACAACATCAATCTATGATAAAAACACTCAATAAAATGGGAATAGAAGGAAAGTACCTCAACATAAAAAAGGTCATATATGACAAACCCACAGCCGACATCATACTCAATGGGGAAAGACTGAAAGCCATTCCTCTGAGAACAGGAACGAGGCAGGGCTGCCCACTCTCACCACTCCTGTTCAACATAGTACTGGAGGTTTTGGCCAGAGCAATCAGGCAAGAAAAAGGAATAAAAGGAATCCAAATAGGTAACGCAGAAGTGAAACTCTCACTATTTGCAGATGACATGATTGTATATATAGAAAACCCTAAAGAATCTGTTGGAAAACTATTAGAAACAATCAACAACTACAGCAAAGTTGCAGGTTACGAAATCAATCTACAAAAATCAGTTGCATTTCTGTATGCTAATAATGAACTAACATAAAGAGAGCTCAAAAAGATAATGCCATTTACAATTGCATCAAAAAGAATAAAATACATAGGAATAAATCTTACTAAGGAGGTGAAGGAGCTATACAATGAGAACTACAAGACATTATTGAAAGAAATCCATGATGACATAAAAACACGTCTTTACCCCACTATATTGCAGTGTCTCCTTGCCTGTAAATCAGTTTACCATTATATGTGAGTCTATTTCTGGACTTTACTATGTTCTACTGGTATACTTGTTTATCCTTGAACCAATTTCACACTGTTTTGTGATAACTTTATTTTAAGTCTTGAGATTTAGTAGTGTAACTCTTCCAAATTTATTCTTCTAAAAGACTGTCCTTACTATTTTGGGACCTTTTAATTTTTATACATGTTTTAAAATGAAATTGTCATTCCCCTCTCCCCTCCCCAAAAAATGCCTCTGGAATCTTGATAGTCATTGCATCTGATTTAATGATATATTAGGAGAAAATTGATATGTTTAATACATTGAATCTTTCAATATATTTATTAAAGTCTTCCTTAATTTCTCTAAATAAAGTTTTATAGATTTCTGTCTACAGAAATTTATAAAAATATATTTTTTTGATTTATTGCTAGGTACTTAATATTTTTGATGCTATTATAAATAATTTTTTTCTATTGTATTTTTAGTTGTTTGTTGCTTTCTATGGAGATACTATTGACTTTGTGTCTAATGGCCTTGCTAAATTCCCTTATTAATTCTAATAGATCGCCTATAGAATATTTTGGATTTTCTACACCAACAATTATAAGTTTTAAGTCTTCCTTTCCAATTATTATATCTTTTATTTTGTTTTCTTGCCTTATTGAACTGACAAAGAGTTCCCATACAATGTTGAACTGAAGCGATTATAGTGGCAATCCCTGTTTTATTCTTGAACTCAGGGGGAAATCTTTCAATAATTAATTTTTACTTTTGATGATAGCTATAGGGTTTTTGTGGGTAGTTGTTACCAGGTTAGAGAAGTTCTCTTCCATTCCTTTACTGCTGATTTTCTAAGAGTTTTAATTTAATAAAATGCCTTTTCTGCATCTAATTAGTTAACCATATGATTTTTCTTCTTTATTCAGTTAATTGTGAATTACAGTGATTGATTTTCAAATACTAAGCCCAACTTGTGTTCCTGAAATTAACCCAATTTGGTTGTGATTATCATTTTTATATATCACCAGATCCAGTTAATTTCCTAATATTTTGTTTAGGGTTTTTCTATCTATGTTCATAAGAAAAATTGTCATTCAAATTTTTGTTGGTATCAGTTACGTTAACTTCACAAAGTGAGAAAAAAGTGTATCTTTTTTCTATTCTCTAGATGATTTATGTAAGTTTATCGTTATTTATTCCTTAAAGATTTGGAAAGAATAACTGCTTATGTCCTCTGGACCCAAAGATTTTCATTATGGGAAAGTTTTAAATAGTGGATTCTATTTCTCTAATAGATATAGGACCACTCAGATGTTTTATTTCTTTTTGTTTTAGTTGCGTTGAATTGTGATTTTCCATGATTTTTTCCAATTTACCTAAATTTTCAAATTCATGGGTTAAATTTCATGTTTATCACAGCATTCTAGCCAAGTCATGATTAATTTTTACCTGACAAGAATATAATAGCAGTGTCTAAAATCTTAAGAGAATTTGGTAACCTGGTACAGACTAATGACACAAGTCCAATAAATCATGTTTCTGCCTTAAATATGCATGCCTGCTGGCTTTGCTTGTTACCAAAAAACGAGTCAATGTGATACCACCACCAGAGCAAACATGAATGAATAACTCCAAATCACATACAAATATTTGTAGGCATACATGGACACAGTTCATTCACCAATACTCCATTATTTATCCTGGTTTTAGACATTTTGTTGCAATAGGATTCTATTCTTTCATTAAGTACTATATTCCTCCTAGCATAACAAATTAGGGTTCTCAGTTTCAATGTTACATAGTGAATTCAAAGTGTAGCGTCTGCAGAGTAATCTGTTGAATTGGTGAAAGATTTTTATTCAGTATCAATAGAAGATCTAAATTTAAAGAGACAAAATCAATTCACAAACAATTCTGAGTTTTGATAAGTATGCATGTTTTCAGCTCTTGAGTAAAGACAATTGCAATCACATGAGTGTCTTAAATCTTTAACCAGGATGAAAATAATTATATTCAATAACTCATTTTTCTACAGTAGCTGTAAATATAAAAGGTGTTCTAGATAGCTTGGCTTATATTTTACATTGGTCTTAAATTATTTCTCTCTAAGCATTTTCTCCTCATTTTAACACTATATCTTCATCAATGCCAAAGTTAGTTTTAAGTTGATTATTTATAATAATAATTAGAGATCTTTTTCAGAGATTTGCCTTCCTTAAAAATGAAGGAAAAAGTTAATATAAAATATTTCTAAAACCAATTCTTATATAGCCATTTATGGAAATGGCTGTTTTTAAAATTGAAGTCATGTAAGGTAGCCTTATTATTTTCTTTTTCACCAAATTAATATATCTTGATGTGAATCATACCTCAATAAAGCTGTTACAAAACTAATGTGTCTTGGCATTTGATTGTGTAATAGATACCAGAAGGAAAAAATATAATTTTCATGGCTAAAAAAATAATATGGGAATATTTCTAATTAAAATATACTGCCTGTGTTTTTGCCTTTCACTTAAAACCATTATAGTTTTAAGTCATTCTGTTCACCTTTTTTCTAGTTGTTCACCTTTTTTCTAGTTGCAGAAACAGTTATAAATGTATGTGTAGTTACCTGGAAAATTTCTAGGATAACTAACTATAGAAATTACAAAAAAACCATGAAAACTAAAAGCAGGCTTCTCATTCTGTTTTGGACCATGAGCCGTAGTTCATAAATTGGTCTTAGAATCTCTTTGGCCTCCACACTGCTTTTCAAAATCATTCCACTTCTGCCCTCCTGCAAAAAGACTCTTCCTCTCTCAGACACGTATTTCATATCTATGATGGCCCCCTCTGCCTCTTTGTGCCATGGTAATCAGAGACCCTTCTGATTATGCTTCTACAATCTCACCCCCTTTCTCTTAAATTCATCAAAGAATTGGGGACCCATCTTACTGTCTCTTCCCCATATCTTTAGAGTTATTTTCTATATTGTATTTTTTCTCTGTAAATGCAAATAACAACTTCTGACATTAATTATTGTGAGGATTAAAATGGTTATAAACATTTATATCATCTTTTAAATGTTCTAAACTCTATTCATAAAAATAAAATAAAATAAAATGAACTCTATTCATTTGGCTTAGATGAACTCAAATTCATCTAATTTGGCTTTCATAATAATCTCTCCCTCCCCCCACCATTTCTTTTTTAAGAGAAAGAAATAGGCTCAGAGAAGTAAAACTTTTTTCCACAGTTCTACCATTTGAACCCAGGTCTGACTGAGTCCAGGAGGTTATCTGTTCCATCGTACCAAAATCCCTACAGCAGGATGCTACAGAACTTAATAACAACCAACTTTTATGTCTCTTTGGTCGTGGCATTTGATTTGGTTTCTCCTATTCTAATATCTATATATATTTTTTTTGGTGAGGAAGATTATCCCTGAGCTAACATCCGTGCCCATCTTCCTCTACTTTATATGTGGGACGCCTGCCACAGCATGGCTTGATAAGTGGTGCGTATGTCCGCGCCCAGGATCAGAACCTGTGAACCCCGGGCCACCGAAGAGGAGCACGGGAACTTAATCACTATGCCACTGGTCTGGCCCCGCTCCTATTTGGGTTTTCTTCTCACTCTACTTGCTTTGGGGAATACAATAAAATAAGAGTTAGAGTCATCTATTCATGTTTAAAATGGTGTAACTTGCAATGTTTTCAGATAAAGTGTGTAATCATAGGTTCAGAGACAAAGGACAGAAACTTAGTGGCACAGGTAAGACTTGGAACTGTCCATTTATTATGCAAGTATTTATTAAGCATCGACGATGTATGGCCACAGAACTTTGAGGCTATACTATAGCTAAAACATGATTCTGCCTTCAAGCTTATTTTGAAGCTTACCGACTGCATTCTGTTTGAGCAATAAAAGTATCAAGAGATTGAGGCCTTTAACTATGCTTTTATAGTATCTCTTTCAGTGCCCAGCACACAATAGGCATTTGTTAATATTTATTAAATTGATTAATGACTGCAGCAGTTCTAAGCTGTGGTCCAGGGTTCCCTGGGGGTCCCTGAGTCCCTTTCTGGGGGCCCATAAGGTAAAACTATTTTAATAATGGAAAAATTTCTTTGCCTGTGTTCTTCTCATTCTCTTACAAGTGTCCAGCAGAGTTTTCCAGAAACTACATGATATGTGGTGTCATTGCTCTGATGGCTAATGAAATGTGTACTTGTGCATTCTTGCATTTTAAAAATGGCTCATTTTTAATTTCAAACACCGTAAATGTTGGTATATATAATTCATGTAAACAAAACCTTTTTAGGGCTCTGAAAATTTCTGAGTGCAAATCCTTCTGAAACCAAAAAGTATAGGGGTTGCTGAATTAGTAAGGTAAATATCTTTCAAATTCAAGAAATGTGTTTGTCATGCTGAGGTGGAAAAGATGTGATAGAGTAATCAACTATTCAAATTCTTTTTTAATTGAGATATAATTTTTTATTGAGATATATAACATTATACTAGTTTCAGGTGGACTACATGATTCAGCATATGTGTATACTGTGAAATGATCATTCATCTCCACATACAGTTACATGTTTTTTTTCTTGTGATGAGAACTTTTAAGATCTCCTCTCTTAGCAACTTTCAAATATATAGTTAGAAAGTGAATACTTTAGAATGTATTAGAATTCTAAAGAATGTATTCTACTTTAGAATGTATTAGAATTCTAAAGTATTCACTTTCTAATTGTAATCAGTTAAGGTCTCTTATACCCTGGTCTCAAATATTGAACCAATTATGCCTTACTTCCCACTCCCCAACTATTTTTATATTTTATTAGGGTAATAAAATAAATTTATAGGGTAATAAAGTAAAATTTGCATCGGTGGATCTACATCTGATAGGATCAATATAGTATTAATACTATGTGATAAGCTGTGAATATGAATTACTGTTGTACTTTTGTCCTCCACTTGACTGTTTTTTTAGGTTAACAAAGTTATATCTAAGCAGAGTGGAGAAATGCTTGGGTACCAAATAGCTCTTACCTAACAATATTCTGATAAGCTAAAATTAAATGAATCTCAGTCAGGCAGTATTTCTCAGGGCCTATATGAAGGCTTTCAAAATAATTGGAAATATACTGAGCAAAACCGTACTAAGGGACCCATCAAACTGAACACACTTGAAAAATAATGAGGCGTTTGTCAAACGCATATGTACAGAAACTTGATAAAATCACTTTGCCATTTTTCCATCTACATATTTTTTTCTTTGTTATTTTTGGGTGAAAAAACCATTAAATTCCTCTTGGACACATCATAAGTGACACTTTGCTGTTCATTGGTAGAGGAAGATAGACTAAGTAGTAGGTAATAGATTCAACCTCCAGTAGGAATTCTGCTTTCCTTTATTTAAATTTGTTTTTCTCAAATATGTAATACTATGAAATCCTCCTTATGTTCAAATGGAGGATAAAGACACACTTGGAGATCTCTGGATTTTCATTTGGTTTGTGTATCTCCAAAATGAGTTTTATTTCATTCAAGAAGTTTAAAAAATTATAAAGAAGTATTATATGTCTTTTGGCCACTTCTCAAATTTTGATCCTATTCTGGGAAGATCAGAAATTTGAAACTTTACACATTATGAATTACATGAGGTATGATAGGTTTTTAATGTAATTGAATATATGGAAATTAACCAGATAAATCAATGGAGATTTTTGCTGCCATTCAATAAACTTGAGTTGTAAAGTTCATCAATTTTACGATGAAGATTGATGATAAAATATTTTCTGAAATTCTATATGGATAAAAAGGAATATGTATCAGTAACACCTCAAGGGGAAATACATAAATAGATGACACATTTTTCAAATATTCTTTCAGTCAAAATTGAACTAACCCTTGCCCAGGAGGTAAGAACAAGCAAATAAAACCACACAAACCAAAACAAGTTGAAGGTCAACTTATGAATTCCGGAAGCTGGTTTTGCCCCAAGAGTTATCTGTAAATTCAGGGCTTGTTAAGGACAAGTCTAATATAAATGCCAGGATTTCACATCTCAGGGATCCCTGGGTCCCCCCTGGGGTGAACTTGAATTTGCCAAGGATCACTGCCAAGAATGTTTGCAAAAATATGCTCATTAGAAAATTGAACCCTTGAGAATTTCCATGAAAAAACAAGTTTTTCACATTCGGATGAGTTTGGGAATTATTGAAACCTAGGAAATATGCCTCATGGGGTTTCAAATGCATATTAGTCCATCAAGGACTCTTAAAACCCTTCCAAGAAGAATTCTGTTTGATTTTATGTAACCCAGCATGTCCCCAAATTTATACTACCTTAGAGCCCTCTTTAACGTCATTTCTATGAAAAATTCCTCAATTCATGTTCTGTAGAACACATTTTCAGAAACATTGACCCAGGATAAGAATCTGCTTCTTGGGCTCCCTCTCAAATGGGGAGGATGCAGGTGATGCCTCTCAGGTAATACTCTGAACCTCACATCTCTAGGAGTGTCCCTCACCTCCTTCTTAATTGCTGCTGCCTCTGCTTGCCTTGCTGAGGTCCCACAGCAAATGTCCTTATAGTTCCCCTGATCTCAATAATGTCCATATGGTCATTTCTGCCTTGATTTCTTGTACAATTGTAACATTTCATACTAAAATAATTTGTGTAGTGATTTACTACTTCAATGAAATGGATAAGAAATCATATCATTTTAAACTCGGAAAGAACCTAACTCCTAAACTGGGAAAGTCAGACCCAGCGCCTTTGTCACTTGCCCAAAGTCATATAACCAATTAGACATATTACGAGGAAGTAGAATTTAATAGAAAGCTCTAGCTGACAACGTGCTGTATTTGGATCAGATTATGCTACCCTTAAAAAGAAAGTCAATTCCAACTCTGAGTGGTTTTAGTTCCAAAACCGGTGAGGAAAGAAAAAATGTCATCTGTGATAGAAAACAAAGATGATGTGTAATAGAAAGTCCATAACCAAAGTTGCCTGCTGTGTATCATTTTGTGGATGGTAGCAGCAAAGCAAATCATTGAAGTCTTCAAGCCAACATTATAACATCTCTGGGTTTACACTGCCATTAATTAGTCAGATGCCAAGTGAATTGCTTGCCATGGGCATTCTGGTACTGCCTCAAGTTTTCTTCTGTGACTGTTAGAAAAAGAATTGCTTGTGAATTCATTAATTCATTTCCTTACGACCTCAGGGTGAAGAGTTTTCACATCTGCTGGTTATACTAGATGCTCAGTTTTAATGGGTATTCCCCACTTGGAATTTTGTCAGTTGCTTTATGTCAAAATTGTCATCACTTCCTCGTTTTTATGTTCCTTTTTTAAAGAACTAATTTTAAAACACTCTCCCATTTATTTCAGTGTCATAAAAATCAAAGTTTAACTCAACTGAAATGAAGATAGGCCTGCTCTCCAATATTTCCCTTCTTCTTTAGCCGTTCCATCACTTTTCCATTTACAAAATTATGACTAACGATAAAATTACATAAACACTTATCTCTCATTTGGCTCCCTTTGGCTACTTACCATTTGTTCATTCCAGATGATGATCATTATCACGATCATTATTATCATCTTCAGCAAATAAGCATTGAGCACCCACAGGGTGCATGCCACTAGAGGAAGATTGCTTCATTATAACATGGAGATCACGTGGTATAACAGATGAAGCCCAGAAGTGGGATTTTGAAAAACACAAGTTTTGTTTACGGTCCTGCCCATGATGTGTTGCCTGGAATTGTTCCAAACATGTAATTTCTTGAGGCTCTTATTTCTGCTTCTCTAAAATGTAAATAATGCTCATGCCTGCCTCTCATCTATCCCTGTGACATCGTGGGCAACCATACAACGAAGTATAAAGATCTTTAGAAACAGTCACTACATCAGAAGATATTGTAGGATTACCTTTTTTGCTATAATCCTCAACTACTGTTCAGATTTTAACAGCTTTTTTTTCATTTCCATTCCAGACTTCAAGAGCTATGTCCTTCAATGCCAATATTACAAATAGAAACGTGGAGAAAGTCCAGCCAAACAGTTGGGGCTTGGGGCATGCATTTTGAAACATTACTCTACTGAAAGCTTTGTTTTCCTCCTGAAATGACTGGCTGGTTGACCAAAT
Organism: Ceratotherium simum simum; assembly: GCF_057802395.1. Lineage (NCBI taxonomy): Eukaryota > Metazoa > Chordata > Mammalia > Perissodactyla > Rhinocerotidae > Ceratotherium > Ceratotherium simum. Next base: position 19,024,139 of record NC_141913.1, read on the forward strand.
TAACTGGATTAACTGCTTGTTTTGGCAATATAAAGGTGAAACCTTAAACAGTTGAGAACAATAAAACCATATAGATGGGCTCATTTTTCTTTTTTCAGAATAACTGTGGTTGTTTTAATGTGTGTCTTATGAGGTGTCTAAGTACATTTAGTAAATTCAATTTTTTTAAAACATCAAACCGGTTAAGGTGCTGAAGTATTGATTTACATTATAACTTCTTTAATTTTAGTCTTTTTCAAGCAGTCCTTGTCTGTCCCCTGCACATTAGTTGGGATTACCTCTCTCCTTTCCTTCCTCTTCAGTCATCTTTTCTAGAACCGTACTTTTACCATATCCCCAGGCACTTCTCATCTCATCTCATGACCTGTACTGAGCCAGGTCAGGATTAGCTGTTGCAAGGACAGAGCGGAGGGGAAGAAGAGAAGGCATGCTCCACGACCACTCCCCTCTCACCTTCCCTAAGCTGCTAAGGATAATTTTGGTCTTCTGTAATTCTCAAACTCCTGCCACATTGCTCTATCCTCTACCATGATCCCATTCTACTCTGTATCTCAGATCCCCTGTCCTGCCTCGATTCTCTCACAAAATGTGTGAGATAGACTCATTCAAGTTGTGCTCTGACACATACCTTTATTTTGGCCCATTGCACACAGAGCCCAACTGTGAACACAATTCCAAGCCTCCATTTTGCCTCCAGAATCTAGGCATAAAAGGAAACACTTTTCAGCCTCTGTCTCACTTAAATTTCTGAACATTTGATACTCATTCTAGATCATTCCTTCCTTGAAACTCTCTCCCAAGTGGCCCTTGGCACAACTTTTCCTCCTTTCTGACCAATCCTTTTTCATATCCTCTGTTCTTCTCTTGCCCTACTCTCCCCTCTGTGTTGGTGTCCCTAAATATCAGTCCTCTTCATATCTTCTCACCCACAGTCCCTCCTTGGGTGTTCTCACACAAGATTTCTATGTTCTGTCCACCACTTCCTCCTAAGCCCCAGACTTATGTAAGTCAGTGCCCAGTTGTCAGTAATTAAAAACGATCAACCTTTCATATGTGTAGAAGGAGGAGGAGCAAGGCACTGAAGAGGCATCTTCCTGCTGTGGGGGATAACCACAGTACTTCACTTAGTTATATAAATAGGAGGGGAATGTATGGAACAGCACCTTTGGGGAGGGTTTTATCTGTATTTGTGCCGTTTAACTCCTGTCGACTTTAATATGCAGAGTTCAAAGGAGGGGTTGGTCCATTTGCAAAAGGAGCACAGGAATTTTCTGGTGGGAGGAAGGCTGAGGCCTCTGACACATTCCCTGCAACACTGAAAACTGGAAAGTGTGCCAGGGTTGCCCAGGTCAAGGATCTGTGTCAAGAAGGAGACACAGTTCTCCTGGAATAACATCTCCATTGGGAGGTGTCTTAGTTCAGTCTTCTATAACAAATACCGTAGACTGGATGGTTTGAGCAACAAACCTTTATTCCTCACCGTTCTGGAGGCTGGAAGTCCAAGATCAGGGTGCCAGCAGATCCGGTGTCTGTTGAACTGCTTCCTACTTTGCAGATGAACTTCTTCTCATTGTACCCTCACATGGCAGAGAGCAGAGAGAGATCCCATGTTTCTTCTTTTTTTTATAAGGGCATCAATCCCATCTTGAGGGCACCACCCTTATGAACTAATCTAACTCCCCAAAAGCCCCACCTCCAAACAACATCAGACAGGGGGTTAGGATTTCAATATATGAATTTTTGGGGACACAAGTAGTCTTTGCATAACAGAGTGGAAGAATAGGGAACCACTGGATTGGCCTCTGCCATGAATCAGCAGGGAGGATAATGTGGATGATTTTCTGATTCCCAGAACTTATACCAACCCAGCATTCCTAGGCAGCGAGGAAGAACGAAGACAGAGAGGGGTCAGATTGCACCCTCAAGGAGGTGACTATAGGAGCAGATGGGACATGCTATAACCTCAATGGCTCTAGGCTGTTTGTTATGAGCTACTCTTGAATGAGCATCTACTGGACTATGAGGTCCTCTTCCCTCAAGGAATCTATAGCACTGAGGCAGGGAATTGCTCTAGCACGTGTGGTGGCATCTAAAATAAAGGACTTAGGAGTAGATAACTTGGTCACAGCACTTCAGACCTAAACCTCAACCTGTGGACACAACACTTTTTCACTCTAGGCCATGTGTCCTCAACATGAACAGAACATCTTCACTGGAGAAAGACTTTCTTCAATGTGGACAATGCCTTGTTCATTAGAGAGAGTTATTCTTTGCAGGAAGTAGGAGGAGGGTGTATTAAAGAGCTGCAAGTTGCTGAGGAAACGAGGCCAATTTTCTTCATGTGCTTTCTTGAAGCACAGCACTAGAAAGTAATCATCATCCAAGGCAGCAGCAGCAAATGGAAAGCCCCATCCCACTTTTAGACCTACCTTTTGACAAATGAGTTACTAGCTCCCTGCTGCTGGCCTGGGAGTAGCCACGTCCATCTTAGGCAATACATCTCCACGGCAATCCTGTTGGCTGTGGTTTCCAGGCTTCAGCAAAGGCATCCACCTGAGTTATAGTTTATCTCAATGAGCCAGATATATTTAAGAAGAGATTATACCCCCAACCCCCCATCCATCTGTACTTAACTTAAACCTAGGCTCTAGTAACTAATTAAGAACACAGGGATTTCCAGACATATTAAGGGAGGAAAAGGGTACTCTCTCAAAGAAATAAATTTCACTTCCTGCTACCTGGACGAGGTGTGAGTTCTAGTATTACTACTCTGAAGCTCTAATCACAACACACACTGTAAAATCAGATTGTCCAGATATATTTGGGTCTATGACACCAAAGTGCTAAATTCACGTGGATAACTGACACATAGCACTTGTACCTGAAATTCAAAACATCCCTAATGGAATGAATCTTTCCTCTTCTACCAAATATCTTCTCCCCACTCAGTTTCCTTTTTCTGAGGATGACACCATGTAGACACTCAAGTTTCAATCTGGAAATATCACTGGCTCTTCCTCCATCCTCACCCCCATTTTAGTTTTGCCATCAATCTCTTTCTCTCTTTAAACTTAGGAGACCCTACCTCCTCCCTATCATTCTTATCTATTGCTTATCTCCACTGCCACTGTCCCACTACACGCTCTTACCTGTGCTCATTGATTCCCATGACAGCTGCCCATCTGATCTCCTTTCTGCAGGCATGCCTCCATGCAAGCCCTTCTCCACCCTGCTGCCATGTTACTCCCTTGCATGGCACCCCTGGATCGTTCCCTGTTGTCTTCAGAATCAAGTCCAGATAATTGAGCATGATAAACAATACCCTTTCCATCCTGGTCCTTTCCAAACTCTCCTGGTCTCATTTATCTCCACTGTCCTCCATCTGTGAATACTGAGAGATTTGTAATTTCCTCACACTGGACCTGGGTTTCATACCTCTGAGCCATTGTTTACCTGGCTCCCCAAGCCTGGAATGCTCTTAGCTCTCTTCTTCAATGACTAATTCCTACTCATTCTTGGAACTCAATTTACTCCCTTCTCCCCCAAGAAGACTTTTCTATCACTTCTTCCCCTCTTAGGATAGCTGAAATTGCCTCCCAGATCTTCTCCCACAGTCCCCAGAGCACTTAACTCACAATTTATTGTTTCTCACTCAATGTCAGTTCGCTAAGGACAGGACCACATTTTGTTTACCCCTGCATCTCCAGCATTGAATAAGCATCCTATACTTGGCACTTAGTTAATGTTTGCTGAATGAATGAATGAATACATGAAGGAGAAGGCTGGGGGAAGTCCATGCATCCTCAGTCTGGTCCCTATTTGTTACTTACAAACTTCAAAAGGCCTGTGCACTTGAGGGATGAAAGGAACTCTGAGTCTGTGCACAATTATGCTTAGAGCAGTGGAGGAAAGATACTCAGTTGGAAATAGTCAATGAAAACCACAACTTCGCCGTTCAATCCAAGTGTAATACCCAGACTACATTAATGTTTTTCTCCTAGGAGACCCAGAAGAAGTAGATGAGGAGGGGATAGCAGACAGGTAATATTTTAGTTGCTAAGTACAAATTCCCACTCATTAGCTAAAAATTGCAAAATTCATTATGGCAACTTGGTTGAAGACGGAATCACTAAAAAAGCAAATGATACGTGATAGAATAAATAAAGATATAGGCAACTTTGAGTTTGTATTATATTCATGTTCCCTATGGCTCAGCTCCATTGAAAGTCTTATACTTAATGGGTTAGGTAGAATAAATAAAAATTCACTAATGATAATCCTATATGAGAACTAATAAAGTCACCATAAATATTCATTTACACATTAACAGTAACAGCAAACATTTTACTATACATCTGTTCTATTGCTTTGGTAGTATTTAGAGAAAATGTAACACAGCTCCTATGTTATTTTCCATTTATCCTCAAAGTTTTAGCCAAATATTTAGTAAATAAATTATGAAAAAAAGTCCTACTAGATTTTAATGTATTATAAAAACGGTATTAATTATGATTCGATGTCACTTCTCTTTTGCCTGCTCATTTTCATTTCTCCTTGAGTTTTCTCAGCCCTTCTAAATTGCATAAATATATACTTTTTATCACTTACCTTTTGTCCTATGAGATACCCTTTATTGATTTTTATCAAAATTGAAGCTCTATGCCAAGTTAAGGGAAATTGCCAAGGTTGAAAACACATTTTTCTTGTATGAATTCAGAGAATCTTGAAACTCAAGGTCACTTTTTGAGATAATCTGAATATTTCTTAAATTTTAAGCTACAAAAAGACTAAGAGAACCGACCTACGAGTCGGGATGGGATGTCTAATCTTAAGTCCATCTACAATTCATTCTGGGCTCTGGGGAGGTCTCCTTGGGCCTTACTCAGAGAATTTTTATCAAGAGATCAGTAGTGTCTTTCCATTCATATACCATAGGGACATCTAAGCTTTGAAAATTGACTCACATGATGGAACAGGAATAAATGTTTTAGGTTTGCAGATGGTTGTAATAAGTGAAAAGCAGTTAGTTCTGTTGGAAATAAATTCTAAATGTATAAGGAACTATGTCTGAGAAGCCAAGCTATTATAAATCCCGAAAGGGAGGCCTTGCATTGATTTAATCACAGGCACAGTGGAGAAAAGTGACCTGCCCTTCAGGTGGCACCCAGCTATACCTTATGGAAATGAAAGAGGACCTTATTAATGGGAGATTCAATATGACACCAAAAGCATCCAGCCATTCATTTATTCTATAAACATCTAATGAACACCTATGTAGGCCAGGCAGTTTATTAACGACTTGGAAACAAAAAATTACCAAGACAGGGTTCCTGACCTAAAGAACACAAAATTCCATAAGAGACAATGAATGGAGTTGAGCGAGTATGAGGGTAGGGTAAAACAATTAGAAAGAGTCAAGAAACAAAATAGTGAAAATGATTGTGTTAGGCGTATCAAAGGATTCCAAAAGACAACCGAGCCCTTTCTCTGTGCCAGGCTCCATTCTAAGTGGTTTGCTTACATTGACTCATTTAATCCTCATAGTTCTCCATGAGGGAAGTCACTGTTACTACCCCATTTTATAGATGAGGAAACTGAACCTCACAGGGCTTAAGGAATTTGAATAAGGTCACAAAGCTAGTGAATGGGGGAGCCAGTGTTTGAACGAAGGCAGTCTGGCTTAACATTGTGCTAACAATGGCAACATTATACTGCTTCTCAATGTACGAAACTGACAGAGGATTCATATTTAGAATACGTAAGGAATTCCTACAATCCAGTGAGAGGTAGAAATCCCAAATAGAAAAAAAGGCAAATTGTACAACCAGAAATTTCTTATCAGTGCAACCTGAAATAACAAAAGATCATTTGAAGAGATGCTTAATCTGGCAATGTTGAATGAAATTGAGACCACATATATCCTCCAACTAGGTCATCCTATTTCTATGTATACATCCCTGAGAAACTTTCACATAGGTACACAAAGGAATATAAAATTGTTCATCATAGCTTTGTTGAGAAAAGCAAAAGGCTAGATCAACCTAAATGGACATCAAAAGGAGAACATAAAAAAAAGAAACTACATGCCTATGAAGGAATATGAAGCTCAGAAAGAAATTAAGTAGGTCCATTTATATATGTATAATAAATCTCAGAAACATAAGAATGAATTATAAAGGTAAGCAAAACAGAATGCAGGGAATAACAAATGTATATAAAACCACACACAAAATAACTGTACATGTAGTTCACAGATATCCATGTGCAAATAAAGGTACGTGCAAATAAAGGTGTGGAAGTGAGTTAAAAGAACATGTTAAATGCACAGAATGTTCAGATACTTATGAAAACCCTGAGTGATAAGCTTTCAATCTTAAATACTATAAAATAATAATGATAACTAGCATTTATTATTGCTTATTACTTTCCAGATATTATTTCCAAGAACTTTCAAAGTATTAGCTCACAAAAATGAGCCAGGGACTACTGTTACTCTAATTTTAAAAATGAAAAAAACTGAGTCGTAGAGGGTTAACTACGTTTTCCTGATCATAGAAATTTTAGATATTGAATATGGAATTTGAATCCAACAATCTAACTACAAGGTCAATGCTCTTAATTATTATATTCTTAGTAGTTATATTATATTGTATTATATACCAAAACTAATGATATGTTAGGAGTCAGAGAAAATGCCCAAAAGTGAAAATAAGGTACACTTATAAAAGGTTTTGGAGTGGGGAGGACATGTCTGAGGCTCAAGTACATATTCTACATACATAGACATTTGAAAGATTATCATGACAAAGATGGTGAACTGCTCTTATGCTTCCATTGACCTCTTCCCTAGGATAAATTGAATTCAACTGTGAAGGATTTGAGTAAAACATAAAGGGTTGGTAACGTTAGATCATATTTCTGAGTTTCTACCATGTGCCACTAACTGTGTTAAATGATTTAATGTTCAGTTCTGAGATAGGTATTACTAGTCTTATTTTACAGACATGAAAACTAAGATACAGGGAGGCTAAGTACCTTCCCACTGTCACATATTGTGGAGCAGTGACAGGAATTCATCTAATTTCAAAACCAATGGTCTTCTCATTGCATCATCTCTAAAACTGGTCAGATAGTCCTCCCCTCTCACCATCTATTTCTATGAGTGTTTCTGTCTCTAGCTATGGGAGTAATACCAATTACTCCCGTTTGTCCACCTTACAGAATTAGTACGAATACCAGAAGCATCAGGACTCATGACCGCACATACCAGGAAATGCATTCTAAACCTTATTATAGTTACTTTTAGTTTTCCAACACAAACACTGAACATCTTGGTCTTCAAATATTTCCGGTGCCTATCTGAGGCTAGAAGAGTTTCCAATCACATATGGAGTCTTTCATTCTTTTGATAAGATATTAAATTTGTTTTAAAATGACTGACTTTCCATTTATTCTTGTTTCTACTTTCCCACTGGTCTAAAAACGAGTGGGTTTTCAAACACAGTGACACACACTCCAACACTTCACCTTCCATTTCGGGGCTTCTTCTTTTCTACCAGAAGCTGTTTTCTGAATCTGAACAAATATAGACTTTCTTTCTCCATTTCTCCTGTCTTAATATACAAAGCAAGTATTTTTTATGATACCTGAGGGGAAGAGGAGAGGAAAATAGATGGTTGTGACTACTTCATATTTATCAAAACCCACTAGAGTTTTTGCCAGCTGTGCAAATGCAGCATAGACCATAGTTAAAAGAAAAAGAGGCTTTGAAGTTAGACAAACCTGAGTGTGAATCCAAGATCCACCATTTACAGTCTGTGTTACTTTGGCAGATAATTCTCCAAGCTTGGTTTTTACAACTTTAAAATGGACTTAATAATACCTATCTTTTTGAGTAATTTTGAGGATTCTAAAAAATATATGTAATGTGCCTAACATAGTTGGCTGGGATATAATAAGTCCTTGATGAATGGTCATTGTAGTCATGATGTTAGCATCCAGAGCTTTTAAACTAAAAGGCACTTTATGGTCATGCTAGTTACACCTGGACATTTTATAAGAGAGGGGCAAAGTAGCTTGTCCAAGGTCACACACTCAGCTGGCAACTGAGCGTGGACTGGGACATAATCTCCTGACTCTGTGCTGTGCCCAGTTCCCTTTGATGCCTCTCACTATTTCTGATGTTTCAACAGTCTCTTTCTGCTTCCTAAGTCTTTATTCATACAAGTATTTTTATTCCACCAGCGATGGATTTTTTCTGGTAGGACCCATGACATCTGAGACCCACTTGGAATCTGAAATATATTCAGATAACCTCAGAGCTCACTCTTTCTTGGTGTTTCTGTCACGTGTGAAGTTGCACATGGTATTTGGAGGTTAAAAAAAAAGTTCTTAGGGGTTATTTTTAGGTTATCCTTTCTTCATAACCTTGGATTCTTCATGCTTTATGTAATTAATTTATCATAAGAATGGTAATGTTGAAAGAAATGTCTTCTGAGCATAGAAGAAGCTGAAAATTGTTGCAAGAAGTTGAAGCAGGAAGAAGGCTATTGCTGAGCCGGGGTTTATTAGAAAGCAAAATAAACAGCATGCTGCGTGCTGACTTCACCTTCATTAAACATTCATACTGGAAATGCTTACCTTGTCTACAGCCAGGATGTTATCCTTTGCAGAAAGGAAAAAAAAAAAAAAAAAGAATCACTAAGCCAACATACTGCAAGTGTTCCAAGGCTTTGGGAAAGCAGTGTTATGTAAAATCTTCAAATATGTTAGCCTAAGCAGTTTGGCCTTCAAGCAATTTCAACCACCTTGGGGCAGAGCATGACAGTGAGGAAGGCATCTCAGAGTAGAATGAATTGACTTGCATTCTACCATACAGAGAAATGTAAATAAAAATTGAAGAGGCCTTTATGCCACCGCCATCATGGTATGTGAGTCACTTGGCCCAATATGTTAAGAGGATTAGTGCTAAAGCTGCATGAACTTTGAAATAGCCCAATGAGGCTTACGTGCTTTCCTGTTTAAATTGGTCCTCAGCAAGACCTCTCTGATCATCAGGAATTTGGCAGCCTGAGTATTCTGCTACATTCTCCAAAGCAAGGCCGAGCTCCCTGGGTGCGAACACTGTGGGCTCCCTTTTTGTTTGAGGTAGAAGTGGGGAGAGACAGCTAGAAGGCAAAGGGGCAGGGATCACCAAGGAGGTCGCAGTGAAAGCCAAAATCTAAAATATTCCTTGTTCATGCTTTCCCAAAGATCATAAGGCTTAACCAAATTAAATTAAATTTAAAAAATGTATATAACCACCCAGCTGGTGCACCCAGCTTATAGCTTAAAGGGTCAAAAGAAAACCCTCTCTCTACCCATTTAAATTAGAGGGGGCTTCAGTGGGCAATGAATGAATCTTCCCTATGGGAATAAAGGTGTCATGCTGTGCGGTTCACGTGGAAAACAAGTTTGGAAAAGGAATGGGAGCTCACAGTAAAATGGCTCTTCCCTTAAGAAGCCACTAAAACAACAACCTTTACACTTCAACTTAGCAAAAATGGAGTTTACCACCAACTACAGAGGCACGCTGAAGAATCTTCCCATCACAAGTTGGTCACTATACATGCTGAATAATGCTGAATGTCCAGTATACAGAGACATATGCACGCGTCTGGGCATTTCAGTGTCCCTAGGAGTATATAGCAACTCAGAGGCATAGTTGTAGGATCAGTCTAACACACATACTCTCAGCAAATATAAGATAAAAAACCTCCTTTAAGGCATGACACCTCCAGATACAGATTTCCTGGGGCCTTTTGCTGGGATGCCAATGGTTTCGGGGTGAGTTTACATGAGATGCATCCTTCAGGAAATAGCTGAGGAACCTGTCCCCGTGACTCTCCTGAGTGTCCTTTGAAGCTCCTGCTTCTGCGTCCAGGATATCGAATGACATGAACCCTTCTTTGTCTCCCGAAGGGGAAAAAAATGGCAAGACTGCTAAACACTTGAGCCAGCGCTGTGTCACCATGACAAAAGACAGTAGCTGAGAACAGCAGCCAGTCCAGCAAAACAAATTTTAAAGAATCAATAAAACTTGCCAATAGAGGAGAAGGCTCCTGGATTTAGAGGTGGTTGTTTTCCACAAAATGAGGATGATCTAGATCATTTTAGGATACAAAGCAAGAGGGGAAAAAAAGGCAAGTGCTGCCAGATAGCTTTGTAGTATTTATCTGGAAAGAACGGACTCTTTTCCATTCTTTCCTTCCAGTCTTTTGCCACAGCCAGTGGGTTTGTGTGATAACTCTGTCATGTTCTCTTTCTCCCATCCTGTGTCCACTGGTACTAAATGAATGCATGAGGAAACCAAGAGCTGGTTTGACAGAATAGAAAATCAGTTGTAGAAACAGTAAATTTTCTTAGCAGAAAACATGTTGTATTTTTAACAAACTATGACTTCTCAGCCGAAGGACACATAATGCAGGATCAATTGCATGGGCTGAAATGCTTGTGCTCACCACAGATCTATTTTCATTTATAATTATGTCATGCAAAGAGCGTTGCTGGGGCCCCATTCCAGACAGAATGGAACACCCACCAAGCCATACAATGTGATTGCTGCTAAACAGTTGTTAACTCGTTTGGGGACTTTCTTGCAAGGCATTTTTTTTTTTTAACCAAAACCAACAGAGAAATCAAATCAGCACAGCATTGCTCAGGGTTTACTGGAAATCTGTGCAAACTCCTGAAAATATAATTCTAAAAAAACCTCAGCTATCTGAAAAATAAATTATCAATTAAATAGCTATTAAAATTCACTTTCCACATTTTCCTAGATTTTGATTAGGAGTTTGGATCTCAAGAAAGTAGGTTAACTGACCAGGCAATTCTGAGTTTCTGGCGTTAGGGTGTAATACCAAATACATTTCTTGATATCAACACTCATCATGCTATGTGGCTCATGACCTGACTTGAAGTACTTAAATGATCCAAGATGGACATTCTTCCCTTTTACCCAAGCTTGTAGCCTTGGCCTAGATACAACACTCTTCCCAAGATCAGCAGGAAAGAGAGGCTTCCACAAGACCGTTAACGCTGAGAGATTGAATATATAAACAGACAACGGCCAGACCATATATAAAGATAGAACTCTGACCCATGACCAGCAGCAACCTGCCCAGGAAACTAACTCTTTATCTATAATTATCAGCCCAGGAAGCCAGTCTACTATAAAGCAGACTTGTAGGAAATCAGACTGCTATCTCTAGTAACAATCCAGGAAGTCAAACAATAACTCTTGTAACAGTCAGCCTGAAATGGCCAGGACTTAATACCTGACAGCTTCCCTAATTTTTGACCCTGCTTCCAACTTAGGACCAGCCAGAGAAAGCCAAATACGCACCCCTAACCAATCACATAAGATACTCCACTTCTGGTTAGGCTGTCAACACAAAGAGCATCTATCCTTTTATTTTCTTATAGTGCATTTTTCCAAATGAGAATCCTTTTAACAGAAAACAATTCTGTAAATACTTCATTCAGCTGTATTTTTAGCACCTAAAGATGAAAATAATACATAATGACAAAAAACTACAATAAAATCAGTAATGCTTGAAAATGCCATATTTTATAAGTACCACACAACAGCATCTCCACTCAACTGAAAAATAATCACAGGTGTATGCACAAAACCAAATACTTATAATTCACTGACCACATGTAGGGTAAATGAGGTTTCACAGACCCCATGTCATTGTCATGGAAATGCCTCTGTAGAAAGTGGAACCCAAGTCCTGACAGCTTTGTGATACTCCCAATACAACCAGAAGTCATTTAAATATGGAGATCAGTTGTCACTGGACAGATAGGAAAAGAAAATTCAGAATAGAATAAATTGATTAACAAAAGCTAAGCACGTGGTTTACACGGGTGGAGGCTGTGCACTATTATTTCCCTTGAAAATCAAAGAATGAGCTATCTCATACCCAAGGTGGGGAGGCAAGTTGATCACTCCCCTCATTAAGTGGTGAGTTCTGTGTCCTGGTGACTATAAAGGAAGCTTGTCCTGAATGTCAGCAGTTGCAGATCTCACACCCAGCCAAAATCTCTGCTCAGTTAGCAACCTCCTGGAGCTAATGAGGTAATTTAAAACTTAATTCCCTTGGTATGCAAAATCACAATTGTTTCCTTAGAGGGTAAATTCTTTAAGAAGAAATTAAGTAAATCATGCCTCTTAGTATTCGTATTTTCAATGTTAGATTTAGAAATAACCTCTATATATGAGACATTTTAGGTAATTGATAATGTGTAAGAAGATTTGACATATTAGGGTGTTCTAATGCATGTTGTGATTTTGATGGGAAATCTGTAATTAAGGGATTGATTTGGATTTTTTGTGTGTGTGTGAGGAATATCAGCCCTGAGCTAACATCCATGCCAATCCTCCTGGTTTTTTTTGCTGAGGAAGACCAGCCCTTTTGCTGAGGATTGCCAATCCTCCTCCTTTTTGTCCTTTTTCTCCCCAAGGCCCCAGTAGATAGTTGTATGTCATAGTTGCACATTCTTCTAGTTGCTGAATGTGGGATGCCACCTCAGCATGGCCAGACAAGCGGTGTGTTGGTGCATGCCTGGGATCCGAACCCAGGCTGCCAGTAGCGGAGCGCACACACTTAACCTCTAAGCCACAGGGCCGGCCCTGATTTAGACTTTTGATGTTAACTTGAAATTTTATGTTTGCATATAATATTGGAACATATAAAGCATTGGTTCTCAAACCTTAGCACACATCAGAATCACCTGGAGAGCTTGCTAAAACACAGCTTGCAAGGCCCAGTTCCCAGTTTCTTGTTCGGTAGATCTGAAATGGAGCTTGAGAATTTGAATTTCTATCAAGTTCCCAGGTGATGCTGATGACTCAGGGGCCACATTTTGAGAATCACTGACTTATAGGATCTTAAGATTCACTTTATTCATAAGGTAAATTTATTATAAGAATTACTTAAGAACCTGGGAAAGTTTGTTAAATCAGACAGATTACTTAAAAAGGAAATCAATAATATTAAATTTATAAATGCAGCTTACAATACTTTTAAAGGAGGTTAATGATCTAAGCTTATTAATGATACCAAACATTAATAAAGGATCCTACAGTGTTATATATAGAATATTAAGATTTATAAGTTTAAGGAAAAACTCAGGTTTTAAATGAGTAACCTTTATTAAACTGAATATTGATATTTAAAACCAAAGTCACCTCTGAATAATTTTTTTGTGCACAAAACTCACTCTTGAGGACATCAAAAATCCAGCATTGACAGAAGTCATTCCATTTCACAGAGCTTCCAAGCCCATGGATTGGGAACCTTTGGCATAAAGGACTAGCTAAATGTTCACCCTTTCCCTAAACCATTTGATGCCTCTTCAAATGGTCTTACTCCTCTGCTCATAGAGTCGGGACTTGCTTTGAAGACAGTGGACTGAACAAAGAGTCCACATCTTGATAGACTTTGTCTGCCGCAGGAGTGAATCTCCTGCAAACGCTCTGGGAGCTTTTCTCTCCAGCTCCCCTGCTAACTGTCATTGTCTTCGTGCACTGTCAGAGGACACCAGAGAAAGAAGAATGGCACGTCAAGATCAATCTTCCTCCAGAGACACTCCTTGAAATAATGTGGAATAGCTGTGCATTTGGAAACCTTTACTTCTGAGACCAATTATCTCCCTGCTACAATGTATTCAGCCTTCACCAGCTTGGCTTCTGGACCCAGCTGTTTTCTGTAAGGCCAGATGTATTTTGAATCACAGATGTGATCATTTAAATTAACTAAATTTTCTATGTTTTTAAAACAGGGACATTTATTAGCCTTCAGGGAATACAGTCCTTGGTTCATTTTCCAGGTTAGAACTGTTGTCTCTCACTTTTCTTTTGTCATAAATAAAAACACAGTGGAAGCACCTAAAGCCACTCTCTAGTTCAAAGAAGAAATAAAATTAGTGAAGGGACTAGATTTGCAGGATTCCCTACTCCAGTTGGAACCCAACTCTATTGAACACTAAATGTCAATGGATTGCTTGAGGCCAGATCCATCCCTATGGTATCCTTAGAGTTTAGACATGTTTTATTTTGGTTACCAAAGCAATCCCTTATTTTCTGGGAACCCTAATTTTTGGATCTAATCTGTCACAGAAAGAAAAAGAAACTATGGTCAATTTCCTTTGGTCCTCAAGATACCATAGTATGTGCAACTCGTCTTAGACAAATGCTCCATTTTAAAAGTTGTGTTGTGTTATTACAGTAGACGTGGGCTAGAAAAACAAATTTTGTGTGAGATGCTTCAAATTCTGGCTTTGCCTTGCCTAAGCCTGTTTTCTCATAAAAAAAAAGAAAGAAAGAAAAATACCTACTTAATTCAGTGTCTGGCACATAGAAGGTACCCAATAAATGTTAGTTAAGATACTTTTTTAACCTAAATGACTATCAATCAGAAAATGGTTAATTCCTTTGATGGAATTATATGTGGTCATTAAAAATTATGTTTTGTTAAACTATGTAATGTTTAAAATATGACTACTAAGTTATAAATAATAATTAAACTATTTTTAAACACTGTATCTAAAGACAGAAAAATCCATCAAATTATTAATAAATTGTTGTGAAACTATGGCCTTTTAAAAATTATCATTTCTACCTTTCTATATTTTGGGGATACATTCAGTTAATCAGTAGAGACCAGATGAACAAATTCAATAAGTAGAAATTTAAAAATTGTGAATGAAATTGCATTGGCATATTGAATTCTATTATAAGCTACCAATTGCTATTGTTATGGTACACAACAATTGTATCTTACAACCCCACACATACAATAATCACAATTAAAAAAATCTAAATCATCATTTACCTTCAAAATACTATTTATTTTCCATAAACCTTTGTAGCAGATTGGGTAGCTATTATTTCTTTCCATTTTACAGATGAGAGACTGGGAACTGGCACAGCCAACTTCTTATCTGTGGAGCTGTTAGAGACGCCAGCAACCTCGTAGATTGTGCTTATGGGTCCCCCTGTTCACTTTGCTCAACCCTGTGTAAACCCTCCTTGAATGAACTGTGTTCCCAGGGATGAGTTACACAGCCTCTCTGGTGTGTATCCTTATCTAAAAATAGAAACAAAGACATCTGCGCTTCACAGGCTTAAAGGAAAATCCAACAACATAGTGCAGGTAAAAGCTTTTTTAAAAAATATGTAAATTTAAGGTATTTTCTTCTTTTTAAACACGATTAAAATCACCAAGATTATTTGTGGATAACCATGTGCTTCATGTTGTTGGGAAGGCAAATGCCATTTAGTACATACCCTAAAATATTAGTTCCCCATTCTTTCCTCTCTTGAAAGTAAGAAAATATTAATGAAGTCATAGATCTATAGAATTTCAGAGTTTTCAGGAGCCTTAGAGGTCATTTATTCGACCTCTCCACAACATCTCTGATAATATGCTACTCAGCCTCTTTTTCAAGCACTTCAATTGGAAGATAAACTTTCCCCATGGGGTACTTCTCTTCTCTTGGCCTATACAAAAAATGTCACTCCATTTACAAGTCTAACTATTTCAATAAGTTCTAATAGAAAAGAGAAAAAAAGTAGCAATTTTTTTTGTCTTAAGAGGATTATAATCAAATACTGTTTAGAAACTTATTTTTTTCAACTTTCTTCTACTGTACCTGGATTGCTCATCTGAATTTCTAATTAGGAAGTCTCATTCTTCCTAGGTTTTCATTTAGCATTGTTACTCCGCAGGCAAAAGTTTTTGTTTTTAAATTTTCATGACATCAACATAATCCTATATCACAAAATAGAGAGAGTGAAAAAAAATTAGCTTCTTGGGGGTTAGTTGTGCATTATGGGTAGCAATTTGCAAATACCTTGCCTTGAACCTCAGAACTGGATCTGTAATGAACAAACTCCTGCAAAAGAGTGATGGGAGTGAGTCCTTTCTAGAACATTCTGTCTGGATACCATGGGGTGAAAAAAAAAGTGTAAGCATTCCAAGAACAACCACCACCTAATTTAGAGGGAAAATTTCTCTTGCTGATATCAATTTAGACATAGAAATATGTTGAAATCTAAATATGGAAAATGTACAATTTTGCCCATTTTTACTCAGCTCAGTCACTTCAAACACTGTGCTTTTGCTTTTTAGTCTGTGGTAAAGAGCAGGATAGCAAAGACAACAAGTTCTGTGGCTCTAATTGTCTACTGCTCCTGGTGTTCCAACTCAGCTAACGATGGCTATGAGGTGATTCTGAATATTCATCTTGCCCCCTGCCATGACACGAGCCTGCAAATATTAGCGGTGTCCACAAACATGTCAAGATTTCATTCATGATAAGAAAGACGTGTTTTTGAGAAGAAAAACAACAGAATTTAGAAAACAATTTAATTAGGCCCAAAACATTCTCTTGCAGTTGTAATGGTGTTGGAATCCATCAGCTCCTCTCATTTACTCAAACCTCAGGTTACTCACGGTAGGAGGCGTTGTGCCTAGAGAACTTTCCATCTCTCTTCCTTGACCCAGAGAGTAAAGGAGGGCTCGTTGTTTGGAAAAGCAACAGTGTCTCCCAGAATGAGAGGACTTAACGTGAATATTTCCCAGGGAAATTTTGGCTGCTAGTAGATATGCCATATCACAGGTAAGCTCATTTTAATTAGAGGTCACCTGAGTATCAACACCCGGCCATCCCCAAATTCCCCAAGCCCTGTCTCCCCTAAACTCCTAAGAATTTCAAGACACATCTTATCTCCCTGGGTATGTGGAGTTTCCTGCAGACTTAGGAACTGAGTTCTGTGATGAGTAAAAATCCTGGGTTATACAGCTGTTTCCTTGTTCTCAGCAGCCAGTTGAAACCTGCCATGGTACAAAAATAAATGTTAATATTGTGCTCTGAATAAGGATGAGAAGCCTGAGTGCAGTTTGTGATGCTTGATAGTTCTGGTTGCCTCCTGCTTGTTCGTCTCTTCCACCAAGGAGCCTGTAGGGAGGGAGGAATGGATGAGGCCAATGCAAGGTATTAACGCTATTTTTATTTATTCACTCCGTAATATTTATATAATCCTATCCAAGTAAAATTATTAAACTGTCAGAAAACTTACATTTTCCTTTTCTTTAAGTCAGTTTCATAGCATGCTGCAACAAACTTTAAAAAAATATATAAAAAATGTGGGTTCAAAGCCCAGCCTAGGGGCTGGCACAGTGGCACAAGTGGTGAAGTGTGTGCGCTCCACTGCAGCAGCCCGGGGTTCGCTGGTTCGGATCCCGGGCATCCCATATAAAGTGGAGGAAGATGGGCCTGGATGTTAGCCCAGGGCCAGTCTTCCTCAGCAAAAAGAGGAGGATTGGCAGATGTTAGCTGAGGGCCAGTCTGCCTCACACACACACAAAAAAAGCCCAGCCTACATTACCTTTAATGAGAAACTGACTTTAAAATAGCAAGTAGCCAAGAATGCTAAGACAAACGGTGACCACAGAGGATAAAAGGATATTTAAGTTTAACATTTCTTCTTTCATTCTGTGGACATGGAGGAACCTAACTTAAAACAGACAAGCTTTAGGTAAGTACAACTTTTGAATATGATCTTTCCTCATCTTTTCAGAATCCAATCGGTAGAGACAGAACAGAAAACCCAAAAATATGTGTCTGGGGGACAGCCATGATAATGCTCTTTTATGGAAAGAAATGAGCCCAAAGAAGCATAAAGAAGGTAACTAGCAGAAATGGCAGACTGAGGTGGTAGTTATGCCTCATGTGGAAACCAAAACAGAGGAAGGCACAGCCACCATGGCCCAGACTGACAAATGTGTCAGCTACAAAGGCTGCAGACAGGAAGCCCGGAGCACATCCCAAGGGTGTGAGCAAGAGGCTGGGCATCTTTCTTGAGTGATGACAGAAAGGCTGACTCAAAGGTCAGGAGAGCTGTCCTGTGAGCAGTGAGGAGGTCCAGGAAAGGTTAAAGAGCTTATTGAGTTCAGCAAAGTTCCCATGCTGTTTTTGTGCTCAGTTTCTTCGCTTTCCTGGGCACCTAATCATCATGGATGTGGATAGCTCCATGCCATGACCCTGCCAAAGCCAGGGTGGTAAATGGAGAAGATGGCCAGGGTGGGAAGCAAAAGGAGAACACACACGGGGAGAAAAACTGCGTAGCTTAGAAAACAATTTAATGAGCCTCAAAATGTTTTCTTGCAGTTGTAATGGTGTTGGAATCCATCAGCTCCTTCCATTTACTCAAGCCTCAGGTTACTCACGGTAGGAAGCATTGTGCCTAGAGAACCTTCCATCTTTCTTCATGGACCCAGAGAGTAAAGGAGGGCTCTGCTGTTTGGAAAAGCAGCTGGAAAAACTCTTGCTGATGAAACATCTATTCTTTTCTTAGTGAATGCTGGTGGAATCCATCCAGCAGTCTCCCTGAGCCTGGCCGCCACTCACCTACTTGGTTCCTTCCGTGGAGAAGGTTGTGTGGAAAACCAATGACCCCAATGAGGGACTCACTGTCTCTCAGTCCATTACCTCCAAGGTCCTGAGAAATGTTGCTGGATTATCTAGGAGCACCACTTGTAGACCAAAATATTTTCAGTCCCATAAGACTGCTCCTCACTACCATGCATTGCTGTCACCCCGGTATCTGGACTTTGAGTGATCACTTCATCTCTCTGGGCCTCAATTTCCTTCTGTATTAAGTGAGGGAAATGAGCTCACATGGTCTACTGCTCAAATCCTCCCCATTCTCTCTCTTTTTGGGAACTAGTCACAGAGACTATTCCCTGTCTTGGTTCCCTGTTGTACTGTTGTTTTTATTATTGCTTGGTTTGATAATTTGTTATTTGTTTTCACAACTGGTTGATTTAATAAAGTTTTATAGGATACTTTATAATACTTTCCATTTTAACGATATACTAAGTAGAAAAGAAATCTGTTTTTCCTATACTGATAACAGACTTTAATGTAATGAAGAGGATCATCATATAACCATAAAAAAAAAAATTTTCAACAAGAAGTTTTAACACTTTTGATCTGCATGTACCTAACAATGTAACCACAAAATAAGTGAAGCAGAAATCAATAGAAACACTAGGAAATATTGATAAATTAATAATAAGTAGAAGATTTTAACATACCTCTCTCAAAAACAGTGTAGAAAATTAATAAATGGCTTTTTACAAAACAATTTAAAATACTAATTTGAAATTTCAAATGGATCAGATATCCAAATGTAAAAAATGAAACTCTACAAGTACTAGGAAAAAAAATGGATGAATTTTTATATAAAAACTGAGTAAGGAGAACTTCCTGAACTATGGCTCAAAGTTAAAAATTGGATTATATAAAATTAAAAATTAAAACTTTGCATAGGGCCGGCCCCGTGGCTTAGCAGTTAAGTGCGCATGCTCCGCTACTGGCGGCCCAGGTTCGGATCCCAGGAGCGCACCGACACACCACTTCTCTGGCCATGCTGAGGGCACGTCCCACATACAGCAACTAGAAGCTATGACATACAGCAACTATGACATACAACTATCTACTGGGGCTTTGGGGAGAAAAACAAAAAAGGAGGAGGATTGGAAATAGATGTTAGCTCAGAGCCAGTCTTCCTCAGCAAAAAGAGGAGGATTAGCGTGGATGTTAGCTCAGGGCTGATCTTCCTCACACACATAAAAAATAATAATAATAATTGAAAACTTTGCATAGGGAAAATATATTCACCATAAACCAAGTAAAATGAAAAACTGCAAAAAAAAAAAAACATTTTTACAACTTATACCACAAAGGGTTAATGTTCCTTCTATATATAAGGAGCTTCTAAACATTGACAAGAAAAACACCAACAAGCCAACAGAAAAAAATGGGCAAAGGTCATAAACAAAATGTGAATGACCCTTAGCCATAGGAAAATATGCTCAAATTCACTCTTACTTAGAGAATTATAAATTAAAATTAGACTGAGGTACCATTTCTCACATATATTGTCAAATATTCGAAAGTATAGCAGCATACTCTATTGACAAGGTGTCACGAAACAGGTACTTTCATACCTGGCTAATGGGAATTCAAAATGGCACAACTCTTCATGAAGGGGAATTTGGTAGTATCACACACACACTCTAACACATAGAGATAGATAGACACACATACACACATCTTCTGACCCAGCAGTCAGTTCCACTTTTGGAATTCTCTCCCAAAGATACACTGACAAAAAGAAGAAGTGAAATCTTAAGAAAGCTAGTTATTGTGCTATCATTTACAATAGCAAAAGACTAAACACAACCTAATGTCCAGCAATGAAGGACTGGTTGGATAAACTATAGTTCATCCATTCATCCATACCATGGAGTATATATCTGTAAAGGGAATGAAGAAAATCTCTGATATTGATATAAAATTATCTCCAGGATATATTTTAAGAGACAATATCAAGTAGTGAACATTGAGTATAATATCAACTTTTGTGTAAAAAAGTAGAAATATGTAAATATACAAATGTTTGTATTCTCAAAGAGAAAGAATGGAAGGATAAATCAAAAACCTAATAAAAATGGCCATCTAGACAAATGGAGAGAACATGAAAGGATGGAAATGAGAATTTTTAAATGTACCTTGTTCTATAGTTTTGACTTGTAGACCATGCATATATTTTCAGTTAAAGTAAAATAAATAGAAAAGGAAAATATTAAAAACACTGCAAAAAATGAACCTAACTGTATGTCAAATTATTAGCATACCACACTTAAAACCAAATAACTGCCAGTGAATTTTAAACAGAGATTTTGGCCATATGTCTCTAGTAGCACATACAAGGTAACCGACCATCCAGGTTTTACCCAGGACTAAGGGGTTTCCTGGGAAACAAGATTTTCAGTGCTAAAAATTTTCCAGGGGAAAGTCCTAGCAAACCAAGAGAAGTTGATCACTGAATTCTGAGACACATAATAAATGCAAAGAAATCTTAAACTGAATGCAGTAATTTTAACATTATTTTGGAACTATTATAAACGTATGACAAGATAGAGGAATTAGATTAATGTTGTTATGAACCAAGATTTCAGCATAAGAGAAAAGCACCAGTAATATATAAAACTGAAGAAGTTAAGTAAGAACAAAGAACAAGTAAAAGTGTGAATTGGAAGGAATTTCTGAGAATACTGAGGCAGCAGTGTTGTCATTTTTTAATCTCCCCAAATGCTCTCAGAAAAATGGACAGAGCAGCTAGACATGCAAAAGCAAAAATGCACAGGCAACATGTGCAACAAAATATAGTGACAAAGTATCCCCACAATCCCCAAAATAGAAAGGCGTGTGGACAAAACATGGCATCAGCCTCCTTGTGGGAGACAGCAGAGGACAGCACCACGCAGGCTGCTGGACCTGAAAACAAGAGAAGCCCTGATCAGTCAATAGGTATTTATTGGAAAGTGTGGCAAGCCAAAATAAAATTGGGAGGGTTTTGATCACTTATGGGTAATTAAAAGGTGTGCATCGGAGGGAGCTGGAGCTGTAGGAATACGAGCTCATATACCTAAATAGATAAAGCCCTCTTCCAGAAAAATCATCCTGAGGAAGAAACTCCTATGGGTAGACTCCAAGTTTAGCAAGTCAGAATTAACAGAAGTTAGGATGAAAGTAGGAGAGGAAGGGGCCTGCCCAGTGGCGTAATGGTTAAGTTCGCACCCTCTGCTCAGGCGGCCCGGGCTTCGCAGTTTCGGATCCTGGGCACTGACGGACGCACCGCTTGTCAAGCCATGCTGTGGCAGCGTCTCATATAAAGTAGTGGAAAACGGGCATGGATGTTAGCCCCGGGTCACTCTTCCTCAGCAAAAAGAGGAGGATTGGCAGCGGATGTTAGCTCAGGGCTATTCTTCCTCACCAAAAAAAAAAAAAAAAAAAGAATTAGAGACCTAGAAAATCACTGTTTTGAAACCCATAGTGAAATAAATAATGAATATAGGCAATGATTGTCATAAATATTAAAACTATCAGGTGAAATATTGATTGGTAATTTGATAATAGATAAATGAGACAAAACAACCTGAACCCACAAATTCATCTTGGCATCACTGAAAGGAACAACTAGATCATATGTGCCTATGTTGGAACCCAGTGGAAAAATACAGCACCATCTACAAAGCACTCTTATCTAAACAGAACAGTGAGTGTGAATAGAATCATTCTCTAGAATGTATTCCAACCTACAGGAAATACAGAGGATAGACGAATGAGCTAAAAAACCCTGGAAGAAAACATTCACTTGAATCTAGAGTGAGGTCTTTCTACATGAAAATTGGACTGGTTTCTTGAGCAAATCAAAGGAATGAAAAAGAAGTGAGGGAGACTATGACTTATAAAATAAGGGAGACTTAAAAGACAACAACTAACCAAGATGTGGCTCTTGTTTCAAATACGCTAACACTAAAAAGACACACTTGAGACAATAGGGGAGTTTGTCTACGTCTGCCAGTGGGCCAAAGGTTTCAGAGTTTTTTATGTCTTTTTTTCCTTAGGAAATATAACAGACTGGTCTCTCCACATCTGGCACAGACTAGAATTTTATTTCTTACAGAACACTTTTTAAATCTTTATCCTTATAGATTTTAATCATCTGTGGCTATCCAACATCTTTGAATACTTTTCTTACATTTTATTACTTTCTCACATTTAAAGTCTCTCCTTCCCAAGGTAGAAGAAGAAAATTCATCTCTCTAGACTCTTGAGTAGTGAAGATTCTAACAATGAGACATACACATGCCCTCAATTTGGAAATAAGAAAGAGGAAGAAGTCACCGTGAGAAGGGGACTGAATATTCTAGCAAACGTGGTCGCAGAGCCCAAGAGCAGCAGCATGATGGAGCTTCGGGCATCCAGTCTTGAGGATCACAGGTGCTGATCGGCAGCAACACCCTGCAGTGGACTGGGCATTAAACCTGGCTGGTAGCTTCAGATGCCAGCTCTCTGGACCTCCTGGAAATTCTTTTCTGCTTAAAGTGGTTAGGGTGATAATATTGTTTGCAACCAAAACTCCTGGGAATCATCCATCTAGAGCCTCTTTGCTGTTTCCCTGGGCCAGTGGGTAAAGCATTCAAGTTTCCTGTGCAATGAAGCGGTTTCTTGAATAAATCAAAAGAACTAAAAGGAGGTATTCAAGGATGATTTAGGCCTTGAAAGATTTATGCAATTGTCTCAGTTCTAGCTCCCTATCTTATGCGGGCCCAAGGCTCTGTCTCTCATCCCTATCTGAGCATTAAAATCCCAATCCCCAGCCCCTACTCCAGGGATTATGTTGAATTTGATACTCTACTATAGCAGTCAGCAAATTATGGCCTGCTGCCTGCTTCTTTAAATAACATTTTATTGCAACACAGTCACTCTCATTCATTTACGAGTTGTCTACTGCTGCTCTTGAGCTATAATGGAGAATTGAGCAGCTACGACAGAGACTATAATGGCCCCAAAAGCCTAAAGTATTTACTATCTGGCCCTTTACAGAAAAAGTTTGCCAATCTCTCCCTCTTTTTTTTTTTTTTTTTTGGGAGGAAGACTTGCCCTGAGCTAACATCTGTGCCAATCTTCCTCTATTTTGTATATGGGTCGCGGCCACAGCACAGCTGAGTGGTGTAGGTCTGCACCCGGTATTGAACCCCCAAACCTGGGCTGCTGAAGTGGAGCACGCCAAACTTAACCACTATGCCGTGTGGCCACCCCAGTCTCTGCCCTATTAGATCAGAATGGCATTATCTTTGAGATTCCTTTTTCATTTTTGACACTAGGTGACTTTTCTTCTTGTTTCAAGATTGAAAGAGAGAGAGAGAAAGATTTTAATTTTAGTTTTCTTTCTTTGGTGGGAAACAGTTCTCACCAGCTTAGTTCACCACACTGTTGAGAGTTCCTTTTGTAATATGCACAAACTTGAAATTCAGTAAAAGGAAAACTACATGGTGTCATAGGAAAGGGGGAGGGACACATGAATAATGAGAGCAGTGATGTAACTTATAATTTATTGACATGTATACACTGATACCTTGTTTTATTAGCACATAAAATCTCTTCATTTGCTCCTCTCCTTATGTATCTTACAACTATTTTCTCCTTTCTTTGAAAAGATGTTCCAACTCTCTTTCCATTCATAAGTGTCCATTAAGAGTCACAAATAATTGTACTTATGAATATTTGTCAATGCTTTGGTCAACGGGGAGGCAGCATAGCATAACGTTTAGACAGAACAGTGAGAGGCAACAGGGGACTCCGAGTGCATGCAGCTCTTCTGCTTAATCACTCCATGAACTTGGAGAGGTTACATCAACTCTCCAGCCTCAGGGTTCTACCTATAAAAAGGGATTAATAATAGTAACTTCCTCTTAAATTTGTTATGAAAATGAAATCAAGCCATGTAAAGCATTTAACTCAGTGTCTGTTACATAGCGATAGTTTGATGAACACCAGCTACTGCTATCATCACCATCATCATCAATATTCTTGGTAACTGTGGTCATGGAAAACAAAACTCTGTACAATGGATATAAATTTTACCCTGCAATGCTGGACGTAAAAAAAAAATTACTTTCCTCTATTTCCTTAAATCAAATTTCATGTTTAGAAACCATGCCACTATGACGGCAGTAAGTACTTAGTCATTATTGAGGCCACCTGTCTCCCCCCATCTCAGGATTGTTCACATTTCCTGTGGTGCATACATGGTCCAGAACATCTGTGGAAGAGCCATCTTGTCTTATTCTATACTCCCTTAGTCAACAGTCCTTGAAGAAGAGTGGCCCCATAACTTCCATGCAAATTTCCCTCACCTCCTCAGGATGCAGATTTTAGTGTCCAGTTCTCACTACCACCACCGTCCTTATTACAACATATACCCCCTGCTGCTCATGTCACTTCACATGGAAGCTGGATAACTGGGTGCCGGTCTCAGCTACTCCTGGGACCAATAAACCCATTGATTCTCCCCAGTATCTGAGAGAACATCACAATCTTCCTGAAACTTATCACCTTCCATTGCCCTTTTGCTGGAACAGTCTCTCATGATCCCACCCAAATGGCCCCTTGGACACCTTGATCTTTCTCATTCCGAAGAGTGTGGTATAGGGAATGAGATACTGGAAGGAGGTATTTTTTCCTTTCTAATTATCCAGTTGCACTGGAGATTAAGTGAACAATTAATGAGACTATGGTAAGTGAGGAAAATAGAGCTGGACAGAGGGGAAATGAGAAGGGAGGACAAAATCGTGGGCAAGAAGCCAGCAGAGTGCCTCTGACAGAGGTAGTGGTCAGCTGTTGTGAGTTCACCCCACATAAACACTTTATCGTCAATTTTTTGTTGTTGTTGTTGTTGAGCAAATGTTAAATGAGAAACCAGGCACAAAAGTCTCAAACATGAGTAATTACCCTACTGGCTCTAAGTTCTAACTTCATCTTGCTTCTGCTCCTCCAACCAGTTTAACTTTTTTTCTCTCATCTATTTGATCAAAGAGAAGTAGAAAATGAAACCAATATGAGCAGAATCCATCACTATCAGCCATTCTTGGCCTCAGAGATGTAAATAAACTAACCAGCTCAATTTTTCCCTGCAAGAAAATCTGACAGAGAATAAAAGGATCCTGCAACTTCTGTCAGGGCTCTCTACAGAATCCCAGTAGGGAATAAAATCAGCACTCAGAGTAAACAAAAACAAAAAATAAAGGTAACTGCATGAATGAGGAATAAAAGAAAGCACGTGAAGAAAAAAATAGCAGTGAGGCGCTGCAAATGTTTCCATATCCACCACTGCTCTTTCCTACTGGTATATGTTGAGCCAATTAGGAAAACTGGAACCACAGACAGGAAGAAGCCAGCGCTTCCTCTTGTCTCTGTCAACAGTCAAGGAGCATTGAAGCGAATGGTGAGAAGTTTTTAGGAATGTCAAGAGAAAATACTTTAAATAGATTGTCACCTATAATGGGCTGCAGTTGCAGAAAAGAAGGTTGAAATATTATTGAATTAGAGTCAGAGAGCCTAGGCCATAATAGAACCTGTAAGAGATGTTTTACTAAAATGTTTGGGACACAAGTAATGCCTCTAACAGTGTACAAATGGGAAAGAGATATTCCACACCATTTCCAACAGATGCCAATGCAGCTTTGCTAAAATGAGGGTTCTATTACATCAGTGAAGGGGCCGAACAGAAGTACCAACTATCCCAGGGAATGGGAAGTCAGGAGGAAATATCCATAGTCAGCAGATGAGGTTGCTTTTGGAAGACCTACCTGTAGTATCTGCCAAATAGCCTGAGTGTAGCAATATCTGGGACAGGCAGCTGAAGCAAGAAGATACAAAGAGCATGGCTGATCCCATGTCCCCTGACCAAACTTGTTTATGATCATATATGGAAAACTTCTGGAGACTTCTAGAAAAACCATAGTGGGGAAATTTTACATAGAGCTAGTACGTTACTAGGTAGAAGTAGGTCTCAATTAAATATGAGCTACGTGTAATTGCATAACAACAGTACCCACCTCACAGGTATTTCATGATTTAATGAGAAATCACTTTGTGCACTCCAAAGCACCAGTCGAATGGGAGGTATTGCTACTATCCGTAGGTTGCAGCCAACATTACCACCCAAGGATCCCAGGCTTTGAGAAAATTTGTGGAGGGTTTCTTTCTGAAACATGGTCTTTGTAATATAGGCTAATAAAGGTGATGAAGTTCCAAAATGCTTTGAAAAACACAAGTTTTGTTCCAACTTTGTTTGCAAGGATCGTCTTATTACACCATTGTAAGAAAGAGTCTCAGACCCTTTCTTAAAAGACAATATTGATGGCTGGCCTGGGGAAAAGCAACACATCAAATTAAACTCATTATCTTATCCCCTCCCTTCCAAATTCACTTTTCCTCCAGTATGCCCTATATCAGCGCCACCCAAACTAGCAATCGGTATGTCATCTTTGACTCCTCTCTCCCTTATCCCTGACATCCAATGAACCATTCAGCCCTCTCATTCTTACCTCTCCAGTGTTTCTTGAATCCATACACTCTCTCCATCCCCAATACCATTACCTTAATTTAGGCCACTATGCTTTCTCCCTTAGAATACTTCAACAGCTGTCTAAGTGGTCTTTAATTCTAAATACTATTCCATAGCATGTGTGGCCTTGTATAACTGGTGTCCACTTATCTCTTTCACTTTATTTCATATCATCATCCTCAAATTATATTCCACTGACACTTTGAACCTCTTGCAGAACTAAGAAAGTGCCATGCTTTCTCATGTTCAAGTCATTGCTTGAACAAGTTTTTGCCTCTGACTTTCCTTTCTTCACTTTCCTAACACCTTCTGACTAATTTCTATTTGTCTTTCAGAGTTAATTTAGATGTCACCTCCTCAGAGGAACATTTACTACTCTCCTAACTCCAAATTTCACTATGCCTCCGCCAGCTTATTATTGAAAATGTTGTAATGCCTTTGTCTGTTTTCTGACCAAACTAGACCAGTGGTTCTCAAAGTGTGATCCGTGTACCTCTGGGAGTTCCTGAAACTCTTTCGTAGTGTCCACAATATCAAAACTATTTTCATAGAAATACTCAGATTTTGTTTGCCTTTCTCACTCTGTTGACATTTGCACTGATGGTGCAAAAGCAACAGTGGATAAAAATGCTGGTGTCTTACTTAGTTCAAATCAAAGCAGTGGCTCCCAATTTTACTAGTCGCCATGTATTCTTCACTGCCACATACTCACAGTAAAGGCAGTGGAAGTTTCTGTTAAGAATTCCCTGATGAAAAAGTGACAATTATTATTTCAATTAAATCTCAGCCCTTAAGTACATATCTTTTTCATAGTCTCTGATGAAATGAGAAGTAGGCACAAAGCACTTCTACTTTATGCACAAGTTGATAGTTTTTCAAGGAAAAGCATTTGTATAGTAGTTTATATCAGAGGAACTACTCACGTTTTTCATAGAATTCCACTTTCACTTGAAAGAATGATTGAAAAACCAACTAATTATTCAGACTTGAGTATTTGGCAGACATTTTATAGAAAATGAACAAAGCGGGACTGTCAATTCAAGGAAAAAAATTGACAATATTTGTTATTCATGATAAAAATCAAGCTTTCAAATGAAAATTAGAATGTGGAAAACTTGTATACATCACTATGAGCTTGAGAGTTTCCCAATAAAAGATTTTTCTGATAAGATCAGTGGTGATATTAACAAACATGACTTTTTGATAAGGTAGAATGAAATGTATTAACTTTTGGAAAATCTGCATAATTAACAAGCCAATATTTTCCAAATGACCAATGCACGGGTAAAATTTCCATTCAAAGTATAAGATAGACCAATGAACTTTAATGTAACAGAACATAAAATGTTCATATATATGGTTTCACAATCCACATTGCAACTAACATTTAGAAAACTATCATTTGCTTTGTTTTGGTGTAGCATCAAAGAAGAATATCTAAAGTTATCTGAAAAGCAATTAAAATACTCATCCTTTCTCCAGCTACTTATCTTCTTATATTTGAACCAAAATAAAGTATTACAACAGATTGAATGCAAAAACAGATAAGAGAATTTGGCTGTCTTCTATTAAGCCAAGCATTAAAAACATACTTGCAAAAATGTTAAACAATGTCACTCTTGGGCGGGCCCCGTGGCTTAGCGGTTAAGTGTGCGCGTGCTCCGCTACTGGCGACCCAGGTTCGGATCCCGGGCGTGCACCAACACACCGCTTGTCAGGCCATCCTGAGGCCGTGTCCCACGTACAGCAACTAGAAGGATGTGCAGCCATGACATACGACTATCTACTGGGGCTTTGGGGGAAAAAAAGGAGGAGGATTGGCAATAGACGTTAGCTCAGAGCCGGTGTTCCTCAGCAAAAAAGAGGAGGATTAGCACGGATGTTAGCTCAGGGCTATCTTCCTCACAAAAAAAAAAAAAAAAAAAAAAAACAATGTCACTCTTCTCATTAAATTTATTTTTATGTCAAAAACTATGTTTTTTCATTAAAATGTGTTATGTTAACATGTGATGAGTTATTAGTATTATTTTTAAATGAATATTTTTAAATTTCTCAGTTTTACTTTCTAATGAGATTGATTGTATCAATCTATTGATTATATTAATAGATATAATCAATGTAACAAAAGTTATTTGGGCTCCTTGATAATTTTTGAGAGTGAAAAGGGTTCTGAGGTCAAAGCCTTAGCATATTTGAGATCTGCTTTCTAGACTATAGTCTCTTTGTTACCAGGGGTCTCATTATGTTGACTACTATATCCCAGCTCCTAGACCCAATATCAAACTCACAGAAAGCATAAAATAATTATATTTAAAAGAAGTGGAATACAGACCAGGCACTGCTCAGGGGGCAAGAAATGTGTGAAATTCAGAGGAAAGTTTGCCACTTTATCTGAGCACAGCTCTGCAAGAGAACAGACAGACAAACCTGAATCCACAATGGTCTGTCCTTCTCTACCCTGCTGAAGTCCGACTTGCCTAGAGATTTCTCTCTAGTTCTGAGATAACTCAAGAGTATCAGGAGATCCTGGAGAGGCTTTGCAGGAGCCACAAAAATAATTCAGAGTTAGAACAAAACCTAAGTGAAAGTTAGATTACTTTGTTTATCGGATGGAATGTAAAGAGGAAACCTAATAATGCTTGTCAGGTAGATATAGTTCTTCTACAAAGCACGTAGGCTAACTGCTCTTTATTTCATGGACACAGGATTAAGAAAAGCAAATTAACCTGAAGCCTGGGGGATTTAGAGGCAAAGAGAACTTGGTGGTATTGAGGGTTATTAAACATTACAATGGACTTGTTAGGGATGCTGTGGAGGTTTGGATAGACTAAAGAACTCTTCTGCTGAAGGAACAGGAGCAAAATAATGTTCTCTGATCATCTTAATTGGTTGTATTAATTCCAAGAAACAGGTAGAACTACGCTATTTAGAAAACTACACTATTTCAATTAAAAGTTCAAGATATACACAAACCGTCATACAAGTATTTCCATTATACTTCTTTAAATAATACGGTTTACTCTGAACAGATAAAGTATAAAGGGCTAATTGTAAGACTATATTTAAATAAATTATATTCACATTAGTAATCAAGTTTCTGTCTGTTACAGGTTGAATCATGTCATTCCCCCCACCCCTGCCCCTAAACTCATATGTTGAAGTCCTATCCCCCAGTACCTCAGAATGTGACCTTATTTGGAAATAGGGTCATTGCAGATATAACTAGTTAAGTCAGGATGAGGTCAGACTGGACCAGGATGGGCGCCTAACCCAGTGTGATTGGTATCCTTATAAAAGGGGGAAATTTGGTGACAGACAGGTACAGAGAGAAGACAGTGTGAGCACACAGGAAGAATGTCATGTGAAGAGGAAGGCAGAGATGGGACGATGCTTCTACAAACCAACCTCCAAAGACTGTCAACAAACCACCAGAAGCCAGGGGAGAGGTGTGGAATAGATTCACCCCCACAGCCCTCAGAAGGAACAAACCCTGCTGACACCTTGATCTTCAGCACCTAGCCTCCAAAACAGACATTAAAACCAACAATAAATTTCTGTGTTTAACCACTCAGTTTGTAGTAGGTTGTAATGGCGGCCCTAGCAAACCAATACACTGTCTCTGGCTACAAAGAGATTTTAGTTTAAAGGGCAATAGGAATAAACAGATAAGTACATCCAGTGTTATAAGTGATGTAGTGGTGAGATGCCTGACTATTCCCAGGTGGGCACCAATCTGTACCTTGGTTGATAAAGGGTCTGGGGACAGGGATATGATGCCCAAGCTGCTCATCAACCCCTTCCTCTCTCCTCCCCTGAAGTCACTCATCACCATCTTGCATCACAGCCACTCTTCTCACCCTTAAGAATTGTGCTCACTAGAATGCGGCTGAGTCGTGTTCAGACATAGGCGTCCCTACCCATTAGCCAGTAGCACAGCTTATGGCAGTGTTAATATAGAGTAATGCAAAAGTATGATCTGCTTTAAATTCATAGTCTAGGCAACTTAATAGTTAAAAATAATGGTGCTGATTGAGAGTGGCAGTGGGAATTAGAGTGAGTCAATTTGTATGTGTGTGTACCCGTGCCTTCTGTTTTCCACTGTTTGTCAAGCTCCCTAAAGCACAGTTCAGCCAAAGCTGTTAGTACTTGAAAGAGTCAAAAATGATGTCAAAGTACATAGGAAAAAATGAGAACATTTGTCTTGACTAACAGTTAGGTTGGTTGATTGAAAAGTTAATTCAGTGATACAAGCTTTCATTCAATCTCTAGAATGTGCACCGAATATTTCTTTGACCTTTTATATTTCCCTTGGTGGTGTATAGTAAAGCCTCTGGCACCCAATCAAATCTTCCCACCTTTTAACCTCTTATTTCCACTCTGTAAAAAGGAAAGCAAATATCTCACTATGTTCAGTGTGAGGAAGCTGCCTACATGCTAATTAGCTGCAACCACCCTCAGGTTTAACTGGATTCTCTTTTATCCTTCCACATTTAAATTTTGTTTCTATTTCCAAACTCAGCATCCGGGAATTGTTTGTGTCAAGCCTTGCCTGAGCAGAAAACAGATCCTTGGGAGATCAGAGAAAAGAGCAAGGAATTGAGAAAGATGTTGGCTTTGGTTGTTTAAAGACTGAGCCGATTATCTCATTACCCCAGTTTCTGGCCCACTGGCTTGTGGAATGGGAGAGCTCCTGGGTCACTCGCAGTTCTGGGGCACTGGCTGGGCTCCATGCTCCACCCCTTCAGCTGTTGAGCTCATTTCTACTCCTGAGACGTTGTTCTTTCATCTACTGAGATATTGAGCAGGTAGGGAGTATTTTCAAGTGTATAGCATACCACACTCTCTGTATTTATTTATCCTGTAACAACTAATTCATCACTAAAGTCAAAGGAAAAGTTCTTTGATCCCAAAGGATAAAACTTCCTTTCACCAATCAATCTTCATCTACTCTACTGTAATTATGGATTATTTACCCAGATCTCATCTCCCCGGCAGCTTGCAGCTAAGACGTCTGGAGCTAACAAATGAGATAACATACAAGGTGATTTGTCATTATTGCAGGTCATTAGTTCTGTGTGTGTTTAAGCCCATCCTTGCCACAATAGCAATCTTTGCTATAGTGCTGGGTCCTAGAAGACTTGCGAATTTAGACTTTACTAGGAGGGGAATCGTCTGTGTTTGCTTACAGTTTCCCAAACTACACACACATACACATACAAACGAGACAAACCTCAAAGGGACAAAGGATAATGAAAAAACTAAATCAGAAAGGTCAACTCTTTGGTTAAGACAGAAAAAGGTACTAAAGGGAGTGTTTTCAATATAAGGAGCTATAACTACACAAAAGTTAAAGTGTATTCTTATGTTGACATTTTACTAAAACAGCTTCATTTGTTCCTATGAGCTTCAACTATCAGTCTGTTTTAGTGGGCAGGAGAAGAAAACAGCCTTGCAGCTGAGACCACTGCCCTAATCCTGAAGACTCCTGTGAGGAATGCTTGTATCGTCCCTTCCCTCTGGTTTCTGCTAAGAAAACGTAGCTGCGCTGCCCTCTAATGGTTGTCACCTTACAGGTTTAAAGTGGCCAGAATTGAGCTATTGAACTACCCTTGTAAGGGACATCATCAGATAATGCAATGCAAAAAATAGACTCTAAACAAAACTCACATCATTTTTTCCAAAAGAATCACCATTGTTTAATCAGCACTAGAATCATCACTTTTCTACATTTGTATTTGACTTGAGAAATTATGGAGATTTGAAAACCCAATACCACATGTTCTTTTATCAATAGGTCATGGAGCACTAAGGATCCTGCTTTAGGTTGTAATACTATGCATTCTCATTGAAAACAAAGATATTTATCAGGAAGCAACAGAGACCTAGAGTTTCCAGTAGTGCCGTTTAAGTGTACTGATTATCCACCACGTTCACATCTATCTGTCTGTCCGTATTTCTCTTTTAAAGGTGTGAATTCATTAACCTTAGTCTCTTAATCTGTTTTGGTAATTTGGTAATGTCAGATTACTTATTGCAGCTAACATACACAATGTCATTCTGTCAAAAGTTAAAATCAGAATCTTGGTCCAAGCTTCATAGTTTGAGCTTCCTGATTTCCTACTTGCAGATCTGGGTTTTTGTTGACTCCAAAGACTTGGAGGAAAAGTCGAGAAAGCATTATGGATGTATTTGGCACAGGCTGGGGCCTGACCTTCCATTACTCCTGAAGTTTGACACAGAAAAGAATCAGCTTATAATTACAGGCTAGTGAAAATAGAAAGTCTTCTCCACGCAGCCCAGGGAAGACCTGCATCTAAACTGGCTGATCAAGTCACATAAATATTAATCACACTATTTAAAGTGGCATGTGGTTCTATTGGCCACGCCTCAGTCAAAGCAACTTCTATAGACCAGCTGCTAGTTGCTGTCTCTGAGATCCATTTATAAATAATTGAAGGATTTGGTATAAAATTACCACTCTGCATATAAAAGATCATTGTGCAAGTGCCCATCAGATGGGGAATCCCAAATTAGTATTAGTCTTGAAGAAGATGGGCAGGCCATATTACCAGGGTGTGTGTGTGTGTGTGTGTGTGTGTGTGTGTATCTGCACATCAGCAATCTCCTGTAAGGGAAAGAGAGAGAAGAATGCTGCTTGAATTGTCCTTTCATCTTCTCCAAGTGAGTGGTCTAGGTCAAAGCACCAGCTTTAACCCAAAGCTCTTGAATTTTCTCCTAGCAGGGAAAACTGGATTCTAGTAAAAGAAAAAGAAAATTGAGAAAAGGAAAATCAAAATGTCAGAGTGTGATAGCACTGCTACTACAGCACCACAGAAGTGTGTTTTGAAGAGGTAAAGAAAAATTCAACTCACACAGATAAACCAAACTCTCGGTAACAATATTCTAGGAGATACCAAGGAGGAAAAACAGTGGAGATAGCAGGAGAGAGAAGAAAAGTATTACAATTCTATCATTCCAGAAATAATGGTTTGGGGAGGGGAAGGGGAACCCACATGGCAAACTTCTTCATAATAGACTTTTTTTCTTTGTGCAGCAGTTTTTTTCTTTGATAATTTGAGTCTAGGATGTAAGAACAACCAGTAAGTAAGTGGTTGACAAGTGTCAAATACAGATTGGGTGAGTTTTCATTTTACAAATGATAAAATATCCTCACTCTTATCTCCCCCAAACAGATTACCTGAATTCTGAAGGGAAGTTAGAGCCTAAATTTATTAACAAATAACTCCTTACAAATATTTTTTTAAAGATGCTGATGAAACTAATTTGAAGAGTTTGCTGCAAGATATTTTTTTAAAGTATTGTATTTCACTCTTCTAAAATTTCCTGAGATAACTGTTATTCAAAGTAAGAAAATATTGTTTCAAAAGCACATATGTTTTACCAGCAATTATTTATTGAGAATCTTCCTTATTTAAAGTATGGTGCTAGAATCTGTGGGGGGTTCAAAGATTTGTAAATCAGGGTCTTTGCTCTCAAAGGATTTGTAGCATATAGAGATGTTCCAGCGGAATAAATCCTTGTTCCTACATTGATTTTTGGGTCAGATATAACTCGAAAGGTTTCTAGACAACTCTCCCCTACAGAGTCTACTCAATTCCTATTGAATCACAAATATGGGAAATGCAATCGAGATTTTTTATATGAACTATTCCTATAAAGAGAGAGAAACCACTAATGATAAAGGCTGAACTCACAACTCCAGTAGCTTTACATTAAGATTATATTTGATCAACTTGGAAGAACCGTCTATAGTTTCTCAGAATAGCAAGAAAATCTGAGAAAGATGGGATAGAGTTTAATTGTTCCGTTTAACCTCCAGACCCTACACTGTCAAAGGAGAGACTTCAAACTGGACTAGGACCTAACATAAGGGAGAATGAGAAGGACGGCCAAGGCATATTTCTGGTATATTCAAAAGGCTATATTACCTGAGACTACTAAAATAGGCTTGTGCTGAGGCAGTTGTTATAATTGAAGCAAATCTCATTTGCATCATCAGCTCACACACTTACTTTCAGCTGCGCTCAGTTACGGAGCTAAACATTTGCGCTACCCAGCCTCTCCGTCAGCGTGCGCAGCCAGACTGTTTAGCTGACACATTTCTAGGTTTCTGCACCTCCTTGTGTCCTGGAGAAAACCATGGGGGTGGCACACACACTCTTTTCTTTCAAATTCAGCTTCCCTTGGGAATATGAGCTGTATCTTTGATGCCATAATGTGGGAGGTGAGGGTGTTATATCCTCACAGGCAGCTGTTCTGTACTTAGATAAATGTTATATCTGTCAAGGGTGTTGGCAAGGTAAAGAAAGAGACTTGGAAAGTGATGGGCAGCAAAAGAAAGACAGTAAAGAATGTATTTTCTATCCATTGCTTCATTTATTTCTTCCATTAGTTCTAAATGTTGCTCTGAGATCCTCTATAAGTGTTTGCTATCCATTGTCTTATTTATTTCATCCCTTACTCCTGGAAATTTACTCGGAGATCCTTCATGGACTTTATATCTGTATCTGTTAATGCCATAGAGATCACAACATATCATAGCCAGATGATTCTAGTGGAATCACTGCCAGAGTGGTGGACAGACTCAAGTGCATTAGTACATGGAATCAGCCACCTCATCAATACAATCCCTCCTTCTCTTCTTGTACACTGGCTCAACCCATGGCCTCTTAAAAAAAATGGGGCCAGATTTGAGAATGAAAACGTTGGAGAGATCTAATATCATCTCTGTTCACGGACTCTCATGGGTCAGTCAGGGAAATGTCCCACAGCACAAAGGTTTGAAGATGATATGACTGCAAAATTCCACCCAGCTGATTTAATCAATACGACCATTCCTCTTTCTTCTCTCTTTATATGAATCTACATGCTTGGTTGAAGAGGGAAGATTTTCCAAAGAAAGGATGATAATTCTAACCTTGGGGAGCTGAGCAACCAAAATGTCCCTGAAGCATTCTCACGTGGCACCTGCTAATCTCCACGTCCCTTTTAAGGTGTCCACAGCTTGTGAGGAAGTGATGGGCAAACATCTGGAGAACAACTCTGGATCGACTAATGAGCCATAAGCCATCAGATCAGGTGCCAGCATCTCTCTTAAATTCCCTTTTTGCTCATCTGACACTCATGTTTTTAATACGTATGGCTTTCCACTATCCTCTGAGATCTTCGAGAACAGGAAATACATCTTATCCGTTTTTATAGATCCAGCATCTTGCGTAATACCCGAAACATAGTAGCTTGTCTCTAAGTGTTAACTGAATTGAACTAGTGCCAAATTTCCTATCTTAGATGCCTGCCCCAAATCATAGGGTTATAATGATCAACATAAATCTAAAAGATTTGCTCCTTCGCCCTTAACAACTGAAAAACAATAAAATACTCAAAGTACTGTTGGTCTAGCAATGGCAATTTTCATGTATTAATGTAGACACATGAACTAAAATTAACCAAAAGGACTAGTTTTACTTCTGTTAGAAAGTGGCTCTAAGCCTCCAAGTAAAAGATTAAGCCCCACATGGTAAATAATCAGACCTTAATTTTTATGTTGCCTGATGTTTATACCATTGAATTAGCAGCCTTAAAGATAGCAAGGTAAGAATCCTGGAGAAGATATTTTTATAGATTTTTCTAAATGAGAAATGAAGATCTACACTTTTGGGAAATATTCTGGAGAAAAAGGAAATTTCTAATTAGTCTATTTGGTTTCACACTGTGTAGTTGCCATGTACCTTAGCTCTGAAATTCACAAGATCATTACATTGCATACCGAGAGTGATGCAGGCCCTTAGGAAGAACTGAGATCATCTTGATGTATATAAACTCTGCCTCAGGACCATCTCAAGAAGTCAAAATATAAAGTCTTGAAAAATAGGCTAGATACATGTCTTTGCTACAAATACAGTGAGATAGGTATCTCTAAAACCCTTTAACAATAAAACTCATAGAACAAAAGAATTCCATTGGAATTGAATAACCTATCGCCCTTGAAAATATTTTGTAAACATCAAAGCATTAAGAATCTATAGCATATTTTTAGTGTTTAAATTTATGAACAATGTCTCTACTTTATCTTTTTAAGTTGGCTAGCTAACTATGCAAAAATAAGCAAATTACTTAAATTTTCTGAGCATGGGTTTCCTCATCTGTAAATAAAAATAATAGCTACCTCTAAGTATTGGTATGTGACTTAGATGAGATTATCAAGATGTCAGAAACATTCCAGTCTTCATTAGATATAAGGTCTGCTTATTCAGCTTCTGTCATTGAAATGCAGTGATTTATATAATTTCAAAACTTGTAAGAGCAAGAGAAAATTCCCATATCTGTTAAAAAAATACAGAGAATCTTACATAATATACAGCATCAATGAACAATAAATTTACAAGAAATCTGTGTTCTTCCCTTATACCTTCTCCATACTGATATTAATTTAAATGCCACAGCAAACTGGCAGAATACAGACTGTACAGAAAGCAGAGATCCAAAAAGAGCCAGAGGGTAGGAAACAGAGAGAACTAAATAACCAGGTTAATGCAAAGGGAAGGAGGAGGAGATAACACATTATTTTTCTTCTTATGTATGTAATGTCCAAGAGTATTTCAAGGTAGCTAAGTTGAAAGCTTTACTAATTTGTGCAGAATGTCCATGAACCAAAGCCTCTTTTTGTCCATTTGTGCAACTCAAAAAACAACCAATTTAGTTGAAATTGTCTCCCTAATATACATCTACGGATTGAGATGAAGCAATAAATACGTCAGGTCAAAAGTGCTGACAATGGGAAAAACAAAAAGGTAATGACTGTTTCTGGCTTCAGCATGACTGTAGACTTCCAGAGTCCAGGCTGGGAACTCAGAGAGCAGCTAATTGGAAAAGGACAGCCTATGCTACCAAATCTACAGTAAAAAACTTGTGTTGGCTTAGTCCATAAATTTATTCAGCTTCTATATACATCAAACAAAAGGGGAACAATACAGTTGATCTAGACTGTTAGGCATGACTGATATGTAGCTAGTTTGTACACTTCAGCCATATCTAAAGAAGAAACAGAAACTTAATTCAACAAGCATTTATTTAATGCCTACTGTGCATAAGGCATTGTGTTAGGTTTAATAAAATTTATCTTTTTTTCTTATTTATTTTTCCATTTTCCATTTATTTTTCCATTTCCATTTTTCTTATTTATTTTTCCATTATTTTCCATTATTTTTCCATTTCTTATTTATTTTTCCATTTTAAATTCTTAAAAATTTTTCCATTTTTCCATGGAAAAATGGAAAGGTTATGCTGACTCACTAACCTTTAAAATGCTTGTAGTTTGGACTAACTTAAAATCTATTCAGACCTTGCTTGAGATTTAAAGTTTAGAAACTCAGTCAATTAAGTCCATATTGAGGAGCAATAGAATTCTAAAACAGCTTCTAACATACAAAAGAAACAGGTTCTGCAGCCCAGATAATTTAAGAGCAATTATTTTTTTTAGTTACATAAAGAGACATTTTCAGACCTCTAATTGCTTCAAATTTATCTGCTAAAGAGTCATCATGATCCATTTTTAACCCCTCTCTGACACCAAGAACTAATGCTGTAATTGAACTGTGTCATCATTGATCTCAATTCTACACCATTAGAAGAGCTGGTTTCTGCCTTTCACTGCAATTGCACCATTTTCCTCCCCATCACTCCGGTGCCTGCAGATATGCACAGTGTAACCAAGAAAGAGTTGTTTAAAGCCCAGTTAGATGCAGTGAATGACATACCTTGCCTAGTAGACTATTATTGGCTATTTTCACATATTTAGAGTAAGGATAAAAGTGAAAACATCTGTATTTTTAAAGCTCATTTTCCCATTTTTTCTCTTTTTGCCCAAAAGTTCTTTTATAGTAACTTAATTTAGTTTGCTTACTCATATTTATAATGGAGATAAGAGAATCAAAGAATTTTAGACCCGCCTCACTGCTGATGCTAAATATATCAAACTAAGTCTTGTTCTTAAGGGATATGAAACTCATATAAGAGACAAATTACATAAAAGAAAATGTATACAGCAACTGTGTTTGAGCTTTGGAATTAGAACTATGCATTAAAACAGCTCTAATAACTCTAACATTTGCTATAATCTTGAGCTAAATCTTCACTTCAGTCCTAACCTCAATGTGGAAAAAAAAAAAAAAAAAGAATATCTAATTCAGTGGATATTAAATTGATCAAATTGCTGGATTTCATTGCTTAATTTAGGAAATCTCAAATTATTTTTTGTTCTTTGGCACAAGTATATGTTTTGTTTATCATAACATCTGTAAAACTTCGCACCTCTAATCTGAAAAATAAAGCTTTTTTTTAGCTCAGAAGCTGCTAAAGCGCCAATGTCATCCCTCCTTCTACCATAAAAATAACTTTGTAGAGAGTGAAACTGCACCAAAACCAGGAACCTGGCAATGGAAAGAGCAGAAGAGAAGGTCAGGAACACTGGCTTCTGATCTCAACCCCACAGTTACTGGTCTACGCTTCACTTACTCTTTCTAAGTTTTAATGTCTTTATTGTAAAAGAGAGAGTTGAAATAAATGGGTCTCTTCTGACTCTGACTCTTCTAAGGGCCTTAAGAAATAAAAAACTACACATGTCATTATCAGTCTATTTTGAATGAATGTAGGGTCAATGATAAACAAAGCTGGACACTACTTAAAAGCAGTAAGACAGATTTTATGCAGTAATAACTATTGCAATAGAGAAGAGAACTCAGTGTAATCTGAGCTCAAGTCCACTGAAATAGAAGGCAGGAGACTTTTTAAATGCTGATGTGTGCTAAAGGAAAAGCAACAAAGGGCATTAAGAGGGGGTTGATCCATGTGACTAGGCCATCTGGGTTTGCTGATTGGCACTTATCCAAAGGAGAAACAAATTTCTCATGTTTTTATGCCAGAACGTAAAATGGTGCAAGTTAGAGCAAGGTGTCCACCGAAGTTCTGCCCTCTCTCAGGGACTGGGAAACAAGAAAATGAGATTTCTCCCTCTGGATGTTGACATTTCAAAGAGACTGCTCATAGGTCCTTGATGAGATGATTTTTAGTAGTAGAAGAGTTACATCTGAAAAAACAGAGAAAGGATTTGTAATTGAAAGCTTTTTCAGGTGGGCATTTTAAGGGGGGCCTGGGGTCATCGTAGTGACATGGCATTAAGCTACTAGAAGCCATGGAGTTTGGACAAAGAGAGAGTCTTTGTCAGTAGCAGTGGACCAGTTCAGGACATTGATAACCATCTGGTGTCTTAGAGGAGACTAAAGCTCAGATGAGAACACTTTCTACTATAGCATAGATCCAAATTTTTAGAAGGTACATAAAGAGTCTACTCATATAATAGTTTTTGGTTCTGCCATATATAGACTCCTAAAAAAAGGAAAAAGAAAAAAAGCTGACCCAAAATATCTTAGCCAATGGCTCCATCCAGCTTTATTTTAGCACAGCCTTGAGTCATTTAAATATGTATAACTGCATTTTTCTTAAATTCCTAACAGTTGAATATTTAGCCTATTATAATACTATTTGCCCCCCAGAAAAATGGGTCAAGTATGATATTCAGAAGGGCCATAGCAGAGAATGACTAGCTGATTTGATTTGTATCAATAATCACAGTTCTTCACATTCTCTTATCACCTTTTCTAAAATAAGGGATTTCAAACTGAAAGATCTTAAGAGGGCATTTCTCTGTAAAGTCTTATTTAGCTTTCATGAAAAATTTAAATGTGAGTTTTTGTAAATGCAAATGAAAATATTAAAGGTGCTCAATATATTCAAGGAACAGATTGATATTTTTTCATGCAATAATGTTAATGTGCAGTGCCCTCTCTAGCAGTACCATAATTAAACCTGTTGGCGTTTCCATTTTAAACCTAGTCATAAAATTCCCTCTGAGGCATAATGTGCCATTCTGAGACTCAAACCAGCAGTTTCCACTATTTAGGAACAATATTTGAGAAAGTTTTAAGCAGGGGGTCAAGTTCTAATAAGGTAAAACATTTAGCAGAATTTTTTTCTTTATTTCACCCTAGATGCTTGTTTGCCCTCTGAAAACTAATTTCAGTCTAATGTGTGATGTTTATAAATAGGACAGACACGTAGCATGAGAACAGCATTCAACCTCCAGCTGAGAAAGAATGTAGTGTATTATATACTAGTGTATCCAGTTCTGTTGGACATGGAGTTTAAATAATTTGGGAGGGCAATGTTTAAGAAAAGATAAAATTACAAATAAAAATTAGAAATGAAAGTGAATATTTAGAATGAGAAAAAGTAATCACAAGCTATAACATTTGAAAAGCTGACAAATGTCACAAATATAAAATTCAGAAGGATCACAAGATATGCTTATGAATTAGTTGTTTCACCCCTATAGTACTTTCTTCTTCCTTTTTTTTTTTTTGTAAGGAAGATTAGCACTGAGCTAACATCTGCTGCCAATCCTCCCCTTTTCGCTGAGGAAGATTGGCCCTGGGCTAACATCCATGCCCATCTTCTTCCACTTTATATGGGATGCCGCCACAGCATGGCTTCACAACTGGTGCGTCAGTCCGGGGCCTGGGCTGCCGAAGCAGAGCGTGCGAACTTCCCCACCACGCCACCAGGCTGGTCCCTATAGTACTTTCTTCTTACATATTTTGGCTGCATATCCTTTGCTCACCTCTTTATACGACAAAGATTCTGTTATATCATTTATTATGGAGAGAATTTAGTGAGTCTTTCTTCTACCTTCAGAAGTTGGCAAACTTTTTCTATAAAAGGCCAGATAGCAAATATTTTAGGCTTTGTGACATACGGTCTCTGTCACAGCTCTTCATCTCTCTCGCTGTAGCACAAAATCAGTGATAGACAATACATAAATGAATGAGCATGGCTGTGTTCCAATAAAACTTATTTTGGAACTTGAATTTTGAATTCCGTGTAATTTTCACACGTCATGAAGTGATATTCTTTTTTTTTCTTCCAATCATCCAAAAACGTAAAAATCATTCTTAGCTCATGGGTCATACAAAAACATGGACCATAGTTTTTTGACCTTTATTCTACTCCCATTAATAGAAATTTGTTCATTATTGATATCTATTTTTTTTTTTTTGGTGAGGAAGATCAGCCCTGAGCTAACTTTCATGCTAATCCTCCTCTTTTTGCTGAGGAAGACCAGCTCTGGGCTAACATCTATTGCCAATCCTCCTCCTTTTTCTCCCCAAAGCCCCAGTAGATAGTTGTATGTCATAGTTGTACATCCTTCTAGTTGCTGCATGTGGGACGCGGCCTCAGCATGGCAGGAGAAGCAATGAGCCAATGTGTGCCCGGGATCCGAACCGGATCCTCTAAGCCAGGGGGCCGGCCCCTATTGATAGTTTTTAAAAGCTACTTTCAGCTTCTGAAACCATTTTTAATAATACGTATATTTTACGATGGTTGTCAAATTTGAAAAAATTCCTTTTACGGATGAGCATTTGGAGTTTTTTTTTTTTCCTGCTTTGACTAATTTTAAGTGTTCTTTGAATTGATAATATTCATTAACCAGTTTGTCATCAATAACCTCAATGTAAAGGCATAATATAAGTTTTATTATCTTTGTTATATTATTAGTATTTTGCATTAAATCAACAAGAAGTTTTTATATTTTCCCAAAGTGTTCATGTCATTTACTCACATGATTCAATCTAAGAACCTATTCTCCACTTCTATTAGAAATTTATAACTTCTTCTTAATTATTACTTTTGCTGTGCTCTGAAAAATTCTGTGTTATAACTTTATGCTCAGTGTTAGCATAATTTCTATTGATTTCATCATTCACATTCATCACTTTGGTTCATCTTTATGCAGTTTTTAAATCTGAAATTTCCCTCAGTTCTGTAATAAATAACTTTAAGACAAAAAAGGGACCCATCACATATATCTAAATAGGGTGTAATTTCCCATGTTTTATTGAGACATTCCAAAACATCTTTTCAAATCACCCCATACCTTTGTGTCAAGATGCCAAATCAGTTGGCACAGTGAGCAGGACTATTCCAGGAAGCCACTGTCATGCCAGGACAGTTAGCACTCATTCAACTCTAAGTAGAAATGTAGAAAACTACACCGATATGTCCCATCAAACT
The DNA here is from genome assembly GCF_057802395.1 of Ceratotherium simum simum. Taxonomy (NCBI): domain Eukaryota; kingdom Metazoa; phylum Chordata; class Mammalia; order Perissodactyla; family Rhinocerotidae; genus Ceratotherium; species Ceratotherium simum. The sequence continues at coordinate 19,067,322 of NC_141913.1, forward strand.
CAATACAGTGTATTCCCAACTCAGTTATGCCTTAGCGAGATACCAGAAATGTCTGCAGCCACCCCAATACCAGCCAATGTGAGCGGAAGAGGTGACGGGAGGGAAAGAGATCAGAAAGAGAAAAAAAATTTTACCAATTACATAACGGGGTAGTAGGGCTAAGACCTGGGTGGGGCCCCTCCTGGGCCTTGGAAGGTGTTGGCACACCTTAACTTTGCCTTCATTTGTCTCCTGTTCAATTCACCTCTGATTATTCCCCAGGTCTGTCATGGAGCTTAGTAGTCTCTTGCAGCACCTTCCACCACATTCTCTTCACCATTCTATTCCACAAATGGCCAAAGTTCAACATTAAATACATAGTATTTCAGAGGGAGCTAATGAGAACACATGTAATTCAGCTTACAAATTAAATAAAAGGTAATTTTTTAAAACACAGAAAATAATCATTCAGTAATTTGGAAGAAGAACAATTAGAAAAGTTATCTAATGAGATTTGAATGTGATGTGTATGCTTGGGACATTTCATTCAACAAAGCTCAGTAGAAAATTTTATATCACAATCACACATCATAGTTACTGACTCTAATTTAATTATGTGATTACACATAGTTACGCTAGGAACTATAACAAATATACAGTAATTAAACAGCATAATAACTAAAAGGCTAAAATTTTTTGAAGGAAAACAAGAAATTCATGAAGCCTCTTGCATAGTAAAAGAATGTTAAAAAGGTCAATTACAAGCTTACCAAAGCAGTCTATACTGATTTGAAAGATAATTACAGTCAGCTCATTGTCTTTCTCTGCAATATTAGACATTCTTTTCAAGAGCTTCAAGTGAAGGAGAAAGTTATAGGAGAGTTTCAGGTTTCAGTATCTACATAGCTTAGAAAGTGACCACCATGCTCCCAAAGATTTCCATAAAACTCCCTTTGTGTAAATGGAGTCATTTGAGGGTTAATTAATCTACAGCTCAAATCTCTTTCTGTGGTTTCTTCCTGAGTTTCTCCTAGCCTTAGGGTCCTCTGTAATACATTTCTGGTCCCAAACCCACAAGCTTTTGACTGTTTATTGGTTTCCTGATATAAACCTAATAGCTTTTTTCAGTATTGTGATTATCCATGTAAAGGATAATTAACTCCAAGAAATTACTATTTTTTTTTTTAAGAATTAGACACTATAGTACAGGTACATTGAAGTGTATTTTTCCATCCTGCTAAGCTAAATACTATATTTAATTTTAAAATACATATTCACAGGTCTGCCTGTCTTTGAAAGAATCAAAAGCAAGACACAAGATAAAACTACAAAAAGAACCCCAAATAATTTATAATAAAAATATTACTTATATTACCCAGAAAATATTTCACTATTTCTTCAATTTTTGGTTTCTCTAAATTACAAGGTAGCCTATGGCATTTAAAATATGGTTTTTTAAAATATGGTTTATTCTTCAAACTTTAATTTATATATAGTATAATAATCAAACTATCTCTACCTTCCTCATGCCTTTATCAAGCATCCTTATCAGTATATACCCCTACTGTTACCACACAAAGGACACGATCTGCTCCCCGAGAGACAAAAGCCAATTGTCAAGAGGCAAGATGGTAGCAGAGAAAGGACAGTTTATTACAGCTTGCTAGCAAGGGGGAAGATGGCCGACTACCATCTGAAAGAACCACCTTACAGAACAAAGACTACAGGCCAGTTATATAGCGGGCTGGTCTTCAGATGAGGAAGGCATCTGATCTCAGGGTGAGGGCATCCATCTGATCTCTGGGTGCAGGCAGACATCTTGTGTTAGTTCCTAATATTCTTTTGTTTTACTGGATATGCATCAGAGACTGGAGCAAGGTCCTATACACTGATCTTTCAGTTGTCATTGATGATGGCTATCAGCATAGGCTCTCTGCCCGGTGGTCATCACATTTCTAAAGAACTCAAAAGAACAAAGTTATCAGCTGGGAGGGGCCATAAAATTTACAGAGCATGCCTGGGTTAGTTAATCAGAGGTCATTCAAAGTTATAGTATGGTTTCTTTTCTACAATGTGGCTTCCCTTATGTCAACCTTGTATTGAGCTGGTATCGATTCCCCCCTTTTGTTTTTTGTTCCTCAGTCTTCAGGGACATCCTGTTGATGAGGGGCATAGGTTGTTCCATCTGATTGAACTAGTCTCGTAGTAAGATGGTGATGCAGGTGGGCTCCCAAAGTTAGGTCTATATTGTGTAAGCAAGCAACCAGGTATTTAATAGGACAAAAAGAAAAACAAGGTTAATGGTGAGAGCAAATTATAAACCAGTTTCTAAGTCCAGGGGGCAGCCAGTCAAAAAGATTTCTTGATGTCAGTGTCGAAGCATTTTCTGTAGTTTGAAATGTCTCTGATGATGTCATCAGGCATTCAGGTATCTTTCTGAGTGGCTTACATGGCACTACCTGTAGCAGTTAATGTTGGTATTAGGAACATAATTGAGAGACCAAAATAATGATATTTTCATAACTATATTCCCTATAATACTTACTTATCCTAATGATGTTAAAGAGTTAATTTCTATGAGTAATTGTATTACTAAGTAACAGACAATTTACAAACACTGTAGAGCTTTGGGGAACATGTTTAGAGAAAATGCTTAATTAGGCAATGGTGTGAATTTTGACATCTTTCTTCATGGTTCATAGAATACTCTTGCTGACACGTATCTTCAACAGTTTGATGAACAGAAAAATCTTACTTTCCTAATATTAAAAACAGTATTACACGGTTGCAATATGGTGAGAAACAAAAAAAAATTTTTTGTTTTATTTATTTTTTAATAAATGTTACCTTACTCAGTAAGCCAAAATTATCTAATACGCTGAAAAATAAAATTTGCACTAAAATATACTATTCACAAAATATGATGGATATGTAATGGATAAAAAATTCTTTGAGTCCAAGAAGTTCCCACTTTAGTTGAGAACAAGCTTGGGGCATAAACATGTTGGTTTAGGGAATCTGAAGCAATTTGCCCATTGCTTTGCTGATATTGGCAACATTGGCATTTATTGTGCTTTGAGTAACTTTCCTGCCAGAGAATGTACTAAAACCATGGACTCATTAGATAAGGCCCCTAAAGGCCATCAAATAAAACTTAGGCTAAAGAATTTACTCTCTTCTTCATTTTTCTATGCTTTATATAAACCACACAATTCTAACAACAAAGACATTAATGGAGATCACTGGCATCACATCCAATTTCTCAAGTTTCTAATTTATAAGAGATTAAATCCTAAAAGTTAACTTAGAATACTGACCCACTGACTCATGTAGACACTGTGCTTCAACTCTAGCAATTTAGGTACTTCCTTATATTCTGATATTCAACAATTTCACATTTGCAGGGGTGGGTGTGCATACGCGGTCCATTCTTGAGTTCTATACCACTGTAACAATGGCAATGAAAATAGTGGTTAGTGTTCTCAGTCAGCTCTATTGGCCAAGAAAGCTTGTTGTAACCAAATGTAAACATAGTATGCTATAAAACATACACTCTCACAACATACATTCTCATAAATTTCTCACCAATGGAACTTTATATGTTTGAAAAGAAAGAGTTATTCAGAAAGAATTTTGTGACTCAAATTAAATTGGTCTCAGAATCAGAGTTGTTTAGAAGTGAGTGAATCCTCATGAACTAGAAACACTTATTACTCTTCCCCATGAAATTACTTAATTGCCCAAGTTAATCTTTTTCACCTATCTCACCAGAAATGCTGTTTTCAAGGGAGCAGGTAGAACAATTGCTCTTCTGAGTATCCCAAAAGTAGTGCCTTGTCAACAATTTGCAGGGTCCTATGCTGGCAGGACATTTTTTAATAATGAAAGACGTTACAGGAAACATTATGGAAACGACCCATGCGCCACATTTAGAAGGAAATCAAAGCATGGCCATTTTGTTGTCTACATTCTCCAACCACCCAAAGGTGCAGACCATGCCCTAGTCCCCATTCCAGACACCACCCTCAGTTTCCTCCTCACCAGTGATAGAACCTGGTTCTACTGGAGAACACCAACCATCAGCATGTCAGTTAACATTTACTGTTAACTGTGTAAGAATGTATTTGTTTTGATTTGTTTCAGTATTTTTCAAGGCTACTGACAGCAACAAATTGTGACTTGCAAGACTCTAGCTCCCAATAATTTCCATATGCACCCCCATCTCCCTTGGTGATCTGGGTCTTTGACATGATGGACAATCGATGTTTTCTCAATCTTATATGAGATGTGAACAACAGCATCTTTGAAAAACTTTTCTTTTTTGTCTAAAAACATATATCCTAAGTAAAAACCATGTACTTGCTATCAAATGCAGCTGTAACACGTCTCCTGTCTTTTCAAACATGATATTGTCCTTTAGCCTCTCCCAGAGAGAAATACTGAAACTGCTCTTATTTGGGAGTTTTGGTCTGTTTTTAGTCATGTAGGAATAATGAAGAGACCCACACTAAGCTGTAGTTCATTCTTCTGTGTAGCTGCTGCAACACCATGCAGATGCCCATTCTAGCCAGACCAAATTATCAGAATTCATTTTCAGGGTTTCCAAATACCTTATGGAATCAGCAGGAGAACCTCAAGTACTGTGACAAATGAAAGAATATATCTATCACTATCATATGTAGCTGAGTTTGAATTGATGATGAAAAGAAGAAATGATGGGCTATATTTTATGAATTTGAAATGATAAGAAAGTTTTAAGTGCGCAGTCTAGAGTCCATTCTGGAAACAAATGATAAGCACAATGACCCTGATGTAGGTGAGTGGGGAGCGATGTGAAAAAAAATCACCCTGGCTTAGTGTATTTACTAAAAATGTTAAAGTAATTCAATCTTTCACTTCTCAGAAGATGAGTAAGCTTCTTTTATTAGAAATCACTCAAGTAACATATTAATTTTAAAATATTCTTAGAAAAGTAATTTGCTGCTTTCAAGAGTCATATTTCATCTTATTTCATCACCAAATGATGGAATCCACAGTAGTTTTGACCGCAAGTCTTTTTTTTTTTTTTTTTTTTAAAGATTTTATTTATTTTCTTTTTTCCCCCCAAAGCCCCAGTGGATAGTTGTGTGTCGTAGCTGCACATCCTTCTAGTTGCTGTATGTGGGACTCGGCCTCAGGATGAACGGAGAAGTGGTGCCTCGATGCGCACCCGGGATCCGAACCCGGGCCACCAGCATCGCAGCGCGCGCACTCAACCACCAAGCCACAGGGCCGGCCCTTGACCGCAAGTCTTGCTTGGGCCTGTCAGGGGTGAAAAATTTTTCTTCTACCCTTCTAGGCTCTTTGGTTGGTCTAACAAAAATGATAAGGCAGATTAACAGGAGAAAAATTTAATTTTGTACATATGAGAGCCCCATAAATATATGAGACCCAAAGACAGTCAGGCAATTCAGCCTTATATGTCATCCTGAGCTAGGGAATGAGGCTTCAAAGGGGGAGAGGGCAATTTACAGGAAGATAAGAGCAGATGCTTAGTAATCAGATGTTTGCCCTGCCATGCAGGTAAGTCTTTCAGATAAAAAAGTTATCTCTGATAATAGCTTTCTTTCTGGGTCAGGCCTCCTATCTAAATTCTTTTAGGAAGTTGAGGGAGAGGTAAAGTTTTTCCTGAATCTGCTGGGTCTTGATTGCCTGAAGCTCAAAATAATCCACATGCTAAAGCGGTACATTTTGGGATGGTCTATTCGGTTCCCCTTCAGGCCTATGGATTTTAATGATCTTGACTGAGGACTCCATCCACCTAGGTAACTCATGGTAAGTGTTAACAAAAACACCAATATGTGGGTTGACAATACTCTTCCTTTCCTGTATTTCATTCAAGCAATGAACAGTTTTTCAGAATTCCAAGTCTTGGGGAAAAATAGAAATAATGTTAATTTGCTTTTTCTATGACTAAGATGAAGTTAATTATACCAGTCAATCATGTTGTGTTCCAGGTGTAACGGAAGTCAATATCATAATATGTTATGTGAATTAAACACAGATTCTGGGCATTTGGGTAATTTACATATTTAACACCATACTGCTATACATTATCCTTTGAAATAGAGAATTTTCTATGTGGATCTATGCTTACAAGATTCATAAAAAGAGATTCATAATCAAGACGATCTTTTCAAAAATAGAGTTTCTAGTCTTCCGTCATGACCCTCTGCCTGTCCCAGATTAGACAGTTCTGACATATCTAGCCAAAGGCCTACTGTCCTCTTTCCTTATACAGTGAACCACAACCTGTATGCACCCACCCAACCCTCTTAATCTGCTCAGGGTATAAAAATACCTGACGACATTCAGATGTAGGTTTAGTATTTTTATTCTGATCTATCTGGTATGTTCAATCAACCTATGTATCTCAGATAACTGGAGGTAGGATGGTGTGATTTTTCTTGGTTCAGCTCCTGGCCCCCTGGGCAACTTACTGGATGCTCAATACATTCTCTGACACCTGGAGACATGGGATGCTGCTGTTGATGTAAATATTTCAAAGACAGCAATGTACAAAGCGTGGCTATAAAGCAGTTCTCAGAGAATCAGGCTAGGGTCCTGGGAATCTGTATTTAATACACACCCCGAGGTGATTCTGATGCTGGTGATTGGCAACCAGGTATTCAGAAACACTGCTATCAAGAAGTCACATCCAAGCGTCAGCATTACAGCTTTATATGCAAGCTTTGTACTTTGCTTTTGACACAGTGAGCTTGATATTTTTTCCCTTCTAAAAGGGATTTAATAACTTGTCCTTTGGGATATTCTCACGGAGCAATGTCCCAGAATTTGAAGTTAGTTTGTGTTGCTGCTGACTGGCATCAAAGAAAAGCTCCCTATGATTCAAAATGCATAACACAGAGAAACACAGAGGTACTCTGCTAGGTGATTTACATATAGTTTCTGGTTTAATCAAAGGGCTAAATGCTTTCTTTGACATGGATCCTTATAAGAATGGTTTTGTGCCAGGCTATGCACTAATTGGCGAGGATACAGCTGTGAACAAAACATACAAAATCTCTGTAGTTGTTAAGTTTATCATTTAGTAGGGTAGACAGAAAATAGACATATATAGTATGTGAAATCAAAGAAGTCCATGGATAAAGTAACTTGGAAGAAGGGGATAGACAGATACGATACAGAGTGGTCAGGGCTGGCCTCTCAGAAAAGATGCCATAGGAACAGAAAGAAGTGAGGGAATTGGTTGGATTTGGATTCTTGATTTATTTTGAAGACAGAGCTAACAGGATATGTGGATAGTTAGATTGGAGTAGGAAAGAAAGAGAAAAATTCAGGATGACTCCAAAGCTTTTGGTCTAAGCAACAGAAAGAATGAAGTTCCCACTTATGGAGCTGGGCATTATTACGAGAGATGGGGTTAGTATTTGCGTTCCATTTTAAAGATCAGGAAACCTAGGCTCGGGCTGATTTGGGTGTGTCACAGGGGACATGGTTTGTACACGGCGAAGGTGGGTTTGAACCAAATCAGTCAGACTCTAGAGCCTACACACGCAATCATAAAGGCAGCTGAAGGACCCCAGTACCTGCCTTTGAAGACAGCCTGGAATCTCAGAATGAGCATAGATGGAAAGAATAGGAGCAGAGTCATTGCACCTGTGCACAGGGTTTTGCGAACACTGCCATGCCAGCCTATTGATACCACTCTGCACATTCCCAAACAGAGCAAAGGGACCTGCCTGTTCCCTTGACTTGACATTTCGGAGATTCCTGCTGTTCATTTCCATCTATATATAGGCAGGTCTAGCCCCGGGCAGGTGCAGGATGCAGAACAAATCTCAGCACCTCTCCTCTATACCACCACCCTCCAGCATATGGTATGTGGGTGGAATTAGGTTAAAAAGAACATCAAGGACAACCATGGAGGAGAAATGAAATCATCACCAAAAGGAAACATGCAGTGGAATAAAGGGGGTGTGCTAGATGATAAAGAAGGTGTTGCAGTGCTGATTGTATGTACAAGGAATCTGTAGCTGACCATCTGTCTATTGTTTTCCAAAAGTTTCTACATAGATGATTAAGTTTCAGGCCGGGTAGAAGAGGAGGAGGAAAGGAAAAGAGCATTTACTGATCGGCTGTCATGAGCCAGACACTGGACTAGGTGCTTTAAATACATTTTCACAACATTATGTGGCATTGTCATTATTACGCCAATTTTATATAGATGAGGTCACTCAAGCTGAGACCTGAGCTTAACTCTGCTGCACAAGGTCCCTCTGTAAGCTCCATCAGGTCTGGGACCGCCCCTGCCAGAGTCACACTGTATCCCAGATCCCCAGTGCCTAACACAGCACCTGGCACTCTGGGGACTCTATAGTGACTCATTGCCCACCTCCGTCCCAATTCTAGTTCCAGACCCAAGATCACCTCCCTCCATCACCCTGAGGGGAAGAAGGTCTTAGATTCCCAAGGCCACTTCTGCTATGGCTATGGGCTTGGAGCAGCAGGACAAACCAGCCAGAGCACCCTCCAGCAGTAATGGTTACCACCAAAAAGGGAGCTAATGTTGGAAAAACTAGAAGACAACGCAGGCAGGCAATCCTGCATACCTGCAGCTTGCCTACTCTCTATTTGCACAGGAAAAGGAAGCCTTCCCTTTTAAGCACATAGTTGCATCTCCTTGCATAGGAGACTTCCTGAAAGTCTATCACCCCCCAGGGGTTCTGCTTTGGATTCCAGCTTTGCATAGAGGCCTCCACCACCCAGGCTCTTGGCAGCTGGTGGGGCTGCTTCTTTTGCTCAGCCACCTGCTTCTCTGAGTCACTGGTCTTTACATTTCTGAAGTACACCCAGGTCCCCTACTGACCTTAATTTATGTGTTCATTCCATTACCATTTATTCTTAGCAGAGGCACTGACTAAGAATGCAAAATGGTAGCATATACGTGACACAAGTTAAGGAATTGTGCAAAAATCTACTCCTGGATAAGACAATTTTACGAGGTAAATGATATTAAGAATTCTTTATTTTTATTCTGTATTTACATTCCTACCAAATGATTAATTTGCAATGCAATTTTTTAAAAATAATATAGAGATTGTAAGATACCCCTTTTTTGTTTTTTTTTCTTTTGCAGGGGAAGATTTGCCCTAAGCTAACATCTTCCTGGTTTCTTTTCTTCCTTTTTCTCCCCTAAAGTCCTAGTACATAGTTTTGTATAGTTGTAAGTCCTGCTGGTTCTTCTATGTGAGCTGCAGCCACAGCGTGGCTACTGACAGACGAGAGGTGTGGTTCTGTGCCTGGGAACTGAACCTGGGCCACTGAAGCGGAGCACGGTGAACTTTAACCACTAGGCAACCAGGGCTGACTCCGATTTTTTATTTTTTTAGCCGAGAAAAAAGAATATCAAAGGACCAGTGTCAGCCTACCTTAATGTGAAATTGTCCTTTGTCACTGATTAAAAATAAACTCAGGCGAAATCCAGCAACAGTTGTAACCAGTTGCTGTCTGGATAGAACCACTTCCTGAAATTTTCAACTTTAGAGCAATAATTCAAAACACCAAAATTTAGAATTCTTTAAATCATCAAAAGTAAACAGAGTAACGAACCTCTCATTAGGCAATGCACGATTTGAGAAAAATGTATTTAAGTAGGACTTAAAAATTTTAAACTGGAAAACGTGCCCTTTTATAATTGTGAATGGTTCCTCTTTGATATATTTGTGACCCCACTCGTATCTTCATACAGTGTTTAAAGTGAACAGGAGAGAAAAGAACAATATAACCACTTTTGCTGCCGGTGGGTGTCTTTCTTCTCCGCCTAGAAAGCGGATACTTTGCTTTCCAGAGCACGCTGCTAGTGTCCCTTTTCCGTACCTCCTCCTCTCGCCCCCAGTGTGTCCTGGATTTTATTTTTATTCACTTATTTCTTGATGGAAGGACAATTTTTTCAAATCCAAAATACTTACGAGGAAGTAGCAGAAGGCAACGTGTGAGATTTCTGTCATTAGACTATAGCAAGAGCAAGATGTGCTTGAAAGGGAGAGGTTATTCATGCCACTTGCCTTCTTTTATTCCTCCATCCTTAAGGAAAAGAGGTCTTGTTGCACATAATGGGCTTCCACAGCCTTCACACCCTGCATAGGAAGATGATAAAATAGTGCCAGCAACTGCCTGCTAGAACTTAAAAGCAGTGATGTGGTAATAATAGATCACTAAACAATCATACCCAAAGCCCTTGCCCTTCAGAACTGTTGAATCCATTTACATGTATTTGCATATTTGTAATGTATAATATTTGTGATTTTTTTGCCCTTCTTCGGCAAAAATTTTCCTGTGTGTATGCAAAATGAAAAGACACATCTAGATAATTCAAACCAGGTAAAGCCACTGTGCCTTCAAATATATGCATAACTCGTTAGGCTTTTGGTTTTCATTTGACTTTGTTTTGGTTTTGGCCTGAAATATTTTCTTGGCATGTGTGAACACAGAAAAGAAATCTAATTTTCGCAGAATTGCACAGAATCCTTTCTGAATCTGGTTTTGGTAAATGGCTGATGAAAGTTCAGCAAAGGAAACTTCCACTAAGTGATGGCAAAGAGAAATGGTGCCTCTCTAGGCTAAGTCCCTTCCCCTCTGTCATCCCAAATGCTATAGAAGAGATTCTTTACCTTCGCTTCCCATCAGAGTCCTGGAGAAATTTTATAAATATGGCTTCCTAAATATCAACACAGACCTACCAAATCAGAAGCTCTAGAGATGAGGCTTAGTAAGCCTCTAAATTTTTTTTAAACCCTTTTTCTCAGGAGATTTTGATATGCAGGCAGGTTTGGGAACCACTATCCTTGTTTAGGACAATGACCTCAAGTTTCCTAGCGAGTCCCCATCTGTCACATCCCTTATTCTTATTGCAGATAATAGCTATCATTTATTGAATATTAATAATGTCTATGGTTTTTTTAGCCAAGACCAACTAGAAATCTCAGGCTCTTTGAGGATTTTCTTGCCATGGTTTTCTTTGATGCTAATCATTTGGGGTTAATTCTTTATTATCTGAGCAAGTACTATCCTGCCTTGGTCAGCCCTGTTTTAGCTACTAAGGTGTCAACATGCCATAGACTCAGGCATATTTCTAAGCCAGCATCTCCGGAAGTAGCTAGCCCTTCTTTCTTCCCCTACAAGGTGATCCTTGTTTCCCAATCTGAAACGTTTCTGTTTAGTCTTATACATTATTTGATAGTAACAGATTATTTAGAGAATGGATGCCTCAGGCTCCATGTTTCCTTCTATGCTAGATAATAGAGAGAAAAGAAAGCAAGCATTGTGCTACATTTATTTTTATACCCCTTCCAAGTATTCTTTTCAGAATACATTTTATTGTTTGACCAGAACTGGGCTTTCTGTAATTATAGAAAATCATGGGAAATATGCCACATTGAGAAGACTTTTTACAGAACCCATTCTATCCATATCACTCTTTATACCTGGGTGTGTCTTCATTACAACTCCCTTTAGAACTTCACAGGCATCAGCATGATTTCCAGAAAGTGCTATGCAGCTAGAATACCTGACCCCAAAGTTTCTCACTTTGGCAACGTACTGCACTCATCATACCACAAAAATGTAACATCGATGCCCCCAATAAATGTAACACCAACTGTTCCTGGATAGAAAGAGGAAAAAATAAAACAACATGTTCAAAAGCACCTGCATGAAACAGATGCTTTCTGGGAGAAAATGTGAAAATTAGATACGGAAAAATCCTTGAGATAAGTTGTCACAACAATTAAATGTGAGATGATGAAGAAGTGGTGTCAGTTCACATTGAGCAACAGTACCATATAGTTGTATTTATGAGAAAAGAATCACTTCCCCACTAGAATTACAGTCTGTAGCCACAAAAGGATTGTGGGCCGCCCTTCATTCAGAGCTCTGCTAACTCAGTCCACTGAGGGATGGTTCCAGGGGTGTTACATTCTGGCAGAATGCACAGACTGATGGCATGCAAGAAACACCCTTAACTACTTTTCCTCAACAGACATGGATTGTTCCCTATTACACTGGCCAAGGGCATCTCTTTTACTTCTTGGGGAATTAATGAAAATAACGAATAACACATTGTGTTCATAGCCAGCTAAAGAAGAGAAAGCTCAACATGTGTCTGCGTTGCAATAGGAAACGCTGTAGGGCTAATATGAGGACCCCGATTCTTCTCTCACTTTTCAGCATTCTTATCTGCCTTGGAGGAAGTGCAGTCATAAAAGAAAAGTTTCCATCTGGTGGTAGTGGCGATAATGTCGTGTGTATACGCGCACACACACACACATACACACTTGGAGAGGGACAGTGCATGTTGTTGTATTTCACACCAAAAGCAAACTTGCATGTTCACGGTGCTGCTTTTTTAAGGAATTTAATATTACGAAAAAAATTTTTTAAATGAAGAAAATGAAAGAAATAGACAACAGTCTCCTTCTTTCACGCCTGTCCTTGGAGTAAGAGCACAGATCAGAGTCTCTGAATTCATTCAAGTCCAGACTTCCATTTGCATTCTAGAACAATTAATGGAGTTAATGCATCAATCAATTTATCTCATTAGATGTATTGAAATAACCTTTATATCCTGTTTCAGTATCACCTGATTACCAAGAATTAGGTTCTATGATCAAGATTTATGAAACACCTGCAAATTACTTTTCAGTATTCAGACATTAGAATAGAAGTTGACTGGTTCAGACTCAGAAGAAACAAGTATCTATAAAAATGAGATAAAGATAGTATTTGATGAACAGAATTAAGAAAAAAGGAAAATAAGTTTCTTCATTGTTTCTCTTTTCTTCCTTTCTTTCCTCTCTCTCTCTCTTTAATCAGAATATTACCTGACACAACCTTTAATTGCTCTCTTTCATATCTTTTCTTCATGACTGGGTACAAGTTATGAAGACTGAATATTTTCTTTTAGAAATTTAATCTTAATACTTAGTCCATATCAGGAATAGCCTGAGTGATGATGTTTAACCAAATATCCCATAAAAATTGAGAAGGCTGAAAAAAAGATCATTGAGAAAAATACTTTTACCTTTAATGTCTGGCTTATCTGGTACACATTCTATGACTACTTGTTTCTAAGCCTCTGGATTAAAAGTGTATATGAAGTTCTACTGGAATTGACATTGGTGGCAATTTGTTTTCCCTCTAGATAAAATGAGAGTATTTCAACTAAAAGAAGAAACCAACATCTAAAAAGGAGTTAGCACTATCTATTTCTTCAGAGAGGTTCCTAAAATTTTACAAGCCTTAAAATCACTTATTTTTCACCAGATTATACACAGATAAGTTGCTGTAATAGATGCATTGTTTATTCAAACTGGGCAACACAGAAGACTCAAGATTTAATGAATATCTTCTCACATACAGTATTTCGCTGCAAGAAACTCTGAATGTGGTACATAAAAAGTGCTCAAGGGGGAAAACGGCTTAGGACTGATCATCTAAATTTTGCTCATTTTTAACATCCAGCATAATGCTGCCTCGTATGGCATAGAGGGGATATTAACTGATAAATGGAATGTGTTTTAAAAGTTCTTTGAAAATTCCAAGGAAAATTGATCTAATTTTCTAGTGCTTTATGTAAGAGTTGCACATAAAATTGCTGCAGAATAATAAAAGGAAGTGTCTTAGCTTTGCTTCAGTCTCCACAAAGAAGATCAAACCTTCTATTCAGGAGTAGGACAATTTTCTTACAATCATGGAGTATTATATAGCTGAAAGGAGTCTCAGAGATGACCTTCCCAACCTCTTAATTTTACAGATGAGAAAACTGGGGGCCAGATAATTTAAGTGACTTATGGTCATCTTCATTCTTAGCTTTTATTGAGGTACCTGAGACATTCAAATCTTCTAAGATTTCTATTGCAGATTGCTTCACTCAGATGTAAACCACAAAGGTAGGAAAGAGTATGCACGTTTGCAGAGTACCTAAAACCGGAAAGAGAACAGTCATAACCAAGTAGGTTCCAGCTGCTACGGTTACATATGAGATGAATTCAGCACACCTATATCACCATCTGCCTTTTACCCCCAGTTTGGAAAAGAAAAAATACCATTTCTCTCCCTTTAATTTCTCCACATCGTGGGCTGCCATTGTCAGCAGAAGCAGGCAAAGAAAGTGAATATACACATCTCCTGTGTTTTTCTGAAGACAAATAATCTAGGAATTTAGGAATCTTACTTGTTCAAATAAAATATTTCTGTCCCCCCAACCCAAAATGTTAAGTGCTATCTTTAAAAGGACTTTTGTTTGGTATCATATGTTAGCTATGCTTACAGCAAGGTGAGGGAGCATTGGCCCAGGTATGGCGGCCATGAAGTGAACTATTGGGACACATGAAGTAAAGCAGCCAGATGAGAGAGAGGGGACAGATCAGTTAAGTACTGTTCTGATTCCCTTTTCTTTATTAAGGAAAATGCCTCTACACTTAAAGTACAACGAACCAGAACAAATCCTGATATATCTGTAGTGAGAAAGTTAACCTAGTTACTCTAAATAGAGTGAATTATAGTGCCAAGTTTTGAACCATCTTGTAAGTTCGACCAAGAACCGTTTGTGGTCATCTTGCACAATCAGGGGGCACAGAAGAAATTTGATTAGATTGAAGATGAGAAAAAAATCTTGGTTGAAGTTTCAAAAACATAGATTCTAGAAATTATAGACTGTTCAATTTGACTCTAATCCCTGATAACATTCTATAATGAGTCCATCAACAAGTGCTTTAGAAGAACTGAACAAATGGGCTAAAATAGTTCACTAAGGACAAATCCTAAAGGAATTTTGTTTGTTTTGAATTATACATAAGAAAAAACTCTATTGAATAAACCAGGATTCTGTCAATGCATCTGACAGAATTTCTCATGATAGTCTCGTGAACGATATGGAGAAATGTGGATTGGATAGTAGTTTGGATAGGTGGATTGTTTACTAGTTGAATAGACTTCCTCAAAAGCTATTGGCAATCCAAAAAGAAGAAAAAGAAACCTAAATTCCATACCACAATCTACAACGTCCTACATGATCTGTCCCACCTACTTCTCTCCTCGTTCACTAAGCTTCAGTCATGCTGGTGACATTCTATTCTTAACAAAGGTCATTCCTTCCTGCTTGCATTTGCTCTTCCCTTCTGCCTGGAATATTCTCTCAGCTCCTTGAATAATTGGATCATTCTCAAACCAAAGGCAATAGTGTAAATGCCACCTGTTCAGAAACTCTCTAAATTAGATGGCCACCTACCCAATCCTGTCATTTTCAATTCCATCCTTGTTTATTTTCTACCAACGTCTGCTTATTTTCTATTTTTCCCAGTAAAATATCAGCTTCATGAAAGCTGAGGCCTTTTTTGTTTCCTCACCAAGTATCCACAAGGCCTAGCATAATGCCTGGCATATGCTAGGCTTCCATGAACATTTGCATGAATTAATGAGTGAATTAATGAATGAATTAATGAAATACAACCCTATGTTGTGACACCATATCTTTTACTTGGCCTTTTAGAATATAACATTTTTATCAATACCTTATACGGAGATATAGAAGGCCCGGAGTTATTTTTGTTATGTTTTGTTTTGGGTTGTTTTTTAGTTTTTCTCATGACATTATACTGGATAAACACACTGCATGATGAAATAAGAATTCAAAAATGCCTTGAGGGAACGAAAAGCAAAACTCGTGCAACAAAATGACATAATAAGGATACATGGAAGGTTTTACACTTGGAATCCAAGGAGTTTTTTGTGCTGTCACAGGATGGGGGGATTTAATTTGTCATCGAAACTTGTAAAAAGTACGTTGGGTTTCGGTTTATCACAATCTTGCTATGAGCCAATGGTGTGATGTGGGCGTTAAAAAGCACTGGAGTCTCGAAATCAAAAGAGGGCACCTCCACACCAAATTCTCTACTTGTCTAACTCGAGACATGAACATCTAAGAACACTGGAGAAACTAAAGGAGATGGAGAGAAAGAGAATAATGATATGAGAGGCATTGAAAACTACTCTCACAATAACAGAATCAGAAACTTTTACCAATAAGAAAACGTTTCTCAACAAGAAAAGAGGATTTTCTAACAGTTTAGAATCATCCCAAAATGATTATGTTAAAGTATTCCATGAAACTGTGAGTTCTTTGTCAGTGTAGATTTCCACTGCATGGTTAGCAGTTGGGATACAGTGGAGGGAATTCCCACATAATGCAAGTTAATTTGATTAATAATTCATTTATTTAATTATAGCTAAGCTTCTATACTCCCCAATTTCATTATTGTGGAGTATTTGCATCAAAAAAAAATCTTGCATTTTTCTGTTGCACAAGGTACTATATATGGAGAAGTTGGTTGAAAGGCATATGTACTTTGTCACTCTGCAAATGATAAAAGAATTGTTACACAAAGTATTTTATTATATGTTGGTGGACCATGGAGACATCAAGAAAAGATCAGCCACCCACTGAAAAACTGAACATCAGTTAGTAAACTAGAAAAATCCATACACAATGAGTGGGACTAGCCTTTGTAGGAATAACCCAGGAAGTTATCTCTGAATTTCTATCTCAAGAAACTAGAAAGACCTGAATGTAATAGAAGGAAAGCAGATTTGGAAGATGTGTGTAATTTTATAGCAGAAGCATAACTGTACCCAGTTGGAGAAAAATGTGTGAATAAAAGGAGGACAGTCAGCCTCTATAATAGAGCCTGAAGTTGACTTTGTTTATCAAATCCCACAAAAGGTACACTGATTGGCTCACAGTGATGTAGTCTATAACAATGGATGATTCAACAGGTTCAAAACAGCCGTGCTGACATATTCCTCAAGGCTGCCGTCTTCACTGCACTCACTAGGCAACTCTAGTTAGGTCCACTTCTCAGGGATTCCGGTACATTGTACTCATCTCCATCATGAGAAAAGCATATCGTCATTCTAAATGCTCGTTTTGGTTTATATACTTTAGTATCATGTAATTTTGATTAGTATGATTCAGCCTTTCCAAGTCTATAAACTGCTGAACAACGTAATAAGGAGGTAGATCATGGGCTCCAGTAATAACACAACATAATGGCATCTTGGGTGACTCCTTGGTAGAGAGCCATATGGCCTTCATCTGACCACGTTGTTACTCCCTTTCAAAGCTACATCGTTCTGTATTGACTACATGCTTAAATATGACTTATTTAGCTATGGCAGAATTAATATAAAAAGATGATTGATTTCTGGGTATAAAAACCATTGAACATAAAGATCATTAAAATACTTACAGGTTAAGAAATAATTCATATATATACACAATGGAATACTACTCAGCCATAAGAAATGATGAAATCCAGCCGCTTGTGACAACATGGATGGACATTGAGGGTATTATGCAAAGTGAAATAAGTCAGAGGGAGAAGGTCAAATACCGTATGATTTTCCCTAATTAAGTAGTAGATAATATTTTCCCTCATTAAATAGTAGATAATAACAACAACAAACAAACACATAGAGACAGAGATTGGATTGGTGGTTACCAGAGGGGAAGGGGGAAGGGAGGAGGGTGAAAGGGATAATTCAGCACATGTGTGTGGTGATGGGTTGTAATTGGTATTTGAGTGGTGAACATGATGTAATCTATACAGAAATAGAAGTATAATGATGTACACCTGAAATTTATACAATGTTATAAACCAATGTTACTGCAATAAACAAAAAATTAAAAATAAAAAAAAGAAAGAATTCAGAGTGTTACAGAGCACATGAGATGATCTGGAAAGGAAAGATTCAAAGATCAAGGAAAAGGATAATGTTTCAGCAATTGGTTATTTTAAACCTTCGAAGTAAGCAAAAAAGCATGACTCTTTCACAGGGAAATGACTGAGAATTAAGAAGGTGAGTATGAAGTTTGGCATTTGGAGGAAACCTATGCAACGATCTGTAGACCTAAAATAAATCTGTCCTCACTGAGGATTCAGTGGAGAGGACTTCAGATGAAAACTCCCAAATGATGCAAAGAGACATTCAAGAAAAGGCTGCTGAATCAGGATCATACATTTAACCAGAAAGACGACAATGAAGCAGTATTCATCATACACATTTTTGGAAATACAAAAACTCTTGCTTGACATTTTTTTCCAAACGAGTGGAAGGATGAACTATTTTGAGTGTGGATTGGGTTAGAACTGTGAAATGCATCAAGTGTACAATAGAACATTCAAAAACCAACTGCTGAGTCATTCTCTCCTCTATCGTGAGAGGCCTCTTTCTCATTCCATCCAGATACTATACAACCCAACATATCAGCAGTCCATAAGAAAAGTGAATTTGTCTCCTTGCATTTCTTTATGCTTGTGTTTGAGAATGACATTGTGACATCATAGCACAGTTTATAAATGATACTTGAAATGTTCTTGGCTAGTGCATAAAGAAAATATCATCACGGACTGCTATGTGATCCTAGTCACCATGCATTCAGCTCACACAGAGCTGTGAAAAACCCCCACTCAGAGCTCCCAACCCATTATTGGCCCCCCCAAAAAAATAATTTGCTTATATTCTGAACTAATACAATATCTACGTTGGTCCATCTCATTCCTTAGATATTCACTCCAAGAAGCTGGACCATGATCTTGGGGAGCAAATTATATCCATAGACACAAATAGCAATCTTGTAGATTTCATGAAGAAGAAAGCGTTTTTCTTTTTTCCCTTTCAATAAAAGTTTTTGAAATTTAGATGGGAGAATAATGAGGCAAAGAGGAGAAAGGGCAAAATAATGCCTCTTGGCTTTCTGGTTGGTGTGTATGGTGAGTAAATTGAAGTTCTTATTTGCCTGGTGACTTCAGGCCAAGCATCCAGCTACCATGCTCAGACCTAATTAAATCTGCAGCCAATCTGCGGGGAAAGGGTTATGTGCTCTCCATCCAGAGATAAAGAAAGGAGGCACAGAAGATTCGTGGCCAATGTCAGATATTCCAGCAAGTCTGTGCTAGAGGCAGAAATTAAGACCTGTTATACCCAGTTCCTTCTCTCAGCCACAAGATTTAATTTTAGCCTTCAGATGCTATAGCAGCTGATCAGTGAGGATCTATGATCTTTTCCTGAATATGTATATATGCTCCAGGTGACAACAAATGTATAGGTTTTTTTACATTTTTGGACAAATAAGCACATATTGTTTTATATGTTGCAAAACATTTAAGCATCTGAAAATATCTAGAAACACGGTTTTGTATCATAAATAGAAACTATGAACTCATTATGGGATCTGTGCTGTCTGTAAACAGCACTATGGTAACAGAAAAAGAATCAAGAATGGCCTCAATAGCATCTTCAAATCAGGATATATCAGCCTTTTTTTTTTTTTTTTTACCATTAACTTACCTTTGATAATAGTCATCTGTAAAACATCTAGGAACCTAATTATTTAAGTAAACAAGGGTAGTCATTAGCTTCAGAAGAAAACAAAATATCCATTTACTCAATGGCTACTCTGCTTCATTAATTGTGAACACCTCTTTCTAGCAGTCTTGGACATTGCCTGGCTACTGCAAACAACTGAAGCTGAGATGCATTGAAGTAGTAAGAATCTGCTTTCAGTACCACAAAGGAGCCACAGCAAATGTTAAAACATGCAGATAATGCAACCTACTCTGTGGAAAAGACTAATTTCTGGATAGAAGTAATGCGAAAGCTAAGCTAGGAAGCCAATTTACAGAAACCATATTCACCTGTTTCTGAAAAGGCACCCACTGAGAAATCATCAGACTATCTCACCAGCCTGCCAAAAAAAAAAAAAAAAAAATTGGGCAGCCTTCCTTTATTTGTGAAGGATGCTAACAACAGTGTTGCTTGGTAATTGTTTTAAAGACGATGAGCAGCAGTCACATTGTACCAGGCCTCCATCTGGGCTGCTTATCTCAAGATTCATGGACTTCATATCAAGGTTCAGAATTCTGTGCAGTGACTCTGAGTGCCATAGCTTGATATGGCTCTGGATTGTCATTAACCCACAGAAATAACTAAACTCACGTGTTGTGTTCTGCCATCTCCATTTAAGGTGATCATCTGGCACGTGCCAGACGTTTAAAGCATGAAAATCATGGATGGATTTAAGAGAACTTAGTTTTGAGGTTTAAAAAATTGGGGGGAAGCTCTGAGACTCGTGAGGAAACGTTTTTGTTCTCTTTCTGAAATGAATTGTTTTGCCAAAAGAGAGGTTTATGGCAGTTTGGTAAACCTAATTCACATGATTGGAGTTAAGATACGTTCCTTCTTTATTTCAATTCCATTCATAGTAGGCCATGAAGCCGAAAGTTCTTATTTTAGGCGTTCCATAATCGGGTGATGTTTTTATCTGGTGTGGGAACTGAGGAGATCGAGAATTCTATCTTAGCATAAAGACTAATTTTGCTCTGAATGCAAAAATGCTCTTTTACTCATTTTCCTTAGGTAAATTTGCAAGGGTGTTTTAACATTTGAAACTGCCATCCATGCATTTGAATTTCTGCATCATTAAATTGGCAACAAGCTCGTGCTGGTGGATGAAAGTATGAGCTGAAAGATAACAGCACCCTATGGAATGATGATCACATAATGAACCAGGAAACCAAAAACTGAATGAGTCAGCTTGCTTAGAAACACAAAACAAGGTTATAGTACACTTTTGAAATCATTACACTCACAAATAGTAAAGAATATTACCTTCCAAACTTGGTATTATCACCTCAGCTCAGTAAGTCTTATAATATCCCCAAATTGTTCCTAAGGATTTAGGCAGTTCTCATGAACTTCAAAGAAAACTGCAAAATATTTTAACCCTTTCTTTTCAATAAAACTTTAGACTACACTTTTGACTCACTCTATTACTTTCCCACCCACAGTGAAAGCATAGTAATACGCAATATTATTTTTAAGCTGAAAGCTCTAAACTTCTAGTCATAGTCACGGGTGGGATTTATATAACCAAGTTCTTATTTTATTAATAACAATTAGTAACTGGCTTCACCCAGCCTTCAGTCTTAGAATGATGTTACTGAAGTTGACAACATTTTCTCCTTCTTGGTTTATTTTTACTCAAGAGACTTTGATACTTTATGGTTTGATGAACAACTACTTAATGATTATAGCTTGAATTCTAACAACAAAAAAGTGGTTGGATACACTTCAATAGTACATATGCAACAATATAAAGCAACACGTTAAATGAGTAGTAGTGACCCAGATTGCTCCCAATGTGTAAACAACTCCCAGAGACCGATGGGTTTTAAGAGCCTTTGAAGACATGTTAATCATTTTGGTCCCTAGAATGTCTGGAATAAAACACTTGGAGTCTATAGATGGCCTGGTATAGTTAAAAGCAACAAGCTACATACACACTGGATTTCTGTATAAAATATCTAGTTTAATCCTCATGAACAGCTCATGAGTTAGGTTTTATTATTCACATTTCACATAAAGTTTAAAAGATTTGTCCTAGACCACACAGCTAATATAGGACTGAACTAAGTCTGGAAGAATAACAGCAAAACTTGTATAGCATTTACTATGCAGCAAGCAAATCGCTGAGAACTTGACAGACTCATTTAATTTAATCCTCAGGAGGGGAAACTGAGGCCCAAGGTCACACGGTTGTTGGCAGTGTGACTCCAGAGTCTGTGCTCTTAACTACCACGCTGTGCTTCCTCTGCTGTCTCTAGCAGCTTCTGGATAAATAAAAGAAATACCTACGCCTAAAAAATAGTGAGAAATACCTAAGAAACACTGAGGTTTTGGTATTCCAGCTTAGTGTTGCATAATACAAGTAGCCAAATACAAACGGAGTGACAACAGTTACAAAAAAAGAAAAGATTGAATTCCCAAATACTCTGCAAATAATAAAATAAAATCTTAAGATGCTAAAAATTCTTTCTATGTCATTTTTTTGACTTCATCTTTAAAAAATAGCTGCCTTGCTTCAAACCACCTAAAAATATTTCAGAAATGGTAATATCTTCAGCTCCAAGAAATTCCTCAAGAGAACATTGTAAGGTACTGTGCACTCCGTTACCACATAAGAGAAGGTCTGGTTAAAACCAGAGGAGAGAAGAGGATGGTCATAAAATTGGTTTGATACAAAATATCCTGCATTGGCTTCCAATGATTCTGCTATGAGGACAAGAAGAGGGAAGATAAACAGGATGTACACATGTAACAATAGAAAGGACTAGATAATTAGCTTTTCTTTTTTTTTTTTGTGAGGAAGATCAGCCCTGAGCTAATATCCATGCCAATCCTCCTCTTTTTGCTGAGGAAGACCGGCCCTGAGCTAACTTCTATTGCCAATCCTCCTTTTTTTCCCCAAAGCCCCAGTAGATAGTTGTATGTCATAACTAGTTGCACATCCTTCTAGTTGCTGTATGTGGGACGCGGCCTCAGCATGGCCGGACAAGCGGTGCATCGGTGCGCACCCAGGATCTGAACCCGGGCCGCCAGTAGCAGAGCGCGCACACTTAACTGCTAAGCCACGGGGCCGGTCCTGATAATTAGCTATTTTAAAGTGATTCCACACCAATTAAAAAAAAACCTTAAAGATTTTATGTACTACTTTTTTTTTCATATTCACATCTTGGATTTCCTGTCAAGTATATCAGGTGAGCTCTTAATGGAGCTGAGCATATTCTTCAACAATATCTTTAAAAACAATGATTTGTAACTGTTTCTGTACAGAAACAGGAATAAGTACTTAGGCACTATAGGTATAAAATTTATAGTTTTGAACCATTATTAAGTATTTATTGAGACTGACAGGTAAACCAAGTGTATTAGAGATGAGCCTTGTCTAGTGAGCTGGAATTTCAAGTCAAATATGGCAACGAGTCACATGGGATAGTTTACAAAATGTGTTTAGAGGAAAGCAGAATTCTAAAAGGAAATAACCAACTAACTTTCTATTATACAGAGAGTGTCCATAATATAATTTGTGAAAAATGCTTTTTAAAATAGCATCATGTCATGGAAAAAGATAATGGATTTTAAGAAAATCTCAATGGACAATCATTGAGACATGTAATAGGAAGGCCCCATGTGAGTCTTCTCCATTCTGTGTTCTTATTTATGGAAGACTTAGAAGATGCTAAATTGCTTCAATATTGATGTAGTAGAAAAATAAAAGAATAGCGAACAATTTACTAATTGTCATTTTGAGCCTTACTGATCAAGAGTCACAAAGCATGTGCTCAAAAAGGATGTCTTTTCAAAAAAAGGAAAAAAAAAATAAGAAAAATTTGGGGCCATCCCTGTGGCATAGTGCTTAAGTTTGCACGCTCCACTCGGCAGCCCAGGGTTTGTGGGTTCGGATCCTGGGAGCACACATACGCACCATGCTGTGGCAGGTGTCCCACATATAAAGTAGAGGAAGATGGGCATGAAAGTTAGCCCAGGACCAATCTTCCTCAGCAAAAAGAGGAGGATTGGCAGTAGATGTTAGCTCAAGGCTGACCTTCCTCACCAAATAAAATAAATAAATAAGAAAAATTAGACAAAGTAGTGCAAAGTTCTAAAGAATGAAACCTGAAAACTACAAAGTTCATGCCTAACTTTGCTATGCATGTGATTGGTCACAAGGGGAATGGACTTTTCAATTCAACTGTTTTCTCAGTTATAGACTTTATACTAGAATATGAACATTATAATTCCTACCAGGACTCTTGTGGAAAAACATTTTTACACATTAAATTATTATTACTCTAAAATGAAGTGCTCTAGAGAGAGTGAGCCAAATTTGAGAGAGTAAAGGATATTTTTTGGATAAGAACAACAGTTATTTCCATCACGTTATTGTCCTTGTGTCCAGTATAGCCCAGATACACAATAAGCACTGTTATGTGTAAATTGTGCCCCCTGCAAAAGATATGTTTAAATTCTAATCCCAATATCTCAGAATGTGACCTTATTTGGAAATACAGCCATTGTAGATGTAAATGGTTAAGATGCAGTCATACTGGAGTAGAGTGGGTCCCTAAACCAATAGAACTGGTGCCCTTATAAGCTGGCCATGTGAAGACAGGGACACGTATAGGAAAGTGCCATGTGATGAGAAAGGCAGAGATTGGAGTTACACAGATGCCAATCAAGGAAGGCCAAAGATTGGCAGCAAACCACCAGAAGCTGGGAAGAGGGATGGAAGGATTCTACTACACATTTCAGAGGGAGCATGGCCCTGCCAACACCTTAATTTTGGACTTCAGTCTTCCAGAACTGTGAAACAACGAATTTCTGTTGTTTGAAGCCACCTATCTCGTGGTACTGTTGTTATAGAAGCACCAGGAAACTAACACAGGCACTATATAAATTGCATCTCTCTCCCTTCTTTTTTTTTTTTTTTTTTATAATTTTATTTTTCTTCCCCCAAAGCTCCAGTAGATAGTTGTATGTCATAGCTGCACATCCTTCTAGTTGCTGCATGTGGGACGCAGCCCCAGCACAGCCAGAGAAGCGGTGCGTCGGTGGGCGACCGGGATCCGAACCCAGGCCGCCAGCAGCAGAGCGCGCGCACTCAACCGCCAAGCCACGGGGCCGGCCCTCTCTCCCTTCTTAGATCTCATTCTGTTTTTTACAGAGGGCATGGTGGAAGGAGTTGCTAAACATGAGTTTGAATCCCATTGCCACTGTTTCCTAGCTGTCTTTAGGTGATTCCTTTAACTTCTCCGAGCTGCAGGTCACTCATCTGGAAAATGAGACTAATCCTCCATAAAATTCCTAGGAAGATTAAATGAGATGATCGATCTAAAGTGCCTGGCACATACTAGGCACTGAGTAAATGTTAGTTCCAGTCTGTCCCTCCTCCATCGCAATGTTGTAATAAAGGTTAAATGAGACTAGATACATAAAGTGCTTTTACCCCAGACACTACTACGCATTTTATTAGTCTAAAATCACCCACAACTTGGGCATGCTATGAAAGACCCAAAAGAGCCACATCTGAGAGACAGTTGCTGAGACCCCTGGAGCCTAGGAAGAGAACTTGGGATGGGTTGGAGTTGAGTTCTATGGGATCAGAACACTTGCCCTAAACTACAAAAGACTCAGTGAAACGTAGTCCCCTTCAGAGCCCTAAAAATTCCTACTAAGCATCAGAAAGGGCAGCCTCACATGCACTCCACAGCACAGTCCCTCGAGAACTTGCCTGAACAAGGGAAGCATTAAACTTGAAAGAGCAAAATCATGTCTTGTTGGAAAGAAAGCCACAGAAAGAGCAAGGACAAAAACACCCGCTGGCTATACTGGCTGCTCCAATGAAGACAAGGCAGAACTAGCAGTTGGTGTAAAATGTCCCCAGCTGGGATCAGCAGTAACCATCGCTGGCTGAGCAAGGGCAACACTGAGTTCAGAGGAAAACCAGGACCCAGCCTCAGGGCATCAGTTGCTGTCCTAAAAGCACCACCGGGAAACTATTACATCTATACCACGGAATACTACTCAGCAACACACAGGAATCGACTATTAATACATGCAGCCACTATGTAAAACAGTATAGAGGTCCCTCAAAAAATTAAAAATAGAAGTACTTCTGGGTATTTATCTGAAGGAAACAAAAATACCAACTTGAAAAAGATATCTGCACCCTTATGTTCACTGCAGCATTATTTATGGTAGCCAAGATGGGGAAACAACCTAAGTGTTCACCAATGAATGGATGGATAAAGAAAATGCGGTGTTGGGCTGGCGCCATGGCTTAGCGGTTAAGTGTGCGCACTCCACTACTGGCGGCCTGGGTTCGGATCCCGGGCACGCACTGACACACCACTTCTCTGGCCATGCTGAGGCCGCATCCCACATACAGCAACTAGAAGGATGTACAACTATGACATACAACTATCTACTGGGGCTTTGGGGAAAAAAAAAAGGAGGAGGATTGGCAATAGATGTTAGCTCAGAGCCAGTCTTCCTCAGCAAAAAGAGGAGGATTAGCATGGATGTTAGCTCAGGGCTGATCTTCCTCACCAGAAAAAAAAAAAGAAAAGAAAATGTGGTGTACGCATATATACAATGCAATATTATTCAGCCATAAAAAAGAAGGAAATCCTGCCATTTGCAACAGTATAGATGGAACTTGAGGGCACTATGCTAAGTTAAATAAGTCAGACAGAGAAAGAAAAATACCATATGATCTCACTTATATGTGGAATCTTAAAAAACAAAAACAAAAACAAAAAAACTCGTACACACAGAGAACAGATTGGTGGTTGCCACAGGCAAGGGGTGTGGGGTGGGTGAAATGGGTGAAGGTGGCCAAAAGTTCAAACTTCCAGTTATAAAAGAAATAAATCCTGGGGAGGTATTGTACAGAATGGTGACTATAGTTAATAATACTGTGTTGTATATTTGGAAATTGCTGAGAGAGTAACTCTTAAAAGTTCTTATCATAAGAAAAAAAGTTGTAACTATGTGTGGTGATGGATGGAAACTAGACTTATCGAGGTGATCAATTTGCAAGATATATAAATGTCAAATCATTATGTTGTATACCTGAAACTAATGTTATATGTCAATTATATCTCAATTTTAAAAAGCTATTGATACATACAGTTTGGATGATTCTCAAAGGCATTATGCTGAGTGAAAAATGCCAGTCTCAAAATGTCACATAACTGTACAATTGCATTTGTATGACAATCTTAAAAAAATAAAACCATAGTGACTGATGACAGATCAGTGGTTGCCAAGGGTTAAGGGCAGGGGGAAGATGTGTCTACAAACAGACAGCACAAGGCAGTTTTTGTAGCAGTGGAACTGGGCTGTATCTTGTTTGTGGTGGTGGCTATATGGATATACGCATGTGTGAAAATTCATAGAATTGTATATCAAAAAGGACAATTTTACAGTGTGAATTTTTAAAATAAAATTTTTAAAAACCGAAAAAAAAAAAAAAAAAAGGCACCACCAGGACTTGGAGGAGCCCCAGAAGTCTCGCAGGCTGATTAATTCTCTACTGAGATCTTAGTCCCCCTTGAGTAAGCTTCAGCAATCTGCAAGATGAGGAGGAAAAAAAGAAAAAAGATTGTTTCTACATAAGAAAAAAGCAAGACTAGCTTTTGGGAAGAGAGGGAATGGAGGCGAAAAAAAATCCAGGAATCTGAGCAAATGCTTCTGAAATCTAAGGAAGCCATGGTCAGGGGGACCCAGTCTTTGGTTTTCCCTGTCAGAGTGCTTTAAAGCAGGAGAAAGGACAATTTTCTCCCCAGCACAAAGGAAGAAAGACTGTGACAAGTCACTCCCTGTCTTAGTCCTCTCAGCTAACTTATCTTAGCCAAAGATGAAAGCAAAGCCGTCAAATGCATTGCTTGCTGTGCGCCCCAAAGCGCACCTCTGGGATCTATTTTTAAGTAAAGAGAATTCTTTTCTCAGTTGCTATTCGAATAGAAAGATGACCCCAATAATAGTCAAACAATTCCAAGAATATACTTGAACATCCATCTGCCAGTTTTGACGTTGATGACTGTCTTTGGGGTGTGATTTCTAGGGCTTTGAAGAGGTCTAGAGGTCCACCTAGGAGGCCAAATCTTCTTCACACTTCATGGAACATCTGGAGGTGGGTCTCACCCTGCCCTCTGAGGAGGGAATTATGCAGCGTGGAGGCCCCTAGAGAGCAGCATGTGACTGATGCCTTACAAAGGGCAAGCAGAACAGCCAAGAGAGGACGAGCCACAGGTGGATCAGCTACATGACACCATCCCCACCACCTCCCTTCCTCTTTCCTCCCAGTGCCCAACCCGGGGGGAGCTAGAGACTGAGGAGGGGGAGTGATGGAGCAGACTGCAGGTGGGGGTCCCTAGAGCCATGGATCAATCCTGAACCAGCAATAGGAAGCCTGACACTTGAGTTCTAAATTGGATTGGTCTGGATTTTAATAACCGCAAGTGAATGGACTGCTGTTCCAGATATTAAGGACAAAAGAGCAAGTCAAGGGAATGTGGTTTAAAGTGATGATCGACTAAAAATAAAACCTTTTCATGTTTGCACCCCACAGAGTACAGAACCGCTTCACTGAACACAAAGGAATAGATCCTGAGAGAGGAGCTACTGAATAATACAGCGGCTAATCTCCAGTACAGAGGAGGAGCAGCACTCGTGCAGTCCAGCTGGGCCCGGGAGAGGCAAGGTAACCAGTGGGAGATGGGGCAGGCTGAGGCGTGGCGGAGAGACTGGGAGATGTTGCCACTATTCTGAATGTAATAAGCAGCTTCCAAAGCTACTGAAGTAGGTGTAGTGACTTGACGTTTTAAGAAGCCAATTCTGACGGTGGGCGACAGTATGGAGCAGGAGGAAGCACAGGGACTGACAAGCAGAAGTGTGAGGGCTGGCTCCAATTGGAGTCATCTAGTTCTTGGTCACTCCCCCAGGCTAACTCTAGGGAGAGATGTCAAGGACAAAACAGAATCCGGAAGGGCAAACAATGTGGTTACCCTAGTAGGGAGGAAGAATTGGTG
The DNA here is from genome assembly GCF_057802395.1 of Ceratotherium simum simum. NCBI lineage: Eukaryota > Metazoa > Chordata > Mammalia > Perissodactyla > Rhinocerotidae > Ceratotherium > Ceratotherium simum. Next base: position 19,095,794 of record NC_141913.1, read on the forward strand.
GGAGACGTGAAGAGTTGAAAGGTACTTTTTAAATAATTTGACATGTACTTTAATTCATCTGATTAGTAGAGGAATGTCTGGAATTCCTCCTGCTTGGGAAGCAAACTTCCCTTGAAAGGCAAAGCAGACTGAGTAAGGTTCAGGTAAGAAAAGGCTGGAATGTGTAGCTTAAGCTATGTATTCTCTAGGCCATAAGAGAGTATGGGGGATAAAATAGTCTTTGAAACTCAAATGTGACTCAATTCCTTTCACCAGAACGGAGCTACCAGTGTTTTGAAACTCAAATTCTAATTAGAAATAAGGAAGACACTTTGGGATATCCTCTCCCCATGTGCAAATGTCTCCAGAACCTAATATGGGAGTGGGAAACCGCATGAAAATATAGGGATCTGGGGTCCTGCCTATATGTAGTTCTTGAAGAAACAGCTATTGATGCTGAGGAACTAAACACACAAAATTTGAAGACAAATGTTGAGATGAGGATGGATGCAAGAGAGATGCTGAGGTGAATTGGCAGGACTTACCAATCAATTAGATATCAAGCATAGCAAGAGAAAACTGAGTTACACGTTTTGAGAAGGAATAAATAGGAAAATGGCCATTAATTAATAGAAACAAGGAAGATGAGAGAAGATTCAGAGAGAAGAGTTTGATCTTCTTTTTGGGGGGGGGGAGGAAGATCAGCCCTGAGCTGACATCTATTGCCATCCTCCTCCTTTTTTTTCCCCTTTTTCTCCCCAAAGCCCCAGTAGATAGTTGTATGTCATAGTTGCACATCCTTCTAGTTGCTGTATGTGGGACGCGGCCTCAGCATGGCCGGAGAAGTGGTATGTCGGTGCACGCCTGGGATCCGAAACTGGGCTGCCAGTAGAGGAGCACGTGCACTTAACCACTAAGCCACAGGGCTGGCCCTAGTTTGATCTTTTTTTAAGTCTTTTTTTCCCTTTACTTTTTCTTCCAGTTTTATTGAGATATAATTGACATGTATAAGTTTAAGGCGTACAGCACAATGACTTAACATACACATATATTGCCAAATGATTGCCACAATAAGTTTAGTTGACATCCATTACCACATAGAGGTAAAAAAAAAAATTTTCCTTGTGATGAGAACTCTTAGGATTTACTCTTAGCAACTTTCAAATTTCCATACAGCATTTTTAACTATAGTCACCATGTTGTACATGACATCCCCAGTACTTATTATTCTTATAACTGGAAGTTTGTACCTTTTGACCTTCACCCAATTCCCCACATGGTGAAACAAGAGTGCCTGCATTACACTCACAAATAGACAGAAGAGGCCAAGCTCAAGAGAGGGAGGGCGTCTGCTCCTCCCCCCAACCCCTACAGCAGGGAGGCCGGGGCTTCTGTGTTCCTGATCAGAAAGAGGAACTAAGCCCCAGCGTTAGCACGCACAGTGGCTACAAGAAATAAACAACAAACTTATTTTTCACATTAACTGATCCGACTCCCCAAGGGTTGGCCATGTCTCCGTGTGTTAGAGAGCGAAGACCCAGCGTGAGTAAGTAAATGCTGAACCAATAGCTCAGGACTGCAACTGTAGACGCTGTGAAGTTTGTGACAAGCAGTAATGAAAATGTCAGATGCCACACGGATGAGGAACTCAGTGCATAAGAAACACGTGTTATTTAACAATCTGCCACCGAGTGAACAAAAACCAGCTGAAATCAAGCTAGAGGCAGCCAAGAACACACCGCCGAACTCATTACGGAGCAATACCAAGATTGGCTCCGGAGCAGCAGACCTGCAATTCTTAGTCTGCCAGAAGGCATGGACGGAGTGTGCTGGAAACTGGTAATAAGCGGGGGGGGGATAAGTACTCACCGAAAGCTAGTTAATATATTGAGTCCCAAGGCAAAGAAAAAGAGGGGATCACCCCCCCCAATGCCTTTGTCTCTGGGTTTACCTTTGTGATGATTTTATTTTGTCAGCTATGTTCTCTATATTTTCCATGAATACGGGCAATAACCTCCTAAAACAGCAGTTTCCCCAGTGCTCTCAGGAGCATGTACCAGCAGCTCTCAGAGGAAAGCGCACCTACTCCACCAGGGATGGAGCTGAGCACTCCAAACTCTAAGAGATGGAGTTGCTGACCACCTGAAACCACATGCCTATTGCAAAGGAGAAGCAAGTTCAAGCAGTTATACGGATTAAGACCAGGCAATGCACATGTGCACACAAGCCGGAAAGAAGAGGGCCTAATTCAGCCAGAAACACTGTACAACAAATGTTACATTGCTGTGATAAATTCCAAATTCATGACCATTTAGCCTCAGTTTTCTTATCTGCAAAATGGGAATAACAACACTTTTATAAGGCTGCTGTAAGAATTGCATGAAAATAGAATTTTGATCAGAAGACCAATTGAATAAGTTGAATCTAATATGATGTATTTAAAGTGTGTCAACACAAATAATTCATAATCAATTTATAAATCAAAAATTGGGGTGAGTTTATTATGAGCCAACCCTGAGGACCATATAGCCCAAGAGAGTCCCTTCACAAAGGAAGGAAGCACTCCAAAGAAGTGGGGTGTACAGAGAGGTTATATACCATGTTGGAACAAAGAGTGTATATCACATATGATAGGAATGTTCCTTTTACAATAGTCACAAGATTGCTTTGCTGGCACAGCAGATCAGTGGGTGAGCACAGCAGGTCAGTGATCACAAGGTGAGTGGTCACCAGGTGAGTACAGCAGGTCAGTAATTTATCCTTAGTTTAGGCAGAGATGCTTACGCTTAAGGAAATGCCGATATGGGGGAAGCTATATCCCTATCTTTAAGGGCATCATTCTTGTCTTTGGGACATAGTAAATATTTAAAGCAGATGTACAATGCATGCTCAACAGGCCATGTCAGGCCCTTTTAGAAAAACAAGGTCAGGCCAAATTAGGTTTAACCCAAATGCCTTCCTCATATACTCCAAGAAATCCTATTGCTTGTCATTTATTTATCAAGTGCAACTGGCTGTATGACCTGAGCAAGTTAACAGTCTCACCTAAAAAGTAGATCTATTATGAGTACCTTGTTGTTAAGTCTGTTAAGGATTAAATCAGGGAATATGAATAACATTCTCACAATTGCGCCAGGCACATGGCACATGCTTATTAAATGTTAGCTGTCATTTTGAATCAGAGAAGTAGCTACAGGAAGTTCCCTAAAACTTCCTTACCTGCCTAAGCTACCGACTCTGCCTCAGAAAAAAAAAATTGCTTTATTTTTGTGTTTTTATTCTAGGAGCTGTCTAGAATTGTGGAATCATCAGCAAATTTGAACCTAAAAATCGAGCCGTCCAACCACTACGCGGGTCTTTTTTCTATCTAGAAGTGAATTCAATTGGAGGGGAAAAGCTTTTGGAGTGCCCTCTCCAGGTGGGTACTACATAAATGCTGGGATGTAACCCGGGCTGACATTCAGGCAGTGTGCCCAGATACAGACATACCAGTTCTTAAGATGTTGAAGTAATTTCACCAGTTGATTAATACCAACTCCCTTAAGCTCCCCACTGACCCCCTTCCTCCAACACCCAACACCCAGGGATGCCTCGTAATCCAGCAGCAAAAAGGTTTACACCCAGTTAAAGGATAATTTTTCATATTAATGCACAGTCATGACTCATACAGATATAATACTAAGGAAGTCAAAGATTTATTTAACTTATTAATTAATGAGGGAACTGGAAAAGCTGTCACAAACACCTCAAAGGAGAATTGGAAGACCAGACCAGATAAATACATAAGCCTATCAGGAATGTTGAAACAAGTTTGCTCAAGGGATGCAAAACTGGCTTCCTCCACAATGGAGAGGGAAATCAATCGAAACTCTACAGCACAGAAACTTTTTGCATGTCTATAGACAAGAATTATTTGCATTATATCACTACTGTACAAGTTAACTTCTATAGAGTTACCTATATCTAGTTATCTCTATAGAGTTATAAAACAACTCACAGACAATTAAAAGCACAAACACCATAGAATCAGATAACTCTGAAAGGTGTGCTCTAAACGATGTATAGTATTCCATGGCAGACACCTGGCAATCTTTTGCCCCAATTAAAAAATTCTTTCATGATTTTTTTTGGTACAATCTTTCCCCTTGATCAAGAATAATCCCAAAGAAAAATCATTCTTGTAAGGCTGGTCTCATTAGATTTGGCCTCATTATTTGCATAGGTGCAGCAAGAGGCTTTCTAAAGTTTGCTTTGGAAATCTAGATCTCTACAGTATTGAATAGTCACAGAATAAACTTCTGTTGGGAAGTTTTCATAAGGAATTTCATATGAGACCTTTTAAAGTTTCTAGTATTGGCTATCCCAATGCCAGGAAACCAAGCCCAAAAAACGCTCTTCACCAAATTTCACCTGCAGAACGTATAAATGTGAGTGAATCCCTCTCTCTTCAAGGCGCCTGTCCTCCTACCTGAAAGACTGGGCTGGGGTAAGCCAGCTTCCGGACCAGTCTTCCTGAGAGATTTTCACAGCCACTGGCTCCATAAGAAGGCCCCAAGTGAAGTAAAATATAAGTCAATTTTATGTCGTTAAAAGTGACTGTCATACCTGATTAAATGAGACCATTCTCAAATAAGACATTCTAGGCAAGGCTTTGGTTGTATACCCGATTTTTCTAATTATCTCCTGGTACAATGGAAGACAGATTCTTATTGAACCTATGCAAATACCTATGTTGCCATGAATAGTAAGGAGATTTAGTAAGAATTTGATTTCCACTGGAGGTGAGGGGGAAAGGGTTAACGAGACTCAGAGATCTTTTGAAAATGCTGCACTTTGGTTTACAATAGCAGCATCTATGAAATTGTTATTGGTTACAGATAGCTTAATAAAAAAAAAGGAGCCGGCTTATATATCTAGAAGAGAGAACATTAAAAGAACATCAACAGTATTCCAAACAAATATCCATAATAAAAATTTTCTCATCAGTTAGTTCAGTCCTATGTAATTAAATCATGTTCTGCTAGATCTTGGGTTAGCAGCCTCAGGAAGCCGTCTGCTTCTTGCTAAAGAGAGTTGGAAAATCTGACTCAGCCCACTGGTAAGCAATGCCATCTGTCTATTCTTAGAAGAGTCAATAGTTTGAAGCACCTGGTACACTACGGGGCCGAGACGATCCTTGTTCGTTGAAGACACAACTCTGCTCACTCAGCTGAGAATTAGAGTAAAACAAAAACAATCTATAGATGACAGAGACATGAAATAGGTGTGGTTATTTTTTACTGATAATTTTCAAATGTGAAAGATCTGGCGCGAGTTCAGAGTAAAGTAACTGATAAGGAAATAGGGCTGTTTTTGTGATAATAAAGCCATTCCAAAAAAATTTTTTTAGACAAAATGTCTCTAAGGGTAATGATAAAGTCGATTTTTAAATGTTATATCTGATTTATAAATGAATAAATATAATTTTTATAGAGGAAAAAATCTTGAGATATATAATAGTCCTGAGAAATTATATATATATCAAAAATATATCAAGAATATCAAGTAAAGAAATTCAGTAACTCTGGAGTAGGGCCTAGACATCTGTATTTTTGTAAAACTCTATGGGTGGGTCTGATGTGCATCTCCAATTTAGAATCACTGGCTTAGAAGATGCTAGATTGAAATTAAAAAAGGTTATTATCAAAAAGACAAGAGATAAGTGTTGATGAGGATGTAGAGAAAAGAGAGTTCTTGAGCACTGTTAGTGGGAATGTAAATTAGTTCAACTACTATGGAAAATGGTATGAAGGTTCCTCAAAAAATTAAAAATAGAACTATCGTATGATCCATCATTTCCACTTCTGGGTATTTATCTGAAGGAAATGAGATTACTATCTCGAAAAGATTTCTGCATGCCCATGTTCATCGCAGCATTATTCACAATAAGCAAAACATGGAAACAATCCATGTGTCCATCAATGGATGAATGGATAAAGAAAATGTGGTATATATACAGTGGAATATTATTCAGCTATAAAAATGAAGGAAATTCTTCTATCTGCAACAACATGGATGGGCTTTGAGGGTATTAAGCTAAGTGAAATAAGTTACGGAAAGATGCTATATGATCTCACTTGCAAGTAGAATCTAAAAACTGCTGAACTCATAGAAATAGAGTAGAATAGTGGTTGCCAGGGGCTGGGGAAAATGGGAAGATGATGATCAAAGAGTATAAACTTTTTTTATAAGATAAGTAAGTTCCTGGGATCTAAGGTACAGGATAGTGACAATAGTTAACAATACTATATTATATATTTGAAAGTTGCTAAGAGAGTAAATCTTAAATGTTCTCACCATTAAAAAAAGTAGTTATGTGAGGTGATGGATGTATTAACTAACCTTATTGTGGTAATCATTTCACAATATATATGTGTACTCAATCATCACATTGTATACCTTAAACTTACACAATGTTGTATGTCAATTATAGTGCTATAAAACTGCAGAGGTGGGGCAATAAGCTTGTTCTGGGTAAACATTAAATAATAACAAATTGACTGGTAACACTACATTTTGTTTTTGCATATTATTATCAGGCAAACTACCACCAGCATTCTGATTAATAGGAACATATTATAGACAATAAGAGCATTGACCAATCTCTAGAAATTTCCCGTGAAAACATACAATTTCTGATTTATATTAATACATTTTACATATTCAAATGTAACCTAGGGAAATCTGAGCATGTCTTCTCATTTGATAACTCATTAAACTGACTTAATTATTTCTAGCATCATTTATAAGAACAAATCATTATAATTGTCCAGAGATCTTCTGGGAAATCTCAAAGACAGTTTTAGGGGTAAAAGATACCCTGAAAAAGATTTTTTTTCTATATTTAGAATTTGGTTTTTTTGAAGGCAAAAATCAACAAAAAGTTGTCAGAGGAAATTTGGACATCTGATTAATATAGGACCTCATGGTTGCCTGAGAGAAACAATACTTGATTACTCATTTAATCAAAGTGACAATAAACCATTTAAAAGTAAATATAAAAATAACACAACTGAAAAGAACCTTAGTTCTTTCATGAGAGAGGAAGGTTTGTTTTTGTTAGGTGTTTTTTCTTTAAATAATCTCATTGGGAGACTTCACAACTATTTAAGGATATTTTTTTAAAAAGAGAAAAAGTAAAATCACTCTCATACAGACATAAAATAAACACCTGTCAAACATTTTATTTAACTCAATTAATTAGTGAGGGAACCAAAAAAGGTGTTACAACCAGTTCAAAGGAGAATTCAAAGACCAGCCAAATATATAAGACCATCAGATATGTTAAAATTAATTTGCTTAATGGGTGCAACACCGGCCTCTTCCACAGTGGGGGAGAGAAGTCAATTGAACATCCACCAGACAATATTTTTTGGCATGTCTACAGACAAGAATTATTTGCATTACTATCAGTTTTCTGCAAGTTATCTTATCTCTCTACGGAACTGTAGGATAGTTCAAAGATAATAAAAGGTCCAAATTCCGGAGAATCAGGTAGCCAAGAATTGTGTGCTCTACACCATGCACAGAGCTCCACTGAAGACACCTACTAATCTTTTGATCCTTTTATAAGTCTTTTACAATTTCTCCTTCACCTTGACATAGTGGGGGACCTCCAGGGTCCTAGTCCACCAGCTTACATAATATTTACCATTACATATTAAATATTTTTACTATTACTCCTATATACAACAGCGAAAAAGACAGTTTCTGTCCTGGAGAAGTTCTTAGTCCAAAGGTAAACACATACCAGTAAAAAGAATCGAGGTAAGCACAAAGTACTTGTAGGAGGAGGCACCTAAACTGAACTTCAAGGTCAGAGAAGGCTATCTAGACCAATGACAGGAATTAGCAAAAAGATGGGGAAAGGTGGACACGAAGGGAAAAGGAGGAAAGAAAGGGGATCCAGATGGGAGAAATGGTATGAGCCATAACCTGGAGGCAAATTAAAGCATGATGAGTTCAAGAAATTGCAAGCTTATCTAAGCTTTGCAGGGAAAACAAGTTTGCCACCATCCTTGACTCGGTGCAGTAATAAAGCCCTGGGTAGCAGTGGTATTCTCACTGCTTTAGAGGATTTTAAGAAAAACGCATAGGGGGGGCCGAAAACGCATAGGGGGGCCGGCCCTGTGGCTTGGTGGTTAAGTGTGCGCGCTGCGATGCTGGCGGCCCGGGTTCGGATCCCGGGTGCGCATCGAGGCACCACTTCTCCGTTCATCCTGAGGCCGAGTCCCACATGCAGCAACTAGAAGGATGTGCAGCTACGACACACAACTATCCACTGGGGCTTTGGGGGGAAAAAATAAAATAAATAAAATCTTTAAAAAAAAAAAAAAAACCAAGACGCATAGGGAACATACAACAGGCAGTGTGTGAGTGGAGTGTTGTAAATAATTCTCAGCCAATTCTAAAAATGGCTTGCAGCCATTCTAAATATTGCCTAGGAATTATTTATAATGCCTGATAATATAAGCACACACAATTGAAGGTTTGTTAAAATTTAATCCCAATTTAAAAGCTAGGTAGAGAGGGCCAAGACTAGAAGAGGCAAAAGACTTTCATCAGGAACATCTTATTCAAGTAAAAGTTAGAAAAGACCCTCAAACTCAAAAAATTAAAAATTACCATTTCCCAGAGTTGGTAAATTCTTCAATTGGCAGAGGGCTCTCTCTCCTTACGATTGGTTGCCATATTCAACATAGCACTAGATTTTCATCAGTCTTGGTGATAAGGGTCATAGGTCTACATATCACTTGTCGGCACATATGTCCCCAGCCTATCCTAACACTAAAATTACAAGAGATTATAACCAGAGCTGCCAGATGGCCTCAACAGTGAAGAACTCTTCATAAAAATGTCAGCTACCATTTATTTACTATGTACCAGGCACTTTAAAAACATTACTCACTTAACTTTACCACAACCTTACGTGATACGTAAATTATCACACCCATTTTACAGATGAATAAACTAAGAATCAAGGAAATTAAGAAACTTGCCTAAATTTTTCATCTGTTACAACATATGAAATGTAAAGTAGAGGAGCTCAAATTCTAGTCCACATTTATCAGTCCTAAAGCCCATAGTCTTAAAAATATAGAACCTCAGAAGAAAAATGGAGCTCTCCCAAGGACTTTTAAATGATGACATTTATTAACAGTATTTGAGTTTATAAAAGGAGCCTTTGTTATCTGGCAAGTAGGCTTCTGGACCAAAACCAGGCCTGCCTTTAACATCTGTAGGGCCCTGGACCAGAATACAAATGAAAGTCCACATACCATATGTCTAAATATTACAAGTAATATGTCAATCTAACAAGCCGTTAAATAAAATATGTTCTGTACTCCTGCCTTGGTAAATATACTTTATAATGACAGAAAGGCCAGGTTAAAATTTAGAATCCCTCAGCTCATAGCGTGGCACCTTGCCTCACCCCCACATCCCCTCCACACACGCTCTTCCAAGTCCTGGCTCTGTCCCACTGCAAAGGCCTGGCCTGCACATATGTGGTCACCCCATCCCACATATCCAAGCTCCAACTACAACCCACACACAGCTGTCCCTTGGCCACTGGCAGCAAGGTCTGCCTCCAGAGTATGGATTTAGGGAAAAGTTCTGCACAGATCCTGGGAGCAAGCAAGCTCAGCGGCCTTTGGGCACAGGATCCTGGGGACCCACACATGGTCTAGAAGGTATTTTTCAAAGTATGGTCTTTAAACCCTTGCTGGTCCTTTAACTGTTTCTGTCCGTGTCAAGTACAGACAGCAAAAATAATCATTTAGAGCCTTTCATAGCAATTTGACATTGCTGCAACATCCAAGTGCAGGAATTTATATTTTACAGGAGTATTGGTCAGACACAAATAGAAAGTTAAAAAAATGGGTGGGGTCTTATTCACAGATAGATAGAAAAAGCTCTGTTTCTATCTAGAATGAAGAGGATAGGCCTGGTGGGTACATGCTTTTGGCCCATGGACTCATCCTTTGTGGGGAGGGGCACAGCCTAGGGAGGGCCTGAGCAAGGCCCTCTAAAGCATGAGCTTCTAAAAAGGGATTTCTCTTACCCAGGTCAAAGGCAGCTCTGTCAATAACACCACCTTTTCGCTTTTTTAATCTTCCTTAAAGGATTTGCATATCTTTGGGGCTTTGTGCTCTAAAGAAGCTGCTAGAGCTGTGAAAGCAAGCTCCACTGTAAAGTGTGGGGGCTTTGGGGATCCCATATGACAATAAGTAGATGCACAGCTAGTAAGTGGGTAACTGGAAACTGCTAAGCCTCTGGAACTCCTGCTACCAGCATTCCACTGATTAGCTCCAGCAGAAAAATCAGGTCAAGCCAATAAAATTCAGTTCCTATTAATTCAAGACTACTTTGACAGTTCAATGGGAAGATTTTAGATCTCCTGTATTGTTTCTTGCCGCAAACCTCAATTCCTACTGAAGACACATTCCCTAGCCTGGTTTTAAAGTTCCTGTTGATAAAGGGATTTTAAAGTAAAAGGAAGGAATTTGAGATCTGTTTCAAAGAAAATGAATTTTTCAAGAGGTAAAACAAATATAACTTAAAATACTATTTGCAATCATCTTGATATTATTGCCTAAAGGATTTGGCCAGGAAGAAATTGTTCTTAAAATGACTTGGGATAAGGCATAAGACTTGCCACTATGATTTTGTTCACTTCATAACTCTATTTGTTCAACCTTTAACATATATATCCTTCCCTCTTCACCCACCCTCTCCGCTTATGCATTCCCCTTATTATATACATATACACACCAATGCCAGTAAACAGATAGCTGATGAGAATCGTAGTTTCTCTTTTCAAAGACTATATTTAACTATCAATAATTTAGTAAGTGCCTATTTCTGATACAGACCATATAATAAAAGGTTATACTTTTAAAATAAATGCCTAGCTACAATTAATTTACTTTTATAAAAATAGAAAACATTTGATTTTAGTACAGCTTCTAGAAATTTTCTATTAAAACTCAAAATTTGATGGTTCAGATTTTATGTAGGCAAGCAGCAAAGAAGGAAAAGCAAAAGGAGAAAACTGACAATACCTTCCTTAAAGAGAATTCCTCTCGATCTCTCCCAGGGCACACACATATTTTGTGACAAATTGACCTCCTTTCTTTTGTGGCCAGGCTTTTGTTCAGCAGCAAAGATCACTATCAACTTTACATGAAGGTTAAATTAAAGATTGGAAACCAACAAAAGCTTTCAATATCACACCTAAAATTACACAAGTAGTGTTCAGGAACCCCAATAGCTTAGTGAGATCTGAGGTCCCTTAAGTACATATACGATTTTAACCCTGGAATAGTCTGTCAACAATAACCCTTTCTGCTCAAACAGTGACTTGATCCCTGGAGGCACAAAATGATTTAGGTCTATTTTCCTGAGCCTTTCTTGGTATTCACTGATTTTAGGCAAGTATCTTTTCCTTCCCCTAGACAAGTGATTATAAGCTTTAGTGTGCGTAAGAATCATGTAGAACAATTTTTAGAATGCATATTCCTGGGCCACATCCCTAGAGATTTGATTCAGTAGGCCTGAGATCTTGCCAGGAATCTACATTTTTAACAAATATCTCAGGTGATTCCAAAGCAGTTGCTCTATGGAACAGCCTTTGAGAAACACTGCATTGGAATCTTGAGTGATTTAAATACTGAATGGATCAACTAGC